>NC_088391.1:88167500-88490000 GCF_037993035.2 Macaca fascicularis
TAGCTGTCCTGAATAAACACAAGCTGTAATTTCGAAAGCAACAAATTGACGGGTGCAGAGAGGAAACCAGGCCAGTGTCTCCTTAACACTGCTGAACAGATCAAGATCAGAAAAGCCAAGGAAAGCTTGTCATCTGCTAAGATAAATCGGGAAACAAATAGAGACAAGTCAACTTATAGTCAGTATGAAGCCCCTAACTATTGAACTTCACTGAGAACCATGAAACTTTGACTTTTTTCATGTATGAACGGCACTTTTGTGCCTTTGTTTTACAATGTAGACCAACGACTAGATAATGTGCCTTGTTCTTCATTGACTTTGTAATCTCATTCTTTGCCACAAATATAATGGCCTGTTTGTTTTGCTGCTGGTACACACTGGTCAAAGAATCAGACATTTGTTTCACGGTGCTTGTTTTGAAGAAATCAGTTCTGGGTACATCTTTACACTGCCCATAAAAACAGGGGCTTATCTGGGTGAGAGATACACCAGGTCTGCACTGGGATGGGCTTACATTTATCCACTACTCTAGAAAATGAAATTGAAATATAGTAAAACTGCATTTTAATCTAATTACTGAAGAGTTTGAATTATAGACTATTCATAAAGATGTACAGTTTTATTCATTATAATGACACACAGCAATTTGAGTTGGCCAAGAGTATTTTATCTAATAATGACCAGTAAGAAGTTCTTATTAATAAAGAGATAAGAATGATTTGTAAGTAAGATTACAGGTATTTTTATCTAAATAGTAAACTCCTCAGAAGTTTGGTCTCAGAAGTAGGGTAAATATTCCCTTTAGGATTAGGTTAAGACTTAATTTCTTCAACAAGCACACCCTCTCTGCCCCTTTGTTAATAAATAGTTCAAAAGTAAACTTTAGCCTAGTCTATAAATGGTTTCAAGTCACAAAGGAATTCTGATCAGTTGGTGGTGGCTGCTTGCCTCAAAACTTGCTTGGAGAAGTTTTTGGGTGCCAAGTCTAAGCTCCCAGGGAAAAAGCACTGGGATCACTTAGTGATACCTGCCATGGACAGGATAGGGGAAAGGGAGGAACAGATACTATTCATTTGCTATCCTTGGCATATCATAGGCTATTCCAAATGGTTACAAAGTTAGGATTCTCACAAAAGTCATCCCCAGTCTTCTCTGTACAAAAGCATGATGACTTTTATGTTGCTGGTAACAATGTTTCTAGATGTCACCACAATCCTGAAGTTGAAGGTTCTTTCTACAAGGGTGGTAGCCATTTCACTATCTTAATTCACTTAGACCCTAAGTAAGAAAATTGAATTTACTAAATGTAGTCATGTAAAATGCATTTTATTTTTACTAAGTTGAAGGAATAAAATTATTTAACTACTCTTTTTTCTCTCGAATTTGATATTTAGGCAGGAGGAAGGGCTGTTACATTGGATTGAGTCCATTGAAATGGTATTTTAATATTTCATTTTAATTTTGCATGTAATTATTATTGCACTTTTTGAAAGAAAATACTTAGTTCCTTCCACTGAGACAAATCTGAAATTCAGAGCCAAGTCCACGCAGCAGCACAATTTTCCATTATTTTGAAGTTAAATAACAGATGATAAGTAGGACAAAGGAAGGGAACTAGTGCCTTTAAAGCACCTACTATGTTTCAGGCACTTTGATTTACTTTCAGAATGTTTTTCTCCCTAATTTAATGCTCCCAGCTACGTAAGAGATATATGGTATTGCTACATTTTATAGATAAGAAATGTGAGGTTTAGAAAGGGACTGTGTGTTCATTGCGGAACTTAAGTTGGAACTAGCCTCCAAAATTGGCTGAAATTTCTGTTTGGAATTCAGAATTTAAATGCATACCACTTGTCCCAACTTATAAACAGGACTCTTGTAGTGAAGTTTTTTGAATTAACTAATACAAATTTAAGAACTTTAGCATTTTTGAAAGCTGTTAATAACTGTTGGCTACCGTTATTTCTCACACACACACACACACACACACACACACACACACATATTTATGTGGGTGAATTCCTATTGAACTTCAAACATTTATTGCAAACCACTTTGACTTTTTATTTCAAAAAGAAAATGTGAATGACTACTGTTTATGTTAGAAAATTATTTAAAACCTAGAAAAGAGAGAATTTTATATGAGGATAAAGACTGTTAACGTATACAATAAAGTCAGCAGTGCGTGTAAGAAACCCGAATATCGTCCTGACATTTTATACGTGTGTAAATTGAACTTCTAATTCAGAGGAAGTCTGCTTTTAGTTAACCACTGCGAATAAACTTCTGTTTCTAAAATTCCCAGTCTCTATCTTTGGGTAGGAGGAGGCAGTGGGATTTGTGGTAGAGAGATCCCCCTCTACCCCACCCCGAAGAGGCATCGTATTAATTTCTCTTGCTGAATTTTTGACCCTGTAAAGAAAAAAAGATGCATTGTACCAAACCACACTACAAGGCAGTCTCCTCCAGACGGGCTTTTTCCTTCCTGCTGAAGGACATGGGTATCGGCTTTATGAGCTGGTTACAGTCAGCTTTATTGCCAAGCCAGTAGATTTTCTTAATATACTTATTGCTGTTCTGTAAATAGCACAAAGGCAATCACGAATCTGAATTACTTATGGGGTCACGGTGAGATTGATAAAGGTAATCTTGGGAAGAAAGTGTTGAGTAGCCTAAATAATGAAACTAGTAATTGAAATTCTTTCTTATTGTGCAGGCTGACAGTCTCGAAACCAATTCTTTGAGTACCTATTGTCTATTTCTGAAATTTAATGAGATAATGCATGCTAGAAACACTTTATTCACCATACACAATTCTACGTAAATGCCAGCTGATAATATTAAAGATAATAATTGTATTAAAAAATTTAACATGTGAAGAGAGCTTTGAGATTGTCTAGCATGTTTCTTTACAAAGTTGATTGACTAAAAACTGCAATATGCTTTATTTGTTTCTTTATTTTCAAGAATATTTGGAAGAAAAAGCACTTGAAGCCTGGCTTTATGTAAATAATATAAAAACCAACAGGGCACTGGGTTTTTTTTTTCCTTTAAAATGGTATGCCACCCTGATTTTTTTTAATTCCAAATTACCCTTTGATTCCCTTTAAAAGTGAGATAGGAGAAGAGATATGCTCTAAGTTCTAGGACAGGAGACTACTAAACATGAACCCTGACATAGGTCTTCTTTGTGTTCTTAGGGATGGCTTCATTTCTCTCATACCTGTTTCTCTTGTTTATTGATTGAAGTTAATGATACCACTTGGAGCATTAGAATATTCCAATGTAAAGTGTCACGGTTATTGAGGCAGTGGTGTTACTTATAAAAAAATTGTTTAGAACTCTAATATTTTCTTTAGTTCATTCATTAAACAGCTAAAAGAAAGCAGAATGGTTAATTAACAACATCATTTACTCCATATTTTAAATCACATTCTAGTTCAGTTACATCATTTTACTTCAAATAGCTCCATAAGCAGTTAATATTTGAATCTGCAAGCCAATTAATTGTTCTACCTGTGAATTTTACCCCAAAATATAGGTTTACCCAAATCTAGAAAATATTTGCTACTCAACACTTTCTCCCTGATTACCTTTTCAGTCTCAAAGCGTATATGACAAACCCTTCATCAAATGTTCTAAACTTTTCATCAGAAAACCTTGTTTTGGTTTAGTCTTTTAATGCTGCATTAGAAATGATGTTTCTTGGCAAATACTCCTTTCCATATTTATTATCTGGATTTAACATGTAATTATTTATTCTTTGCATAACAATTCACTTTTCATTATATATATGCGTGTGTGTGTAAACATGTGTGTGCGTATGTATATACATATGTGTGTGTGTGTGTATATGTGTATATATATATATTTTTAAGATGGAGTCTTTCTCTGTCACCCAGGCTAGAGTGCAGTGGTGCAATCTTGGCTCACTACAGCCTCCACCTCCTGGGTTCAAGTGATTCTCCCGCCTCAGCCTCCCAAGTAGCTGGGACTACAGGCGTGTACCACCATGCCCAGCTAATTTTTGTATTTTTGTATTTTGTATTTTGTATTTTTAGTAGAGATGGGGTTTCACCATGTTGGCCAGGCTGGTCTCAAATTCCTGACCTCAGGTATCTGCTGCTTCAGTCCCCCAAAGTGCTGGGATTACAGGTGTGAGCCTCCATGCCCAGCCCCATAATATTTCATAGTCATGGTTGAGGCTCTTGTACATGAGTGAATAGCTTAGTTGGTTAAAGCAGGAGACATTGATTGTAAGTCCCTGATACCACAGTCTCATATATCACCCAGACCGGAGCCAACCATTCCTGAAACATGTGCTATGGGTCTCCAAAGGGACAAAGCCCTAGCAAAATATCTCTAACCATTTAAAGCACAAAAAGAAAGAAATCTTGTGTTTATGATTACTGTTAAGAATAATAAAATCCAAATAACTTTTTTTTTTTAGAATCCTCCCTTTCTTCTAAAATCCTATAACATCAGATAAAGAAAAGGTGGAACAAAATCCTAAATGTAATGTTCAAAGTGTCATATGTGGTGCCTTAATGGTTAATTTTCTATTAGTTATATTTTATTATTAGAAGCAATAATAAGCTGTTATAATTTAACATTTTTACGCCAAGTCTATGGAAAATGTTATGCAAATTTTACTATTATTAGAAAGCTACAATTTGCAAGCCATTGTCACTCCATTCTTTTAATCTCTTTTCTTAAAAGTGGCCACCCCCAACCCCACTCATTGTGAGTTGAAATTATTCAAATTAATGTGAAGTTGTTTAAATATTAAACTATATTTTACCTTGATACTTAGTTTTTAAAAACACATAATTTCTGCTACACGATTTGGACAGAAGACTGTGATATATGATATGCCTACTATATCGTCGTAATGGGCAAGGTTCATGATAACAAAAATATGTCCAGACTTAGTGAGATAATGTGAATTCCCTATTTCTCAACTTCCTTGCATTTTAAGATGTTCAGTCTGGAAAGTGTTTCCACAGTTTATGAATGATTGTCCCTAGATGGTGGTGAAATTTGACCTATTGTTCAGTTTTGAAGATGGAAATGACATGTTCACCAGCATAAAAGCCCAGGGGGCATTTTTAGAATTTTTGTCTTAGAATGTTTTTAGTTTTATTTTATTTTCTGGTGATAAAATATGTGCTTCCTCAAGGAAAAATATATAACATTTAATATCCTATGGTAAACACTGGAGCCTGACATTATCCATTGCTAGAAAACATGGTTTTTAAGAGCTGCTTAATGTCTGATGAAATGAAGATATCATTATTTATTTTAGCATTTCCTGTTGCTTAACATTTACATTGGTTCTAATTGCTTATTTTCATAAATTGTGCTGTGATTAACATGCTGATACATAAATATTTAATCCCATGCCTAATTTTTTCCTTTAGGATATATCCCTACAAGTGGGAGCTTTAGGAGCTGCTGAATTTTATTTTCTTTACCCTTTGCATTTTCTGATAAGGTTTTTCATTTTCATGTTGGAAATAAAATGCGATTGGGTATATTGTTTTGAGTATTAGGTTTCCCCCCTCAAAGTTCTATAGACATATTTCTATTGGCTTTTGCTGTTTTCTGCTGCAAAAGAGAAGTTGGAAGCCAACTGATTTGTTTGTAGTTAACTCTTTTTTGGGCAGAAGGCTAAATAATTTTAGAAATCTTCCTTTGTCTTTGCAATTGCTATGAGGTTCCAGCTTGGCAAAGCTTTTTGCTGGCTTAGCCCAGGACACGGAAGTCTGGTTGGTTCTTCTTTCTCAGCTCTTTTTGGAACTTTCCAAGATTCTCTAAGCTACAGCTTTTAATTATTGCTTCTATTTCGTTTGTTCTTTATTTTTTTTTCTCTCCAGGAACACCAAAAATTCTTAGGTTGGATCTTTGTTTTCTGACTTCCATATCTGTCAGTAGTTCTCTGGGCAGTTTAATCTCTTTTCCATCTTTCTCTATATTGTGTAAAAAAAAAAAAAAAGTCTCAGGTGTATTCTCCAACTCATTGATTCTACTTTATTTGCCTACTGTGTTGAATTCAGGTTTTAATTCTGCTGTTGAAATGTTGGTTTCCTCTCATTCCTTTCTTATGTCAACCAACTGCCACTTTTATTTCTGGCTGTCTCTTGGTCCCTTTTCTGCTCAGTCTGCCTTTTTCCCATCTTTACTGTCCTGTTTTATACGTTCTTTAAGAGACATTGAGCTCTCTTGAACTTCATTGAAAACATAAACCGAGATGCTTTCTTCAATTTTTTTTTAATGACAAACCTTGGGCTCCCTTTCTGACCCTCCTTTTAGTTTGTAGAATCTTTCCTGCAGTCATTTTGGATTTCTGTTGTACATTTAGCTATTTGTTTGTTTGCTTTTTGTTCATTCAGTGATCTTGAAAGAAAATAAGTCTGTCCAGGCTTGGCTTGTTTTTATTCAAGACAGGGCTGAGAAATCATTTTAGAGATCCTCACTTGCTGCCTGATATCATTATAATCCTCCCCTCCAACGCTAAGTAGAAGGCTCCTTGATGGAAATTTGATTTAGTTCAATGGTACGGCAGCTTCAAGATAGCATGGAGGGAGTTTTAGCGACTGTATATACAGCACAGGTATGTCATCTTAGCTGAGTTTCTTATTGTAAAGGGTTACTTCTCTCCATCCAACTTTTTCTTTTCTTACCCTGGATGCCAAATATACAACTCAGCCAAGCCTCCTTGCCATTGCTATTTCCACTGCACAGGAAGAAGAACTCTTGCATGGTCAGTTTTGGATTTGGTGCTGCTACTGGCCAGAATTTAGTAGTTTTCTGTATAACTGCTAGGAGCATGGAGACTTCAAGACATGTGGCTGAGGGGATGGTTAATATGTACAAAAATATGGTAATGTTGAATGAGTGAGATCCAGTATGTGATAGCACAACAGGGTGACTACAGTCAACAATTTATTATACAGCTAAAAATAACTAAAAGGATATAATTGGAATGTTTGTAACATGGAGAAAGGATAAATGCTTGAGGTGAAGGCTACCCAATTTACCCTGATGTGATTATTACACATTGTAGGCCTGTATCAAAGTATCTCATGTACCCCATAAATAGATACACCTACTATGTACCCACAAAAATTAAAAACTAAAGAAAAAGACATAGCTGATAAACTTTCTTAACACTACTTTAAGTTTTCTTTTTGCTGGAGATTAATAGGGAAAGTCAGATAGCTACTTGTGCTCAAGTTGATGTTGCACAAAAAAGTCAGAAGCTATTAGTAAACACGCACTGAAGTGTTTAAAGATTTATTTTTGTTGTTGTTCTTCTTCGCATTGTTTTGTATTGTTAGAAGGACTTGTATGACCATTATCAATGAAAGATTCTTTTTCCCTTTATGGATTATATTTTTAATTAGATCAATTGGTGAATAGAGCAAGTTGAGTTTATAAATAAATTTTTTTCTCTATTTTCCTTAACTTTTCAAACAATACTTATTGAATAAGGCATCCTTTCGCCATGTGTGATATTTAATATCTTGTATCCTCAATTCTTATATATACTGGGCTATCTTTCAAGAAATTATTAGTTTCAATGATTTATCTGTCTATTCTTTCCATAATAATAAATTGTTTTAATTGTTTTAGATTAATAGTACATGTATCCCGATATACCAAGGCCAATCCCATAAATTGTGATTCTTTTCAGGAATTTATGCTCTGTCCTCATCTGCTGTTGCTTCCAGAGAAATGCCACAATCATTTTTCAAGTTCTTCCCCATATCCATAACAGCCTCCCCAACAATAAAAAATCCCTTTGAGGTTTTATTAAAATAGGATTAAATCTACAAATTAATTTAGTAAGAACTAATATTTTTAGATGACAAGAATCTACAAATATCTTTCAATTATGTTCAAATATTATTTTACATCTCTAAGTAAATTTTGTTAATATTTTTGCTTGTCCGATACATTTTCAGTTAGCATTATTTCAAGCTGTCTTATTTTTATAAAGCTATTATAAATGAAATATTTTTCTATTATATGTTCTACTTGATTATTGCTAGAAAACAAGAAAATTATTGGTTCCATTTAATTTTATTTAGTTATCTCATTTCTGGCAACTTAACTGAACTCACTTTTTCCTTGTGAGAACTAAATTTAATTCTCTTGAATTTTCTGGCTATGTAATCATATCATGTGAAGATAATGATAACATTTTCTCCTCTTTTCCAGTAGCTATGCCATATATTACTGTTACATATTAATGCATTGGCTGCACCGTTTCTTGACTTTTTGAAAATTTCAAACAGCTTCTCTTCTGAAAATTCTCAAAAATAAACGATTAGTGACAGAGGTCTCTCTCTCTTTTACATCTTGTTGTGAATATGAGTTCCCCACTGGGAATTTTAAACTAATTATAGCAACCAGCAGCAGATTTTTCATCTTGCTAACTGAAATCGGAGACACTCAAGCATCTCATAAATATCAGTTTTATGATATTAAAAACAAAGTTCAGGATAGTACATTTAAGACTAATTGCACATCAGTTTCCTGCTTGCATAGAAAATGCAAATTGATACATACATTTAAAATAAAGATAACCAACTTTTTTTGCTTTGTTTCATCTATCCATCCATATATCCATTTATCTCCTGAACAAATATTTTTTTAAACTCTGTGCTTGAAGCAAAGAAATGAAAAGTAGAGTCCCAACCCTACAGAACCTCATCCTAGCCTTATTAGGGATGCATAGTTCTGCTCATATAATTGTGCCCCAAATGTTCATGGCTTGAATAGATGATATCAAGTGAAAATGTATATACTTATTAAGTTCTCATTATATTCTAATTATAAGCTCCTGAGTTAAAATTTGATCCTTTGAGATAGACACACCTGTGACAGATGAGTAAAAACAAATGCCACTTGTGGATCCTGTTCATTCATTACCAAAGACCTCTCCAGTTTCTTGTATTCTTATCAAGGTTTCTCAGATGAGGAATGTTGGGAAGACTGCAGGAAAATTAAACATGTTTCAAATTTACTGGTTTTATCACTCACATAAAGAAATTATTTAATTCTCTCTTTGTAAAATAGCAATACATAAAATGTTTCATTTGAGACAGTAACATTGTATTTATTAATACTTATTAATTTATTAATACTTATTAATAAGTTCTTATTAATACTTATTACAACACAATGTTGTATTGTGTAATGTTCTTTGGACATTTACATTCCAGAAATGTGATTTTTTTAAAGGAATTTTCAATATAATTTTTATTTATTTATTTTTGAGACAGAGTCTCACTCTATTGCCCAGGCTGGAGTACAGTGGCACGATCTTCACTCACTGCAACCTCCGCCTCCTGGGTTCAAGCAATTCTCCTGCCTCAGCCTTCCAAATAACTGGGATTACAGTCACGCACCACCACGCCCAGCTAATTTTTGTATATTTAGTAGAGATGGAGTTTCGCTATGTTGGCAGGCTAGTTTCGAACTGACCTCAGGTGATCTGCCTGCCTCGGCCTCCCAAAGTGCTGAGATTACAGGTATAAGCCACTGCTCCCAGCCCAATACAAATTTTTTAAATATGTAAAATTTCAACTATTAAATGCTACTGAGTAAGAAGCATTTAGATATTTAGATTAAAATGTTATAACATTGAATGGTTTCCAAATGTGAAATGTCAATATTCCTTTCTCTTTGAGAAATAAACTATAACTTACACATAAAAATCGAAAATATCATTATTCTCAATTTTTGAAGCATGATAAAGGATTTTGATGTATTATAATTGAAAAGTATTTAATCTTTCTGAAAATAGCTCATGAAAATTTTGACTGTAAAAGTTTCAATTTAAACAAAATCCAGTGTTATTAACTTGCTCTGTCTCTAAAATGGCCGTTGAAAGGCACTTGCCTCTATTCAGAAATTTTAAAAAATCTAAACATCTGATTTGAACTTGTGCGTTGACATCTTTTGACCCTAAACCTACCCACCCCTCCACTCTTCCCCCTGCCACTCTTTTATATTGGATCATATAGTTGTAGGGATATAAGACCCTCTAAACTTCCAAATTTGCTTTTTCATTACGGTAGTATTTTCAGTAGTAGCATAAATTTTTCACAAAAACAGTCAACGTGATGGATTTCTCAAAGCAAGACTGAGTCTTGTCGAATATGAGCAAACACAACTGAAACCCAATAGATGCTACTTTTCAGCAACAGGAACAGCCCAGGTACTCTTGGGTGGCCCTGATTTCAAGTAAATAAATCAGTATTTCCAGCCGCAAAGGTGACACTAAAACCAGAGCATACATCATGACCGTGTCAGGCATTTAGATGCAGAGAAGTATTATTTTCTTCTCCAAAAAGCGTGAGTGATTCAGATGAAATCATCAACCTTAATGAACCTGTGCTTCTGCTGCAGGGTTAACAAGCCAAACCCCAATGAGTCACAAGCAGCTCCCTAAAGATCCCTCCCACGGCGAGGCAAGAAACATAATTCTTGGCATGTCCAAGGTAGAAAGCACCTTGGAGACCCTGCCCTTCAGTATCTCCAGTTTTTCCATGGAAGCTCAGAGCAGAGTTAGAAGAATTGACAGAAGAAATCTGCTGAATTATCCACAAAAGTCTTTTAAAGCTTTCCTTCTACTCTATCACATATCTTTGCCCTAATATAAAAAACACATTTTAAATTGCATACCACTTCAATTATTTGACTTTTCTCTTTAACCCTCATCAGGTTTTTAAGTAAAATGAAGGCTTTCCTAGGCTGCACTGTGTTTTCCTTGGGCCACATAGCCACTCACGTCTAAGTTTGAAGATTGCAGCTTGGTCCAGAGTCGTCTTTTAAGGTTGGGTAGACCGAGGACTGGACAGGAATTGTGACTTACCTTAAATCTCCCAGCTAGCAGGTGACTGTGCAGGAACCAACACTCAAATCTTCTAACTCCCAGACTTACCCATTTTCAAATAAACAATTAGGCAATGAGGCTATCCCCAGATGGCAGCCAAATGTATTTCAGAGAACCTTCACTTTTTACATTTTCCCACTTTGCAAATAGGAATGCTGGTTGACCTTTTATTCTAGAAACTGTTTAGGACCTCATGTGCTGTGTTTTTGGTGGAAGGGGAGAGCTGAGCCAACTATCCGTGAAGCATCCATAATCTACCTACTGACTTGCACATTCACTCACTCTTGGTGACTAAAGTACTTCTCTTTCTAAAGAAAACCACTGGGGAAGCCGAAAGCATCAGCGAAGATAGGTAACTGTGAACATGATCGTTTAGGAATGGATATGATCTGAACTCATTCATGTTTAGAGAGTGTCAAATTGAGAACTAGGCAGATTCACCTACTCTACAAATGACCCTGAAGCAAACTGGTTGAAGAAATTAGATCTGAAAGATTCTTGGTGGAGAATTTTGAGCTTTTATCAGTATATCCATATTTAAAAGGAGATAAAAGAAGACAAAAGAAAAAAATTATTGCAAGGCTGACAGAACAATTGGATTAAACATCAGTTCAATTAAAAAGGACTAACAGATAAATCTTTTTCTTTTCTTTTTTTTGAGACGGAGTCTCGCTCTGTCGCCCAGGCTGGAGTGCAGTGGCCGGATTTCAGCTCACTGCAAGCTCTACCTCCCAGGTTCACGCCATTCTCCTGCCTCAGCCTCCTGAGTAGCTGGGACTACAGGCACCCGCCACCACGCCCGGCTAGTTTTTTTGTATTTTTAGTAGAGATGGGGTTTCACTGTGTTCGCCAGGATGGTCTCGGTCTCCTGACCTCGTGATCCGACCGCCTCGGCCTCCCAAAGTGCTGGGATTACAGGCTTGAACCACCGTGCCCGGCCCCAGATAAATCTTTTGAAGATAAATTTTGACTCCAGTTCTTTAGAGAAACTAAGGTGACCTTGATGGACAGTGGAAAGAATCATGACATGTGAAATTCCTTGAATAAAAATTGATTGACTTTAAATAATAATAATAATAAAAAACCTGCCAGCTTGGGGACATGGATTTTTTTAAATCAATTTTCTTAGAAAATATTGGAACTACTATTTGTGAAGCTGGGTGGAACCTTGGAATGCCTGTTAGCAGGCTTGCTGGGAAATTGGTTGTAGCAACCAGCAGAGTGAAGAACTCATAGTCAGACGTAATAAATATTTGCTGCTGATGAGTCATTTGTACTGGAAAAAGTGAAGCAGACAGGAGTATCTCCGCCAAATGCTGCAGGTTATCAGAGTGGCCTTAACCAAAATTTCCATGAGTAATGTTGCAATCTTCTTACCATGGCTTGGTAAGACCTTCAGGAATGATAATGCCTTATATGAGTGTTCTGTTTTAAGTCTTCCAAATCTTCCATAGACAGTGTGTAGACAGAATCTCAGGACAACCTGGTAGAGAGGAGGAAACTGCAGTTTCGAGTTCATCGGCTTGCCCAAGGGTATAGGGTTGTATAAGCTGTTTCTCTTGACTCTTAGCAGTGTGGATTCAAGTAAGCAATCATTTCTCATTTAGAGGCACTCTTTTGTTAAATGCTAAGTAAGTCATTTTGATTATCACCACCAAGACACATTTCAGTAAGCAGAACATCATTTACATCTGCACATACAGAGGGTTTCATTGTAATCATAAAAATTATTTTGTATTTATCTCATTGTTAGTTAAAAAGAGACTGTATTGGCAAAATAATACTTTAAATCAGAAAGCGTTACTGCATGGCAATTTGCTTTTTCATGCATGCCTTTTGGTTATTGGAATATGCAGAGAGCATGAATAGGTAACCCCGTGATAATCTGCATACCAGTAAAAGGTATTATTCAGACCCTATCTTTTTTTTTTTTCTTATTTTATCTTGTCAGGTTGGGTTTGATTCAAAGTCGTTGGTTCTGTTAGAGAAGGAGGTTAGACCAGTCTGAGGAACAAGGAGCATGAGAAGAGCATTTGAAGCCTGCACGTAGTAACTCAGATGATAAAATCGTTTTGGAAAATAATGAACAAGTAACTTGAGAGCTTGTCTTGAGGGTGGCATCACAGGTTAGGCCAGGTTATTAATTTTCCAACTCAGCAGTATGCCTCTCAAAAAACACTTACAGGGACATGGTTACGTTTTTGAAAGAAATGCAATTGGCAGAAGGGAATGAAGGAACTGCATGGAGTCCACAGGCCAGTGGACCTGGGAGAGCAACACTACTTCCATGTAAATAAGAATTGTGTATCTGAGAAAATACCCAAAAGATACACCTAACAGGACAGAGTTTAGTACACCAAAGTCGATGTCTCAAGATTTCTTGGTTCATTTGTATGATGCCACAGCACCCACCCTCTCTACCTCTTTGTTTCAGTCACCCTGGGTTCTTGTTGGAATGGCCCAGGGAGCTCCGTGTAAAGCATGAGCACAGGCGCCTGTGCAGCGTGTGCTCCTCAGATTTTACATTTTGCTCCTCCATTCACAGGATTTAGGGGAGCACTGGCCCATTCCTCAGCTTCCCCTTCCATAAAATGGGAAGAACCACGTGTGCCTCTCAGAAGTTGCTGGCGCCCAAGGGCAGATCAGTGACTGTGATTTCGCCTTTCTCCCCATTTCTCTGTTGCACTCCTCAAAGTGGTGGCCCATTGTTACCATGGAGACACAGCACAGGGTGACCTTGCTTAGAAATAATGACAAATGGTGGTGGCAGGGAAGCAGAGCCCGGTGGGATGAGCCTCTGAGGAGCACCCCATCTGGGCAGAGAGGCAACAGAAGGACCTGTTCCCGAGTAAAGGAAGGGGCAGTAGGATGCAGGATTTCAGGAAGCCTGCCTGGTGCATTTAGCAATAACATTACCTAATAACTCGTGGTGCCACATTTTTACAGAATGTATAAAATGCTACAGGGTTGTTGTTTTTTTTTCAATTCCTCTGAACTGGAGGCTTTAAACACAGTAAATATTTGTTGTTGATTTCAATACCTAGCAGTTAGCTTAATTTCCTGAAAGATAAGAGGAATTGTTGACTCATTCGTTTCTGTAGGCTACTTCATACTTGTGGTTTGAGTCATCGCTCATCGATGGCGATTTTTCAAAGTATGGCAGTAAACTGATTTTTTCTTTCTTTCTTTCTTTCTTTCTTTCTTTCTTTCTTTCTTTCTTTCTTTTTCTTCTAGGGTGAATGAAATAACAACAAAACAAAATCTTGTTTTAATAAATTACCCTCTTCCTGTTCCTGGATTACTGGGTTCTGCTTTTTCTGCTGAAGTCAAATAGTGAAAATTATATTTTGTTAAATATTAATACAACCCCATCACCTGCGTATCAGACTCTGCTGCTATCTTTCCCACAGTGTTCAAATAAGTGAGTAGCATTCTGTGTCCTTCCGAGGTCTTCTGAACTCTTGGATCCTCCAAGCCACATATCCCATATCAGGTTCTGTGCTAGAATAATTGGGTTCTGCAAAAATAGTGGGATGGGGCTGGATTTGGAAAGAGTTTGGACAACTGGCTGGCTCTTTCTGGTATATTATCTCTGGCATAGGCTCAATAGCCAGATCACAGATCCCAGGAAGGAGACCTGTGGCCACTGCCTCAAGGGCCCAGGCCAGAGGAAGGCCTGGTCTCTGTGACCTGACTTCGGAGATATGTTAACCCCCGAGGCCAGAAGGTCTGCTCTCTCTGACCTGACTTTGAGATATGTTAACCCCCAGAGTATGTAATGCTGAGGGTTCATGTGACTCAAAAATGCAGTCTTTCCTTGTGAGAGAATGCCAGAGCCAAGGAATGGGGCCTCTTGGAGCTTAGCCTTAGTGAGAATCATGTTCACATCTTCTCAGACTCTGAGCAACCTTTTCTGCTGGTGGCCTTCAGGACCCAGCACTGCTCCCATTCAAGTTTGAGACCCTCCTCTAGGTCTGGGACCACAGTATCTCCCACCACCACACCATGGAGACTGGACCTGGGTGCGCTGGTGAAGTCTTGGTGCATAGTGGCATTCTCTATATATTCTGTGCTAGGAGAAGAGAACATGTAAAGAAGAAGAATGAAACCTCTGGGGCACCAAGTCCCCCGAACATTGTCCTTTTCACAGTCTGGGGCATAAGCATTCCAAGTCTACCTCCCCAATCCTTTTCACTCCTGCACCAACCCCTCAAGGCGCTGAGTGCTATAGGCAGACCCTGCCACCTTTTCACCCTCCCTGAATTCCCTTTTGTGCTCCCTCCTTGGGTCTGGACTCAGGAGCAGGAAGAAAATGGGCTCCACTCATGTCCCCCTTCCCCCGATTCAGATGCTCCTTTTAGATCCCACAGCTCAAAAGGCCTGCTGACAAATCTAGGCCAAACTCAGCCGAGCTGGTAAGATTTCCAGAAGAGTTCCTAAAAATACACTTCTCCTTAAATCAGCCTTGCCAATCACTGTACAGTCACAGAACTTTAAGGACAGCAGTGACTCTAGATATTGTCGAGGCCTCTCTGTTTTAAAGCTAAGAAACTGGAGTCCCAGCATGCTGAAATAATAGCAACAACAGCAGTTGAGAAAGATTTCACATCCCATCAAGAAGATGGAGCAGAGCAAACCATGAAGGCGGGCAGAGACTGTAAGCTCTGTGGTGTATTCATTCGTTTATTTGCTCATTCATTCACTTGCTTACTCAGCAAATATTTATTCACTGCTCACCGTATTCTAAAGTTAAATGTTGCCGTAGATGTTAAGGATACCGACAGACCATCCCCTCACAGACATTACAGTCTGGTTGAGGGAGAAAATGCATAGATAAACAAGTACATATGTGAGTGTCAAATAATGATGAGGACTTTGGAGGGAAATAAAGCAGGGTGAGCCAGAGTGAGGAGGTAAGACTGATGCAATATTACATCAGGAAAGACTGCCTCATAGGCTGACCTCCAAGTTACGTGACTATCTGGGACAAAAATATTCCCAGCAGAGGGAACAGCGAGGTCAAAGCTCTAAGGCAGGATGTCCCTGGCTACTCAATGAGCAGTCAAAGGCCAGGATGGCTGGGGGGGGGGGTCAGAAAGTATGGGGCCAGTCACCGAGGTCAGTGTAGGCCGTCATAAGGCTCTTGATGGTCCCACTCTGTGAGGTGGAGAGCCATTGGAGGTTCCTGGGCAAAGATGTGACATGATCTGATTACATTTCCAAAGAGTCCCTCAGGATGATTTATTGAGATGTGGCTGCAGTGGGGCAAGGGTAGAGGCATCAGTAGACTGGTGAGGAGGCTTTGTACTAATGTTGTGGGAGAGAATGCTGGCTCCAAGGCAGGGGGCCAAGTGCAGCTGGTGAGAAGTGGTCAGACTCTGGCGCCATTAGGAATGTGGAGCCAGAGGCATCTGCCATTGGATCGGATGTAGGGTATCGGAGAGAGGGAGGAGGGGAGAAAGAAATAGGAGAAAGAAAGAACACAAATGTCACTGTCTAGTGGGTTTTAAAGCTGTAAAACTGTACAAAAGAGTGCACTGGAAGCCATAAAACCAGACAAGAGAATGGTTAAACAGAGGCTTGGTGGATTTTGCAGCCAAACTGCCTGTGTTCCAGCTATTCCTTCTTCTCTCCACCTTCCCCATCCACAGATATGCTAACCTCCTTTATTTTTTTTTAAAATTAGCACAGGCCACCAGGCATAAACCCTTTGATCACTCTGATCTTCATTATCTTTCACTTTAAAAACGTTATCTCAAATGCATCCCTCACTTCCCACCTTCTGTGGGTCCTGGGAGTGTGAAGTCAGTGTCTCATTTCCTCGCTGAGGCTGGGCCTCCATGGGAGCCAGCCACCCTGTCCTTCTCCCTTCTTGAGGCCAGTGGCTGCACGCTGGCCCATGCCTCTACTCTGCCATCTCTTCGAGCTCTTGTTCGGTTTTTCTCCTTCCATTAAAATGAAAGAAACGTGAGAAGGGTCAGGGGAGAAGAAGGTTATCTCCCACCCTCCCGGGGACTTCAGAGAGTGCACTCTTAAAACTCTCTCTACAAACCTGAGGTTCTGAAAGGGTAACTGCTCAGGATCCCACAGGTACCAAAGCATCTCTGACTTCAGAGCTGGGAGTGCAATCCCTGCCTTGCCACACGCTGTTCTTGCAGCAGCGAATGCTCCAAATTCTCCAGGCACTGAGTGCCTCCTTCCCCAGCTCCGACAGCATCATGCCACCCCGCTTGAAAGCCAGCAGGGACTTCCCCCTCATGACACCTAGCCACCACAAATTGCCCACGTGCCTTGATGTGTCCGTGGCAGTGGAGGCTTTTGGCTACTCCCTCCTCTTGAAACTCTGAACCTTTCTCCCTCACTGTTGCATTATTGGAAGGATCTTTTGTCGCTTTCTTTTTTTGTGGTTTGCCTTACTCCTTTTCCTTTTTTCACCTCCAAATCACTAAATAAACTGTCCTTGATCCAGTCCAAGCCTTCCTGTTTTCTCTCCTAGATGTATACAAATAAATCCCTTCCTCCTCTCTTATTTTTGCCATTCCATGATTTTAGCAGTCATTTCCAAGGCCATGAACTCCAACTCTGGATCCATGCCCATCTCTTCTACACCCATTTCTAGTTGCCTTCTGCTTTCTCCTGGGCAGAGCTTTGATGTCCTTCTGCACACACAGGACCCACATTTTGAAGTCCTCCCCCATTTTTTTTTTTTAAATAATTGTTTTTTTGAGACGGAATCTCGCTCTGTCCACAGGCTGGAGTGCAGTGGCGGGATCTCAGCTCACTGTAACCTCTGCCTCCTGGGTTCAAGCAATTCTCCCACTTCAGCCTCCCAAGTAGCTAGGATTACAGGTGCGCATCACCACGCCAAGCTAATTATTTTATTTTATTTTATTTAACCACGTTGCCAAGGCTGGTCTTGAACTCCTGACATCGGGTGATCCACTCGCCTTGGCCTCCCAAAGTGCTGGGATTACAGGTGTGAGGCACTGTGCTCAGCCTTACTTTTCTTTTTTAATTATTAGACAGTCTTAGTATATATCAAATTTTTCAAGAATGCAACAACTGTGTAAACTGAGATAAGATTATTCTTTAACTTGTTAGGAACTTCATCAGAAATGATTCAGCACTTTGATAAGCCACGCCTTTTATCAAACCTATATCAGTCAACATTTGTACCCATTACATTCATTACAGTGCTGCAAACATACAGGTATCAGCTTCTGACACTTCGTTCTGTCTTCTAATATGCTTGTGCCTTAGCATCAAAATTTTAAAATATATATTGTTTATTGTATAAAATAGTTTTCTGTTGATATGTAAATTACTGTATTTATAGTTATGGCAATATATCGATTTTGTTTTTAAAAAGTGTGTCTGTTGGTTACATCATGATTTTCATTTGGTGAGAATAAAAGTTGTGTTACAAACATTTTGTCAAAAAAGGGGTTACTGGTATTTATAGGTAGGAGTACAGGCCGATGAAATGGCCATTAGGCTGGTCACTGGAGAGACAGAAAACGACAAAGGTCAGCTGAAAGTGGTTCTGTCCACCCGAGGCTGTGGCCAGGGAAGGAAATCGAAGTTCTGACAAAGACTTCTCTGGGAATTCAGGGCTAGATTTCAGCTGACAGATCGATCATTGTTCTGTCTGGCTGCAGCCATTGGTTCCTGGACATCCAGGAAACCGGTAAGTGCAACGCAGTTTTCAATGGTCTCTAATACAATTGCTTTCATTTCTAATAAGAGCATCTCCTAACTGAATCATAAATATTTGGATAGAAAACACAGATGCAGTGAAAAACATAATTTGAATACAAATATGTGTTGAATAGATTACATCTGGCTGTAGTTTCAGGAATATATTTAGAAATTTTCCCTCTTTGAATTGAAGATGTGATTTCTTTCTCTACCCATTCCTGGAAATGGCAATGAAAAGAGATTGGAAATTTTTGCATGTTAAAATGAGCCCTGGGTTTTATGAATTTTTCACTTGTACTTTAAGACATAAGATACAAAAAAAAAAAACAGTTGGAAATTTCTCCTTTTGTTATTTTTATCATGAAACAAAGGTTGGCTTATCTGACTCATTGAACGGCCTTGGGCAACCCCATGTTTTATTTCCCTTATATTAATATATCTGAAAGTATGTTCCAGAGGACAAAGTACCATGTCAAATGAAGATATCATTGTCAGCCATGGTTCTTTCTCTAGTTAGAAGGAATGAATGTTTGGAGTTAGTTTTAGAAGACAATCTATCAAGGGCGTGTCCAACTCACATGCTAGGCAGGACTTCATAGCTTGTACCTACCTTCAGAGAAAGAGCCTTTCTACTTTCTTTGACTTACACTTCATTGACTTTGGAGAAAAGAACTTTTAGTAAAGAAGTTATTTCCACCTGTCATTTGTGTGTTTGTGCGTACATGCATGTGGATGTCTCAAGAACTAATGTTGATACAGATTAGGTACCGCATAGAGAGTATTGACAGTATACTACTAAATATATTTTGGTTGCAGTGCATGTATTTATAGCTTAAGTGTTACTAACCCTTTGATGAAAAACAAGGAAACTGAAGCTCAGAGCAGGTGCCATCACACAGCTATTCAGAGGCAGAGTGACTAGAGTCCAGGTTGGAAAAGTTGGTCTTGTCCTTCAACCAAGCAGAACATTCAAGGCACCATTTTATTTATATTTTCAGTAAATTAGGCCGGGCACGGTGGCTCACCCCTGTAATCCCAGCACTTTGGGAGGCTGAGGTGGGTGGATGACTTGAGGTCAGAAGTTTGAGACCAGCCTGGCCAACATGGTGAAGCCCCGTCTCTACTAAAAACACGAAAATTAGCCAGGCTTGGTGGCAGGTGCCTGTAATCTCAGCTACTCGGGGGACTGAGGCAGGAGAATCACTTGAACCTGGGAGGCAGAGGTTGCAGTGAGCCGAGATTGTGCCACCGCACTCCAGCCTGGGCAACAGAGCAAGACTTCATCTCAAGAAAAATAAATAAATAAATAAATAAAAACAAAACCAATTTAAAGGTATCTAGAAAGAAAAACCATTAAAAAAAATTCTCTTTTGCTACCTGCCTCAATGTTTTTCTTTGAGAAGTCAATCGAGTGCTCTATTCACTCGCATTTGCATCTTCTTCACATCTGTGTTTCCCTTGGTTCACCGAGCTTCCTATGGGCAGGCCCCTGTTAGGAGCCTCTTCTCCGAGGCTGTGATTACAGGGCAGTCTCACACCCTCCTCCTGGAGGTCAAGTGGCTCTCAGCCCCAGTCCTTCAGCTGGCGGCTCCTCCAGGGCCCTCTCCCGCCCAGGCGTTTGCATCTGATAGGCTCAGGATGCGGCCAAGTCATTGATCAAGAGAGAGAGCACATTGAGAGCTATTTTAAATTAGGCTTCAGAAATAGAATGGGGACACTCCAACACTGAGCCACTCACAGGAAGGAAACATTATTTTAAAAAATATATATATTTTAAGAATTTAAAAATTAAAAATAGGAAACTCAGAGATTCCGAAAACTGGAAATACCAGAGTCAAGGAGACGAGGTTTCTTTCTTGTAATTAGATTTATATAAAAAAATTAAAGGCATCCTATAAATTACTTAATGGATAATGAGTTCTTGACTGTCTGACTCCGAAATAGGCTTGTTTTGCAAAGATCCTTTAATCAGCTCCCTAGGAGGCCGATGTCTGGCAGGCAGCTAAAATATCATAGATGACCCGAAAGCAAACTGGAGGAATTATGCGCTGCAGAATTATTTCCCTTAAGGTGGTCTGAAATTTTGATCAATCTCAGTCTCAAGACTGGACATGATTGATGTTTTTCCCTTAAAAAATGTACAAACTATCTAGAAAGCAATGGCACGGAGGAGACACCTGGGGTCCACAGCCCCGGCTTGTCTGAGAGGCGTGGAATGGAGGGAGGTCACCTCCTTGCAGAGTGAAAAGCCAGGCTTTCCAAACTCGCCCTGCATAACTTAGCAGCTGCAAAAGAATGTGAGCGGCAAATTCTTTTATACAGTCAAAAGTGACTCTTTTCTGAAAATCTAACACTTAGAAGAGTTTTTAAATACATTTTGAAAAATGAAGTGTCATGTAAGTAAAGACCCTAAAAATAGCTTGGGATTATTTTGTAGAGTTGAACGGCACATCCTTTGGCATTTCAGAAAATACTACAGAACCTCGTTTCTTTCTTCTCGAACTTCAGTCTTGCCTTTCCTTTAAAGATGAGTCAAGCAGTGAACCTGGATATTCCTTAAATCACACGCCGTCTGGAGAGGATGGGGCACTACAAAGCAGCTCCTTCTGATGGCTGACCTGCTGGTCATCAGGCCACTAGTCCCTTTAAAGTGGTCCTCTCTCAGACAAGCGTCCATAAAACAAGGCCCCGCCCACCCCCTCCAGAGGGCTATGGGTCAGTGTCCTTCCTGATTCTCACAGAAAGACGTCTTAGCTGAAACAAATCTCTCAGGTGTTTTCTGTGAGTCTGGCTCTGTTTTGTTGTTTTGTTTTTATTGATCAGAAACAGCCGCTGGGGGTAGCCCGGCCAGCACTCTTACAATTGTTTCTAGGGAAATCAGTGAACTCAAAAGCCTGCAGGTAACTCTGGGTGGACATCTTTGTTCCTTCAGCAAGCAGCAGGATGCCTGGCACACAGAAGGCAAGGAATGCTTCCGACAGGGGTTTTCAAGCTTGAGCCTGCATTCAGACACAGATTGCTGGTCCTCACCATCAGGGTATCTGATCCAGGACCTTGGTGGTGGGGCCTAAGAGTGTGCACTTCTTTTCCCTTCCTTCCTTTTTTCCTGGCTTCCTCCCTCCCTCCCTCCCTCCCTCCCTTCCTTTTTTTGAGACAGTGTGGCTCTTGTCATCCAGGCTGGAGTGCAGTGGCACAATCTTGGGTCACTGCAACCTCTGCCTCCCGGGTTCAAGTGATTCTCATATCTCGGCCTCCTGAATAGCTGGGATTACAGGCATGCGCCACCACACATGCCTGGCTAATTTTTTTTCTATTTTTTGTAGAGATGGGGTTTCACTATGCTTTTCAGGCTGGTCTGGAACTCCTGACTTCAAATGATTCATCTGCCTCGGCCTCCCGAAGTGCTGGGATTACAGGTGTGAGCCACCGCACCGGGCCGAGAGTGTGCATTCCTAACCAGCTCCCAGCGGATGCTGCCGCTGCCGGCCCAGGCACAACACTTTAAAAACCGCTGGGCATTGAGGCTCATGGTGTGCATCCCTGGGGCAGCTCCCAGCCTCAGCCTACTTAGCAGCAGCAGGGTAAGCCAGTGGCATCTGCTGGAATTTTCCTATGGATAATACTGGAATTCCCCATTCAGAGCATTATTCCTTTAGCTTGAGTTTGGTTCTTATTAAAATGCAAATATTCCTTGGAGGAGGATCAGGAGCTCATTCAACAAACATTTGTCCAGTATATTCGGCATACCAGGCACTGAACTGAACTCTAGAGACTGAAAAATAATACACAAGGTCTATCAGATACCTGAGGCAAACCCTGTAGGAGTGTACCCTGTGGGGAGGCAGATGGAGAAATCAATATTTACGGTTCTTGTGAATTAAGGAATAATGATACCTATTTAAAAATAATGACCAGGCAGTATTAAAGATGGGCTGTAGGAGAGGATGTCAAAGGGGAAAGGAGGAACAGGGGGCACTGTTCCGGATGCAGGCCGGTGAGGAGGGCCTGCCGGAGGGTGGCTCAGCTGAACCTTCAGGCAGGCTCATATCCTCTTGCAGGAGGTGGCTGGGAAAGGCAGGAAATTCCTAAATGCCTGAGGAGGAAGAGGAGAGGGCCCGCCAGAGAAATAATCGGGGGCAACTACTCCCAAACATTGCCTAGGTTCTGCACTGGAAGGAGCTAATTAGGGTGGGATTGTTTGGGACGTTGGAAATAAAACCAGAAAAGTCAAAAGAAGTGAAAGAGAGGGAAGCCAAAACACACCAGTGAGAGAGACTTAGACAAAACTGGAAAATCATGTGGGCAGAGATCCTGTCCCCAGTGCAGCCTAGAAACTCCTGGGAAAGGTCAAGGCTGCCTTGCCTATAATGGGGCAATGCCATTATACATGGAATCTTGATGGGAATTTTCCTAATTTCCAAAATTATGAAATGCCTGGAGGTGCCCTCTCCAGACATTATTAACAAGAGGCCCCTCTGGGCAGATGAACTTGAAATGCCACCCCTTCCTCCCTGCTCATCCAGGGCACTGTGAATGGAAAAGCAGCTGCATTTCCACCATGCCCTCAGGGAAGCAGGCTCCCATTGGTGCTACAAGAGTATTTGAGCCCTGCTTCCCACCCAGGGTGACTGCTTGGCCCCAGAGGTGTTCCCTTCACGTTTGGTTAGCAGCAGCTGAAGGAAGAAAGCAGGCTTAAGGTTTTTGTAGTGACACTTGGAAAAACCTCTCTGAGGGTCCCTTTGGTTGTAAAATAAAGGCGATGTGAGAAGTGAAGCCTTCTCCAGATAATAGGTCCAGGTACCCCTATGCAGTCAGACCGTTGATCTCTAGGCACCTCCCTGCTCTCAGACTCTGTGGCTGGAGCAGATCTACACCAGGTCTAATGCTGGTCATCATACCAAACTATTGTAGAGAGAGACGAAGCCTGAAAGTAGATTTTGTTAATACAGATTGGTATAGTAACTTTTAAAAATCACAGAGTTCTTTTATATTTCCACTATAATCTGTCTTTCATGGCAGCAACCGTGTACATATAGGCAGGAACTATTATCAATATTTAGATGAAGAAGGTGGGTCTCAAAGAAATTGACTTGCCCAAGATTATGTGATGAGACACCTCGGTAAAGTGAAGGCTGGAAGCTAGTTCTTAGGACTTTCTACCACTCCCGGAAGTCCTGTTGACTAATAGAAGAAATGCAAAAGCCCTTAAGACAGCACCATCCATAGAAATAGAATGTGAGCTACTTAGATAATTCTGAATTTTTGAGTGGTAAAAAGAAGCAGGTGAGATCAATTTTAATATTTAACCCAATATATTAAAAATAATAATTCACTACGTAATAACTATGAAACAACATTAATAAGATATTTTCACATTCTTTTTTTTCCTTACAAGCCATGTATTTTTGAATTCAGTGTGTATTTTCTACTTAGAGCACATCTGAATTTGGATGCTAAATTTTCATTGGCAGTACTCCATCTGTACGTAGGTTTCATAAAATTTAAAATTAAAAAAGTAAATTTATATGCTCAACTTAGTCCAATCACACTAAAAAGTTTTCCAATGACTGAATCAAAGGTGACTTTTTAAAATTTAAATTCATTAAGAATAAATAAAAATTTAAAATTTAGAGTCTCAGTTGCATTTGCCTCATTTCAGGTGCTTGATTGATATGTTGCTGGTGATTTCTGCCTTGAACAGCACAGTCTGACACATGCCCCTTCCTCTCAGCAACTGGCAGGCTAGTGAGTCCAATATTCTATTATGTCTATATGTTGGCATATCTCTCAGTCCCGTCTCTTGATGGCCATGCCAAAATGTGGTCTAGTCCATCCTTACCCTCCACTGCTGTTCTCTTTGGTGGACCCATCTAACCTAGCTCAAGTGGCTCTCTTCCTCTTCCCCACATCTGCCTGCCTGTACCCACTCCTTGGTACAGGTGCCTATGCTGACAGTAGCCATATAGCTTTTTGGAAAGGAACAAAGAACAAGCTGGGAGAAAGAGTGGATTCATGAGAGGCTATGATAACAGTACGTTGTACCTGTGATATAATGCACACCTCCTTCCTTCCAAAATATCTTTCCTGTACAAGTGACTCTGGCCATCAGAAAGCTTGGGTACACCTGCTCTTTTTTGTTTTTTTGAGACAGAGGTTGTCTGTGTTGCCCAGGCTGGAGTGCAGTGGCACGATCTCAGCTCACTGCAACCTCCACCTCCCAGGTTCAAGCAATTCTCATGCCTCAGCCTCCCAAGTAGCTGGGATTACAGGCATTTGCCAGGCTTATCTTTGTATTTTTAGTAGAGACAGGGTTTTGCCATGTTGGCCAGGCTGGTACCAAACTCCCGGCCTCAAGTGATCGGCCCATTTTGGCCTCCCAAAGTGCTAGGATGACAGGCATGAGCCACTGCACCCAGCCTACCCAACTTTCTAAAATTTATTTATTTATTTTATTTCTAAAAAAAAACCCAAAAAGCAGGATATATGTGCTGAATGTGCAGGTGTGTCACATAGGTATGTATGTGCCATGGTAGTTTGCTGCACCTATTGACCCGTCCTCTACGTTCCCTCCCCTCACCCCCCAAACTCCCAGCAGGCTCTTGTATGTGATGTTCCCCTCTCTGTGTCCGTGTGTTCTCAATGTTTAACTTCTACTTATGAGTGAGAACATGCAGTATTTGGTTTTTTGTTCCGGTGTTAGTTTGCTGAGGATGATCGCTTCTAGCTTTATGCATGTCCCTGCAAAGGACGTGATCTCATTCCGCTGCATAGTATTCCATGGTGTATATGTACCACATTTTCTTTATCCACTCTATTATTGATGGGCATTTGGGTTGATTCCATGTCTTTGCTATTGTAAATAGTGCTGCAATAAACATAGGTGTGCATGTGTCTTTACAGTGGAATGATTTATATTCCTTTGGGTATATATACCCAGTAATGAGACTGTTGGGCCAAATGGTATTTCTGGTTCTAGATCCTTGAGGAATCACCATACTGTCTTCCACAATGGTTGAACTCATTTATATTCCCACCGACAGTGTAAAAGCATTCCTATTTCTCCGCAGCCTCGCCAGTATCTATTATTTCCTGACGTTTTAATAATCACCATTCTGACTGACATGAGATGGTATCTCATTGTGGTTTTGATTTGCGTTTTTCTGATGATCAGTGATGTTGAGCTTTTTTTTCATGTTTGTTGGCTATGTAAATGTCTTCTTTTGAGAAGTGTCTGTTCATATCCATTGCCCTTTTCATATCCTTTGTATGTTCATATCACTTTTTGATAGGATTTTTTTTCTTGTAAATTTATTTAAGTTCCTTGTAGATTCTGGATATTAGACCTTTGTCAGTTGGATAGATTGCAAAAATTTTCTCCCATTCTGTAGGTTGCCCATTCACTCTGATGATAGCTTCTTTTGCTGTGCAGAAGCTCTTTAGGTTAATTAGATCCCGTTTGTCAATTTTGGCTTTTGTTGCAATTGCTTTTGGTGTTTCTGTCATGAAGTCTTTGCCCATGTCTATGTCCTGAATGGTATTGCCTAGGTTTTCTTCTAGGGTTTTTTATGGTTTGGGTTTTAAATTTAAGTCTTTAATCCATCTTGAGTTAATTTTTGTATAAGGTGTAAGGAAGGCCATCCCGGCCTTTAAAAGCCAGTTTATCTTAAAGACAAATAGGGCATGATCTCACTTAGAGGTTTTAAGTGTTCTCACAATTAAAAAATGCTAAGTATGCATATGTTAATTAGCTCAATTTAGCTATTCCACAATGCATACATATTTCAAAATATCATTTGTACATAATCTATACAATTTTTGTCAATTCAAATAAATACTTAATTTTAAGCAAGTGTATCTTGGTAGAGTCTGATCATCTGAATTCTAGTGGGATTTTCACAGTAAGTTGAAATGGGGATTCTCCCAGGGGGAAAAAATGTATTTCTTCCAGGGGGAATGGAAAAGGCTTCTTACCTGTAAGTAAGAATAAAAATGTGCAGCATTCACTGAACTGCTTTGGAAACATAGCTCCTGGGGAACTTTTAGGAACATCTGAGTAATTATTCATGCCATGTATGCAACAGTACCTATGTTTACCTCTTTCTTTTCCTTCATGGGAGCCCCTGGGAGAGACTCTGCTGCCTTTGAGGTTGAGCATCTACCTTGGGGCCTGCTACTGAGGACTTGGGGACTCTATGTAATATTTTTCAAACACTTAAGTGTGTTCAGCGCATCATTTGAAATACCCTTGTCATTCGTGCCTCATCTCCCTTGGTGCAGGCAGAAATGTGTCCTTGTCCCTTGCTTTCCTCATCCTTTGTTCTCCATGGGAGCCAGAGGTACAGGTTGAGGTAATAAAGATACAAGTCCAGGCTGGTCTATGAAACCCAACCCATATTAAATTTGGTTATTAAACTCATCTTCTTAAGCTCCCTAGCTTAAGCTCGCTGATATTAGCTTCTGTGAACACAACGTTGCCAAACAGACTTGCAGGAGCCTGCCTGGATCCCTCAAATATTTTATAATTGAAGTTTGCTATGTGTCATAGCTTTCAAGATTGCCAACTTCCTTAAATGCACATGCAATTAGAACTCATGCAAACACTTTTATTCAAATGTAAAATAATTATTGGGATGAAGTAGCATTTCCTATCAGTCCCAAGAGATGTCCTGCTTAAATAAATGTTCCATCATCAGATAAGCTTGAGACACCATTGTAGCTTCTCCCTTATAAGGGACCCATCAGACACAGCAGCCAAGAAAAGCCCTGTGGCAGGCCGGATGCGGTGCTCATGTCTGCAATCCCAACATTTTAGGAGGCCAAGGTGGGTGGATCACCTGAGGCGAGGAGTTTGAAAACAGCCTGGACAACACGGTGAAAACCCCACCTCTACTAAAAATACAAAAGTTATCTGGGCATGGTGGTAGGCACCAGTAATCCCAGCTACTGGGGAGCTGAGGCAGGAGAATCACTTGAACTCAGGAGGCGGAGGTTGCAGTAACCCAAGACCACACCACTGCACTCCAGCCCGGGCGACAAGATGAAACTCTGTCTCAAAGAAAAAAGAAAAAAAAAAAAAAAAAGAATAAAAAAGCCCAAATGCAAGAAAGCTCGTCTGGCTTGGTTTACCCAGGGTTAAATAAACTTAATTGATTTGGGGACATAATTTTTCAGGGAACACTTGTGAACCACTTAAAAATTATTGCTCTCTGGGCTGGGCACGGGTGGCTCACGCCTGTAATCTCAGCACTTTGGGAGACAGAGGTGAGTGGATCACCTGAGGTCAGGAGTTCGAAACCAGCCTGGTCAACATGATGAAACCACGAAACCCTGTCTCTACTAAAAATACAAAAATTAGCCAGGCGTGGTGTCAGACACCTGTAGTCTCAGCTACTTGGGAGGCTGAGGCACAAGAACCATTTAAACCCAGGAGGCAGAGATTGCAGTGAGCCAAGTTTGCACTACTGCACTCCAGCCTGGGTGACAGAGAAAGACTCCATCTCAAACAAAAAAAAAAAAAAAAAATGTATATATATATATATATATATATATAGCTCTCTGAACTTATTTGGTACCTGCCAATTTAAAATAATCTACTTCCAGTCTTCATTAAGTTCTTCTCAGGTATAAATTTTTTAGAAAGACATCAAGGCTCAGCAAGTATGTAAGGTCATTTGTGGCATATCCAGTTCATGAAAATAATCAACTTCTGGACTTTAGTCCTTTATTCATGCTTATCCCAGTAACTGTAATTTAATGTTCAATGATTTCATAACCCTTGAAAAAGTTAAAAGAAACTGAAGGTGCTTATTTTAGACATCTGAACTTACTGACTATATTTTTGTTGTAGCCATGTGTTTTAACTCCAGCATTCCATACTACAGAGCGTTTTTAGATTATGACTCAGTTAAAAACTAAACTGAACTCAACTAAAACTAATTTACATTCCTGGCATTTAGTCATCAGTTAAATTGGTCAATATATATTTCTTGAGGGTCTAATATACACCATAGACTAAGGCACTGGGAATACAGAAATGAAAACTACAAAGAATAGTCTTTGCCCCGTGAATGCTTGCAGTGTAAATAGGAAGATAAACATTAGGTAAGTCATGGAGGAGAGGAAATATTAAGACACCTGAGAAAAAATATCAAGAGGATCCTACCTACCCATCTCTAAGTCCACATCTCTGTAAACTAGGAAGAACATAAAGAAGAAAGAGCCCACACTTCATCCAAAATGACAATATCTTTATTACATAGGAGGGACACATCCCAAATAATTGTTTATAGCACTCCCAACAATAAAATCAATGGCCTAAATGTGAAATTAATTGGAAGCCACAGTCCTAATACACTGTTTTGGCGATTAAGCACATTAGATGGGATTGTTTCAGAAGGCCTAATTATTGTGTCTGCCACACTCATCTGTTTGAGTCATTCCTAACTTTTGGACTGCTGCCTAGACAATTCTGCAATACGGTTTCCGTTGCGTATTCTTTTTTTTTTTCTTTAATGCATAACTTTTCTCACTATATTCAAAGCTCAAAGCTCTAAACCGTGCTTTTGCAAATTCTAGATAAGAGTTCAAAAGTTCGTTGGAGTGTTGATTCATTGAGTTTGCATAAAGGTTGATATTTCATTTCTGTTTTGCAGGTTTATCATTTAGAAGTGCCTGTGTGAAGTCACTTTTGCTGGAAACTGCAGCCTGGGAGCTTTCTTTGTATTCACATCTCGCTCTTCTGTCAAGTACACTTTACCCTGACCTTATGAGTGGATGAAGATACCTCAGTTGTCTGACTTTGCCAATTGCTTAATTTCAGAATTCAAAAAGGGGGAAGAAAAACATCCTGCTAAAATATGAACATCTGAGTGTCTTATTTTCTAACATCGTCAATAGCTGTGAGCGTCAGCATTAAATATTCTCCCAAGGAGTGCCATGAAATTGAAGTCACTTTATTAAAAACAGGTGTATCTGCAAAACAGCCAAGAGACTCAGACGTTGAAAGCCAGAGATGACACTGAGCGTGCTTTTATTGTGGCCCGCCATCTTCAAGTGGGACATGTTGATTGATGAGTGATTGCCTGTCCATAAACTTTCTCATCATCCTGTTCCCTGGATTGGACTTCACTAAGCAATTTATCACTCACCTTCAGACTTACATGTGGGAGTTTTCACAACAGTAGTTTTGGAATCATTAGAACTTGGATTGATTTCATCATTTAACAGAAACAAACAGCCCAAATTACTTTATCACCATGGCTTTGAACGTTGCCCCAGTCAGAGATACAAAATGGCTGACATTAGAAGTCTGCAGACAGTTTCAAAGAGGAACATGCTCACGCTCCGATGAAGAATGCAAATTTGCTCATCCCCCCAAAAGTTGTCAGGTTGAAAATGGAAGAGTAATTGCCTGCTTTGATTCCCTAAAGGTAAGAGAATGCGTTTTATGTGTCATTTCAATACCACATTGGACTTGCAAGCAGAAGGCTTTTCATTGCACTTTTACAGAAGTTTAAAAATTGCTTTTAGATTCTGTTTTCTTGTTTGTGGTGACTGTTGGGAGATTTTCACTCAAATTTTTTCATATCAGGCATATATAAATTTTTTACATACCCATGTTTAAATTAAAAATACATGATGATGTATTTCTGGCCTGGCATGACATTCATGTACCCAAGAGTTTTAAATCAAAGTCTGGCTTGTGACAACTGAAGATAAATATTTTATCAACATTTGATCTTCTGGAGGTTATATAAAGGTGAAGAAATTGAATGTGTCACTTTTAAGTGCCAGTTATTCTGACTTAGCTCTTGAAGAGTTTTCTATTCTTATGGCTTTTTTTTTTTCCTTGACCGAGTACTTCCTAAAACCCTTCTTTGAAAATGTGTCACGGCTAACAGAAATTATTAAGTACACATTCAATACTCAATACTTGAGAATCTACTTCATGTGAGTTATATGACAAAAGAAACTAAAGTGATTCAGATGGCTCCCTTGATGAGCTTACTCTCTGGCAGGGAAAATACAGTATATCAGTAAGTATCTACAATGCAAGAAGAAGGGGACACATGCCTTGTGGGAGGAACAGACAGTGAACACATTTCTATGGAGTCCATAGAAGAGAGCTGGCTTCCAACAGACTGTTTCAAGACATGTTTTTGGAGATTCAAGGCATCTGAGTCGTATACTGATTTGGGTGGAGTTAGGAAGATAGAGAGAATTTAATGAAAGATCTAGAAGTGGCATGAGTTTTAACCCATAATGCTGTGGAGTGTATTCAGCCCTAACATTATGAATCTGAGATTGTCTAGGGCAGTCCTACAGGCATAATAATATTGTTTCCAGGAGCAATAAATAAGGCACATAGATTAAAAGAGCTCAGTGTTTACATCTCTGCAAGACTTCAGTAAGTTTAAGTTTAAGAAAATTGTTTATCAATGCTCTTGACATGATTTGAGAAATTACACAGCTGTTAGTTTACAAAATAGTGACCCTAGCCTATTCCTGAGTGTTAAAGAGACTGAGTTGTCCTTTAGGACAATTTTCTCTTAAGTAAAAAATTATGTCTTGTAAGACATAAGTCAAAATTTATAATTCTTATAAGACTTCAAACTATATATTTAAATTTTAATATCTCTTAAAGGGAAAATTTGTCAATACACTCAAAGCAGGAAAATGTATTTCTGACCCAACGAAAAAGTCTTTTAAGGGTAAAATTTTGACAAAATAGATCTGTAATCTACATCAATACCTACTCCCATTTTATTCCTTTTTATCATAAAATGCTTATTAGACTAGACTTTAAAATGATGAATTGTTTTGCCTAAAATGGAAATGAATAGATGGATAAATCACAATTCATATAAACTATAACAGTACAAGCATGGTTATATATATTTTGCCTTTAGTCAAAAAAGTAAACCAAGTCTGTATTTGCCTCTATGATTATCAGCAATAGAAACATTCACTATGAAAAAGCAGTGCAGGCCAGGCACGGTGGCTCATGCCTGTAATCCCAGCACTTTCAGAGGCTGAGGTGGGCGGATCATGAGGTCAGGAGTTCGAGACCAGCCTGGTCAGCATGGTGAAACCCTGTCTTTACTAAAATACAAAAAATTAGCAGGGCATGGTGATGCGTGCCCGTAATCCCAGTTACTTGGAAGGCTGAGGCAGGAGAATCACTTGAACCTAGGAGGCGGAGGTTACAGTGAACCGAGATTGCACCCCTACACTCCAGCCTGGGTGATAGAGCGAGACTCTGTCTCAAAAAAAAAAAAAAAAAAAAAAGCAGTGTAGATTTAAAACTAGATCATAAAAGCTTCAAGATATGAAAACAGGTCAGTGATGATAAATTAATTTTTCAGGTCATCCCCAATTTTTCCATCTTATTAATCCAAGCCTTCTCCAGTTGGATATTTAATATTAAACATCACATTTTTTGCCAGTTTTTTAAAAACCTTATATTCTTTAATGTAATTAGAGAAATATGGGGAAAATAATTCCTGACCTATTAAGGCCAAGTATTTCATGAATATCAACTAGGCAACAACGCCTTGATCCTTGCTATTCACCACATCACTGTGGATTCACTGGGACCACAATTGTTTGAGGAATCCAGCCCCCAGAATAAAGGGTCATGAACCATTTGTTTAGCATAAAAACGTGAGCCAAGTTGTGAGAATGTTGACCACCACTCAAGTAAAAAAAGGCTGTACAAATCATTTTCAGAAGTGCCTGGTGGAACCTTTTTGAGGTGTTGAAGCATAGTTATAGAGTGCCTCAAGTTATCAGTTCCCTTTCAGATTGTAAAATTTCAGGTTATTTAATGAGTGCAACATTATATATTTTTAAAACTGTCCAGCTGAAAAGAATGTGAAAACGGCCCACAGGCACGGGGTGAAATAGATCTGAGTCTAAATACCTGCTCAACTACTTCCCAGCCTTGGGTGTGTCATTTATGACTTTTTGACTTGGTTTCCTCATCAGTAAAAGGAGGATATTCAGCAGAGAAACTGGCTGAAGTAAGCACGGTCTGTAGCAACACGCTGGCAGATTCACCTTACAAGGTTCATGTGAGGATTGCAAACTCTTTCCACAAGACAGACCAATCAGAAAAGCACTCAAAAAATAGTAGCTAAAAAGAAAAATAATGACAATGATAATGATGAAGCTGTTTAACTTTATTTCATAATCAATTAAAAAAAAATGTTGCTCAGTGTGCAACAGAGAGAACTCAGTGTGCAATTGAAACCAGTGTGCAATAGAGAGAAGCAGCAAGGGCTTTGAAATCAGATGGACCAGGGCTTGACTAAGCCTGGCTGGGACCTAGGCAAGCTTCATCACTTGGGACGAGTTATTTTACCTCGTTGGCTTCAGTTTTCTCTTACATAAAATCGATCTAATTCCCACTTCATAAGGTTACTTCAAAGACTACCTGACCTGTGGCATCCCACATACTTAGCCCAGGGCTGAACAAGTTAGGACCTGGCAATGTTAGTTTCTTTCCCTTCGTAATAAAGTATCCCAGGATAGCCCTTGATTTTGATGACTAGCTTTAAAGGCAAGATCTTGTGCCCAACTCTTTACAAGTCCAAACGTTTAAGAATCAACTGTGTGAATGACAGTACCTCAATTATACAAATTAGCCATGACAAGAAAAAAGATTTGGGGGACACAATATTTTTGTTATTTATTACCAGATATTTTGTGCAAACACTGTGAAGTATTTATTTATAACTGTGAAAGGAATCTATGTTGGACTGCCAGTATGGGGACAAGTCAATCTGAGTCTCTTTTATTGTTGTTATATGTTATTTACAAATATGAGTAAACTTTTCCATAAGTATGTACTAAATTTGTTGGTGGAAAGTGATTTGCTGAGCTCTTTGGCATGAGAATTATACATATATAAATGCATTTATAGAAGACATTTTGGAAAATATAGTACAGTTCTTACTGTGAAATTTGTGCGTTTTTCACATACCTTGTTGTTGTATTTTATGTAAAACACTGAGCATGGAAGCAGCTGTGATTTTTTTTGGCAGTTTCAGTATTATTATGAACAGTAGACTTTGTTTAACGATTTTTCTGAAAGGCCAGGTCACATTCCAGAATGCTGTGTTCCACAACTTAGGTTAACTTGACAAAATGCAAACTGTTTTATGAGCAATCGTCTCCCTTGGAGCAGAGGCCTTGACCACGTTAACCATGTCTCTGATGCTTTTATGATCCATGAAACGCTTTCTCTCATAGCTAAAATGTTTGAGATTTTTCTTTCCAGATTCTTTTTTCCTATAATTGATAGGAATTAATCTGAACCATTTGGTAAATTGAACATCAGGAAGGGAGCACATAAAGTAACAATAATGCTTATTAAGACTAAAAGTGTCAGTATTTACCCCTTTCAGGAAGTATTTATTTGCTTAAACATTTGAATTCGCACTCAGCTTTAAAAAGGGACACAACTTTAAAAATAGGATTGCTAATTTTGGTTAAAAACACTCAGAGTATGGGGGAAAATTGTTTAGACAATTTTTAGAAATTTAGACGTAATCTTTTGTAATAAAAATTTATTTCCAGTACAGTGAGATCCTTTTTAACACCTGCATCAGATGATGTCACTCCTCTGTTCAGGATCTGTCAGTGGCTTCTCACCACAGTCAGAGTAAAGAGCAACACTGCAAAGGCTGCCTAGGCCCTGTGAGATCTGCTTCCCCCTCCTGCCACCTGACTTCATTTCTATCGCCACCACCCCCTCCAACCCACTCCAGCATCTTTGCTGTCCCCTGAATATGCCAAGTAGGCTTTGCCTTAGGGCATCTGCACTTGCTCTTTCCTCTGTTTGGAATACTCTTGCCTCAGCCACACAAACAGCATGTTTCCTGGTTTCCTTAAGGTTTCTGATTAAAAATGCCAATTTGTGAATGAAGCCTTTCTGCCATCTTATTTCAAATTGTAATTCTGCCATTGCTGGGATCCCACTTCTTTCTTACCTGGCTTTACTGCTCCCCCAACACCAGCATTTGATATGAGAGATGCTAATTTGTTTATTGGTTTATTATCTGTCTCCCTCCTCCACTCTGCTAGAATATAAGCTCTATGTGGATAGGGACTGTGTCTGTTGTGATCACTCTTGTGTTCCTGGAACCCAGAACAGTGTCTCATACATAATAGATACTCAATAAATATTTGTTGAATTGCATGTTCTCCATGTTCATCAGGAAAGTTTTCAAGCCTCTCAGATAGGGCTGCTGGATTTGATTGTACAGGGGTGCACTGCACTCTAGGGGCACCTTTCTTATCACAGTCTATGTGATTGACACCCCCTGGAGTTGTGCAGTGGAAAACCTGTATAGCCATGTGCTGTTGCCCTGGGGTCAGTATCCAGATTTCAAAATCAGGGAGTTCTGTGTAGGAATTTCAAGGCACAGGTGTGACTCTGAAAGTATAATACAACATTGACAAATTTTCAAGTAAATAATTTGATTTCCTCTTCAGGGTAATTCAAGCTGCATATGATACAGAAACTACTTTTTTTCTACCCTCGTTGTCTGTCTAAATTTCAAAGATGTGAAGTGGAAGTTGCTCATTTGCCTATGGGATGCTGTCTATAAGTTAGCTGATGGCAATATGTAATTTGCCAAGACTTTAAGTTCATGTTCTTAAATTGCTGTTGGACTCCTTAATAGCCGTGAATTCTTTGCAGACAGAAATTGTTTGAGTATTTTCTCAATGATTAATTTTGGCCGGATTTGCAAATATAACCTCAGACAATTTTTTTATTATCAATAGTCATCATTGTAGTAACATAGAGCCTACTATATGCCAGGTACTTTTCATGCATTATTTATTCCAATAACTCTGTCAGGTAAATATGATTAAATCACCCTTATAGATGTGGACGCAGGTTCAAAAATTTAAGTAGCTCACTTGTGACTACCAAACTCATGAATGATGGAGAAGGGGCCTGACTCCAGGTAAGTGTGGCTCCTAGCCAGCACTATGCATTCCCTTCTTGTAACTGCTCTTACTGAATAAGTCACTGAGGTGGTTAATTCCAAAATTCTTAATAGCTTAATAATATTCATGTTTAACAAGATTAGCATGTTGAGGAGATCCAAAAAAAATTCTAGGCCAAGTGCAGTGACTCACACCTGTAGTCCCAGCACTTTGGGAGGCAAAGGCAAGAGGATTCCTTGAGCCTGGGAGGTCAAGACCAGCCTGGGCAACATAGTGAGACCCCATCTCTACAAACAAATTTTAAAAATTAGCCAGTTCTGGTGGCATGCACTTGTGATCCCAGCTACTTGGGAGGCTGAGGCAGGAGGATTGTTGAGCCCAGGAGGTTGAGGTTGTAGTGAGCCATGATTGCGCCACTGTACTCCAGCCTTGGGGACACAGCAAGACTTCATCTCAAAAAAAAAAAAAAAAGTCAAAAACCATTCTAAAATAGAAGCTCCCAGGAGTAAACCTGTTTAGATAGCAGAAATTTCAATCTTTAAAAGACAGAGACACTGCAAGAGAAAGTAAGGCATATGTTGTATTTGTTTGTTTGTGTCTGTCTATAAATATTATACCATCACCTACTAAATCTCTGTAACAAAAATGGTTTTTGTCCAAGGCATTGTTGGTGTGTGTGTGCCCATGTGATTCTGAAATGCATAAGTCAGTTTTAGAATGTAACGGAGCACAGGCAGGTTCATGCTTCAAGATTCTTGGACCCACCAATTGTATTTTCTGAAAACAAGCCCATCTCTTTCATTTGACTTCAGCTGTTCTGGGTATATCAACCACTTCCCCTGTGCACCCTCTCTGGACACTATTCAGACTTCATATCATAGTTTACTCCTGGAAATCCATGCCCAGTGAGAGCCCAGAAGCTTCTGAAAGATGGGATTGTGTCTTACTTATTGTCATGCCCCAGCACCTAGCATGGCATCTGGCACAGAGCGGAAGTACAGTCATCCCCAGAGAGTGCAGACATGAACAAAGAAACCCTTACAACTTTTCCAGATGGACCTAGTGCTGCTCCATCAGTGATCTCCAGACCAAAACCTTCCTTGTATGTTGTTCACCATTTCCTTTAACATCTCTGTTTCATTTTGCAGTTTGGTTATTCGAGGAGAATTCTCTCCTGCTACTTTTTGCCTGTGTTATTTTCCTAGTTCTTTCACCACGCTCAACGCCCTTCCTACTTTCCCTCTAATGCCACCTCTTCCTCCCCTTGTTCCCTCAGTATGGATGCTCCCCAAGACTCAGGATCAGCTTTTCCTAGTTCAGGTTCAGCCATCAGCTCTGAAAGCTCATCTGCTTTTATGCATTCATTTCCCACCTCTTTGCCAATGAATCCCAAATCTGGGTGTGTGCCCTCACTTGCCACCACCGTGGCTCCAACTACCTACTGAACATTCCCATCTGAATGGCCCTTTGTCACCTCCAGTGCCACATCTCTAAATCCAAACTCTTGCCTTCCTACTGCAATCCACCCCCACCCCTGAGTGCCTTGTTCCCCAGGCATAAAACCTGACCACTATGGCCCAAACTCTTGGTCCTTTCTTTTTTGTTGTGGTTTTTCAGGTTGTAGGGAAGTATAATACCTTTAAGAATTAATCAAAACTAAGAAATCTTTACCCAGAAAACTATCCATACTTACAGACTATTACAAACAATCTGCAGGGTTTCATGTTTGCTTCTAGAAATTATCTATACATTGCAAGTTAAGAAATCTTCATCTTAAGAGAAGTCTGAAACATTTAAGAAGGCCTGAGGGTCTTTAAAAAAAACCTTTGAGTTAGTTTACAAATTTGCCCAGAGTCAAGATTAGCACCAAATTCCTCCCAATACCCAAGATATTCTGTGCTAAGGAAGGAGAAACATGCAGCTTTCAGGATAAAAGCAGAACCATGACTCCCTAAGAGCAGGTGGGATCAGTTTCAGTGCTTTGAGTAAGCAAAGAAATGAGGATTTTCAGGGCGTCAGGCACCTCCAAATGTCTCACTTAGGGAAGGCACATATGCGCCATAGAGAAAGTCCTTTTCCTGGAGAGAAAGCCACTTTCCTGGAGACAGCGTCCTCCAGCAAGATGCCTACATTCTAGCCCATTTTACAATTTAGAGTTAGACAAAATCATCTCTCTTTCAGTTTCCTAAGGCCGTCGTACAAAGTACCACAAACTGTGTAGTTTAAAACACCTGAAATGTGTTCTTTCTCATATCTGGAGGCCAGAAGTCTGAAATCAAAGTGCTGATAGGGCCACACTCCCTCTGAAGCCCCTGGGGTTGGGGAAGTTGGGGGAAAGGGATGGGAACCAATTCTTGCCTCTTTCGGCTTTTGGTAGCGCTGTTTCTTGGCTCATGGCAGCCTCACTCCAATCTCTACCTCCCTCTTCAGATGGCCATCTTCCTGTGTGTCTCCCTTCAAATCATCTTCCTGGTGTTTGAGTCTGTGGTCAAATTTCTCCTTCTTATAAGGACATCGGTTATATTGGGTGAAGGCCCCACCCTTCTTTGGTATGACCTCATCTTAAATTACATCTGCAACTACCCTATTTCCAAATAAAGTCACATTCTGAGGAACTGGGGGTTAGGACTTCAACATATATTTTGGGGGAACACAATTCAACCCATTAAAATAATATATACACCTAGAAAACATCAGAAATCCAACACTGTAGTCTAATTCAATTCTGATGATTGGATTTGGCAAGAGAGAGGAGGCTTGCAAAACTCCAGAGGGTCTTTGGTACTGAATCTAAGAAGGAATGATGACAAACTGGCGTTCCATGATTACAACATTCTTTGGTTAAAACATGTACAAATAATTCATGGAGAAAAATAGCAACATTGATTTTCACCTCTAAATGAATGGAATACAATATCAATGTTTATTTTCATTGTATTTTTTATAGTTAGGTTTATTACTCATTTTGCTTTGGGCAGTGATGCTAACTTTTGTTAGTCAGTGTATCGGTTCTTATGAAACCATTCATTATTAAGGCTTAAGGAGAAAGAAATATTTATGTTACAGGATTTGTTTAATATTCTATTCTTTTTAAAAATGAAAATAACATTTTGTCAGTACCTTTCTTTCAGTCAGACTTTTGTTTATATTTTAGGATTCGAAAAAAATGACACAATAGGAAGCAAAGATTTAAAATTAAAAGCCCTGGCCTGGGAATCTGCATCTGAGCCCTGCCTTTGTCACATGTAACTTTGTATCATTTCGCCTCTCTGGGATCCAAGTGTCTCACTAGCAAATATTCTTTAGCTCACTCATTCATTCATTCATTCATTCATTCATTCTCTCATTAACTAAACAAAAGGGGGCAAATAAAAAGGAACCAGGAAGGTGATATGAACAAATGACTCAGCTCTCCGTGTTGGAGAGACTCAGGAATTGCTGGAGACAGCAGAAAATTCAGTGAGGAGCTCATGACCCCTTTAACGACAGCAGCTGCTACTCAGCAATAGACAGCTGTTGCTTGCCTTGTGATAATCTGAATAATTGTTAAAGAGAAACAGAAATTCAAATTTTGATGTGATGTTTCCCAATTTCTGAATCTTGGCAATCAATTAAAATCTTTTTAAACCTTAGAGTCCAAATAAAACACATCTTCAGGATGGATTCAGCCAGTAGATTGCCATATTTAACCTCTAAAATAAACAAATAAATATTGATTAGGTGCTCCTAAACACTGGGAATATAACAGCATAGATTGCTTCTTCTATCAATAGAGATCACTGAAGGCACAGTGAATTTATCAACTGCTCTTAATCATCCTTGAAAGACTGTATTCACACTGATTTGGTGATTCACTCTCATCTGGTTTTCCCCTCACCTCATTGGCCAGTCCTCTGCCTCCCTTCCTGAATCTTTTTCCTTCTGACCTCTAAATATTGGACTCTCTCCAGACTTAGTCCTTGAACATCTTCTCTACACATCCATGGTGGCACCTTACTCTTCTTAGAACTCACCAAACACGTTCTTGCCTTAAAGCCTTTGCACTTGCTGGGGCAGCCACCAGAATACTTGGCCTGCCAGATGTCTTTATCCAATCCAACGACCATAAACATTTCTAGATGCTGAATATTTCTTAATTTCTATCTCAGCCCTGATTTCTCTCCTTAACTCTAGTCTTATGTATTCAACTGCTTATCTGACATATCTACTTGGATATTTATTTAATGACATCTCAAATTTAATGTGTCTACTAATAACTTTTTAATTCCCCACTCAACCTACTGTTCTCATTGGAATAGTTCTCAGTAGATGGTGCCATTCCTTCGGTGGATCAGATCAAACACCTTGAAACCCACCTTCATTCTCCTCTTGTTATTGCTGCCATATCCAATCCATTATAAGTCCTATTCTGTCTGTCTTCAAAACAGACCCTAAATTAAAGCACTTTTCATCATTTCTATCATGACCACTCCAGTCCAAACCACCATTGTGTCTCATATGGACTATTATAGTAGCCTGCTAGCTCTCACTTCTCTACTCTAGCACTCAGCGATCCTTTTAAAACATAAGTCACAGCATGCCAGTCTCTTGCTCAAAATCTTCCAGTAGTTCCCATTTCATTTATGAAATTCAAAGTCCCTTAAGGCCCTATGTGATGTTTCACCTGTTGCATTTCTGGCCCCACAGATCAGCCACCTGCTCCCCCGCCTGCTGCACTGTGCTGCAGCCACACTGGCCTGTTTATTCTTCAGGGCCTTGACACTGGCTGTTCCCTCCACCTGGAATGCTCTTCTCCCAGGGAACTGCAAGCCTCAGTTCTTCATGTTAGTCTGGTCTTTGCTTAAATGTCACGTTTGCTCACAAAAGCAACCCTGGAATTATCTTTATGTGATGCTATCTACTGTGTCTCTCCACTTTCTGTTTCCTCCACTGAATGTAAGGCTGGGGGGGCAGGAACTGCCTTGTTGTATCCCTGTGCCTGGCAGCTACTGGCTGTACACCCATGCTTGCTAGTGAAGAAATGTATCCTTATATCCTAAATTTTAAGGTTCTAACTGTTCCAATAAAATTCAGATAGCTTTTCTGGCTGCTTGTTACTCAGTTTTTCCCATTAATGTACAAACAGAAAAGCATCACTGCTCAAGGCTTTATACAAAGAAGGCTCTTTGGTTTACAACTGAAAGGTGTTGCATGCTCACTCATGTTTATAGCTGTCCTAAAAGCAGGTCACATGGAGACTTGCTCACAAGTGTCAGCTAGAGCTATTACAATTCATGGATTGGCTTGTTGGGCAACTTCACCGTTCCCAAAATCTTGGCCCTAGACTGATGCTGGTGTTTGATAAAATTTTGACTAGTCTGCTCTGAAATAAGGACACTGAAATACGTTTTTCTCATTAAGGTAAATTCATTCAATTTAAAGGCTGTTTTTTTAAATTGACATATATTGTCGGGTACATAGTGATGTTTTCATGCATATAATATACAGTGATCAGATCAGGGCAATTAGCATATCCATCAAACATTTATCATTTCTTTGTGTTGGGACATTCAATATTCCAGCCATTTGAAACTATAATTTTTATATTATTTTTAATTACAGTCTACCCACAGTGATATCGAACACTAGAACTTATTCCCCCGATCTAGCTGTAATTTTCTACAAAACGTTGTTTTTTATTCCAAGATTGTTTTCTTCTTATTCTTCTAATTATTATGTTTATTTCTTTTTCTTTTTTCTTTTTTTGAGACAGAGTTTCGGTCTTGGTGCCCAGGCTGGAGTGATCTTGGCTCACTGCAACCTCCGCCTCGTGGGTTCAAGTGATTCTCCTGCCTCAGCCTTAGGAGTAGCTGGGATTACAGGCGCCCGCCACCAGGCCTGGCTAATTTTTTGTACTTTTTTTTTTTTTTTTTTTTTTTTAGTAGAGACAGGGTTTCACCATGTTGGCGGGTTGGTCTCGAACTCCTAACCTCAAGCATTCCACCCGCCTCGGCCTCCCACTGCTGGGGTTACAGCCATGAGCCATGACGCCCAGCCTTTGTTGATTTCTTTTATAAAATGATTGTCTTAGTAGGTGAGTCTTGTCGTTCTTTTTCCATAATGCCTTTACTTGACAAAAAGAAAAAGTAGGCCGGGCGCGGTGGCTCAAGCCTGTAATCCCAGCACTTTGGGAGGCCGAGGTGGGCGGATCACGAGGTCAGGAGATCGAGACCATGGTGAAACCCCGTCTCTACTAAAAATAGAAAAAATTAGCCGGGCGCAGGGGCGGGCGCCTGTAGTCCCAGCTACTCGGGAGGCTGAGGCAGGAGAATGGCGTGAACCCGGGAGGCGGAGCTTGCAGTGAGCTGAGATCCGGCCACTGCACTGCAGCCTGGGCGACAGAGCGAGACTCCTCTCAAAAAAAAAAAAAAAAAAAAAAGAAAAAGTAAATGGGCAACTCTATGTCAGTTTCCCGCTCTTTTTTATTATGTATTACTGCTTCATAAAATTCAAAGGCAGGGGTCTATCTGTCCATACTACTTGAACTGAAATCCACACCAGCAGAGTTATTCATTTGAGTCATACACACTGGAAGAGTTTTGTCATAAGAAAGTCACTGGGGGCCAGGTGCGGTGACTCACGCCTGTAATCCCAGCACTTTGGGAGGCTGAGGCGGGCGGATCACGAGGTCAGGAGATTTGGACCATCCTGGCTAACACGGTGAAATCCCGTCTCTACTAAAAATACAAAAAAATTAGCCGGGCGCGGTGGCGGGCACCTGTAGTCCCAGCTACTCGGGAGGCTGAGGCAGGAGAATGGCGTGAACCCGGGAGGCGGAGCTTGCAGTGAGCCGAGATGGCGCCGCTGCACTCCAGCCTGGGCGACAGAGCAAGACTCGTCTCAGAAAAAAAAAAAAAAAAAAAAGAAAGAAAGTCACTGTGAATCCACATGTTACCTGAGAGGACCCAAGAAGTTCCTCAAGCCTTTTTCTGTTAGCAAATGAGGACAGCTTGATCTATCAAATAAGCTAATATCCATTTGAGGGTGGGGGAGGAAAGAGCCCAACCAGGAACCTCGAGGCCTAGAATGGCTTTGTTTCAGTGCACATAATCAAGTCCCCAAGAAGCTGAGAGAAACCGGCAGAAAATGCCAAGGTCTAAACAAAGGCCAGCGGGCATGCCTCTGGGACTGGGGAGACCAGGTTTGTTCTGCAGGAGCTAGACCAATGATGAACTTCACCTATTTCACAATTTTTCCATTAACTGACCCTGCTAATACTAAATAGCGCATTCTTTCCACTTGGTTTGATTCCATTTCCTCTGGCTCAAAGATTATAGTCCGGTGTACGTTAGTCTTTCTCAGCACTATCATGACCAAGAAGAATAAAACTGATACTCCTAGAACAGATCCTCCCCTGAGCACCGACCTTTGCGATTCAGGGAATGAGTAGATACTGACATCTTTATTTGTGATCAAACTTACCTAAGCCATCTTGCCTGACCAAACAGCATTTTGGGGCTGTGACTGATGAGACCATTTTCTTATGCCTGAGGTTGTACCCACACAATATTAAGCTCTGTAGAACATGATATATTGTCAGGGGAAGGAGAAAAAGAAAATGACGTAGAGGCCTTAACCTAATTAAAGCAAAACAGAATGGCTAGATTCTACTTCAGGGATGTTTGTATTTCATTTAGATTATCATCATCTCAATGGAGCATTTCTTATTCTTAAAAAATATGTGTCTAATTTTTTACTGAATAGTGATGTGGGTGCTTAGGTACATTAGTAATCAATCTTAATATAAAAACGTATGTGTTGAAAAGTAGAATAGAATATATGGAGGCTCTTAAAAAATGACCATCTTGTCTACATCTCAAATCTCATTTGGAGGAATAGTTCAAGTGCTCCCAGCTCTTAGTAAAATCATTAATAATGACACTAAAATAAGCATTTGCATACCTGCCATGAAACTAGCCATTGACCCAGATGCTTGGGATCTAAAATTAATCAGTAGCAGCCCTCGTTGGAGGCATTTAAATCACATGACCTCTCCCCCATTCCTGCTAACTTTCGGTTGTTAACAGGAGCTGGGATAGCTGGAAAATATCAGGAAAACAGAATTCTTAATGAAGAATTCTAGTAGGTCCAGAATCTTCTGAGTGGTATGTAAAGTCAAGGAGAAAGACATTTCACTTTCTAGGGAACTTTAAATCTCTTTATTCATTTATTTATTTTGCAAATAGTCACTGAGCCACTATTAAGTGTTAAGCACTACGTTTGGTGACCAAAGAAGAGGTGGGGACCTTGCTTTCATGGACCTCACAGCCTAATGGGGGAATCTACAGTATTCCAACACAGTGGTAAAGTAAGTTAAAATGGTCAGGCCTGAAGAAACTATACGCAGACATAGCCAGCAAGACCTCAGATGTGACCGTAACCTTGCTTGATTTGCAAACATAAGCAAAACTGAACTTGAGCAATTTCTTGTAAATGCCTATGTTAAAGAATACAACTTAAACTCCAACCAGTCAGAAGTTAACAAACAAATGTGTAATTATGTAACTAGGGAATTTCCAACAGGATAGATCAAATAAGGTAACTGTATAACTGCAATCAGTCAAATATTTCCCTTCATTACTTCCATGTTTATCCTATAAAAGCCTCCCCCTTGCAATCCCTCGTGGAGCTCCCAGACCAGTTCTGGTTTGGAGCCACCCAGTTCTTGAATCACTGTTTGCTCAAATAAGCTCATTAAATTTTTACTGTGCCTCAGTTTACTCTTTAGCAGAAGTAAACAAACTAATAAAATAATCACAATTTCTGAAAAGTGTGATTGATTTATGAAATTTGGAGTGCCCCAGTATGACAGGCAGTGGGCACACCACTGGAAATAGAGCATGTTCTAAACGCAGACAAATTTCTTGACCTCATGGGATTTTCATTCTAGTGCGAAATGACCAAAAAAAAAAAAAAAAAAAAAATTGGTAGAAACAGCCCTCCTTTCCCACCCAACAATTATTTATTTACCGCCTGAGAATTACTAGACAGGAAATGGAGCAAGGTACTCTGATAGAAAACATTGTGATGGGGGAAGACTTTTACAGAAAGGGTGGCTTGTGATGTGTTCTCCAAGGAGTTGCTTTCTGAGCTGAAGCCTGAAGGAAAAGAGAGGAAGGCTTCCCAGACGCAGGGGAAAAAGCTCTAAGCCTGGAGATGAACGCGCTTTGCCAATTCCTGGAAACCAGAGGCCTGACGTAATGAGTAAGACAGAAACTGTGTAGGTGTTTGAATGTTATGCTCAGCACTAAGATTTGAGCACAGGGATGACAGGCTCTGATCTGTCTTATGGGAAGGCCAGTCAGCCTGGAGGAGGGATGGGAGGAGGAGGCAGGGCCAGGTGGTTGGTTCAAAAAAGCCTCTGCATCACTCACATCACTAACTATGCCACCCGGCTGGGGTGGAGGGGGCAGAGGTAGGGAGATGTGTGGATTTACAATATGTTTTGAGGTAGAATTATTGTTATTATTGTTATTTTGAGACAGAGTCTCACTCTGTTGCCCAGGCTGGAGGGCAGTGGTGCAATCTCGGCTCACTGCAACCTCCGCCTCCTTGGTTCAAGCGATTCTCCTGCCTCAGCTTTCTGAGTAGCTGGGACTACAGGCATGTGCCACCACACCCAGTTAATTTTTTGTATTTTTAGTAGAGATGCGGTTTCACCATGTTAACTGGGATGGTCTCAATCTCCTGACCTAGTGATCCAACTGCCTCAGGTAGAATTATTAATATTAGAAAAGCTGATGCGTCACGACAGATTATTAAAAAGATCAAGTAATAGACATCCCATCTCCATTTGCTCTTTACCTTTGTGGTATCAAGAGTGATTGCTCGGGCCGGGCGCGACGGCTCACGCCTATAATCCCAGCACTTTGGGAAGCTGAGGTGGGCGGATCACTTGAGGTCAGGAGTTCGAGGCTGGCCCAGCCAACATGGTGAAAACCCATCTCTACTAAAAATACAAAAATTAGCTGGGCGTGGTGGCATGCGCCTGTAATCCCAGCTGCTCAGGAGGCTGAGGCAGGAGAATTGCTTGAACCCAGGAGGTGGAGGTTGCTGTGAGCTGAGATCGTGCCACTGCACTCCAGCCTGGGCAACAGAGGCAGACTCCATCTCCATCTCAAAAAAAAATAAAAAATAAAAAAAGTGATTGCTCAAAGAGGGAATGACTCTTTCCTCTTATGAGGGCATCTCTCCTGGCCCCATTTGCACTGCTGGTCATTTTACCCTTCATGTTCTCTAAGGCCATTCTCGCCATGGTCACTCAGGAGCTGGGTGTAAACCCAAGCTTGGGGAGAACTTGGTTTATTATCTGAGCAGACTTCCCTCGGACTGCTTCTGTAGAAAATCCTTCTAAACGTGTCCTGTGTAATTGAAGCTCCTGCCACTTCTAGATTTCCCTTGGTTCGTCTTGAGATTGGCTCCAGTCTCCTTAACTTTTTCTTTGCCATTTTAAACAGAAAGTTCTATTTGATCATTTGTCTTCTAGAATTATTTTTTATTTCCAATTTCAATTCTAAATAAAAATCTAGCTCATTTTTACATGAAGTTTAAGCCCACTTCTTTAATTAAATTGTAGAAAGTGTTGTCGATATCCAAATTCCTCTCTCGGTGAGCCCCAGGTCGTCCTGAAATTCCTAAAATATTCACTTGAAGTAACAGTCACATCTTCATAAGTAGTACAATTTCTTCTTTATTTTCCTATAGGATTTCTTTGCATTAAGTTCATCTTGATTTACATTTTTCTCAGGGAATTATTTCACTAAGATTTTCAATTTTATCACTTAAAATTATTTTACACTAAGTCTTCTCTCTAAATATGACTATGTAGATAATTTATAAATTATTTGTTTTCCTTTTATTTTTTAAATTAAATTTGCCAGAGGTGTGTCTGTTTTATTTGAAGAACCTGTTCTTTATCTTAGCTACCAATTCTACAAAGGACAAATTTTTTAATCTCATCATCATCATTGTTATTTTGACTTCTGTGTTTATTATTTCCTTTCTCCAGCTTTCTTTTTAATTGTTTGGTCTTTTTGCCTATAAATTCTGAGTAGAATATTTAGTTCTGTTCTCATAATTATTTTTCTGTTGAAGTATTTAGGACTGTAAGTCTACTACAAAAAATAGTTTTGGCTGTATCTTATAGATTTTTGTTTCTCACTTTTGTTATTTTCTAGTTGCTTGACTGCCTCAGTCATTATTTGCGCAACCACTTCTAAAATATCCAAGTAATCTGGTTTTTCTTTTTCCTTTGAAATTCTAGTAGTAATTTTAGTATTTTATTATTAAAATAATAAGGCACAGTTTTTACCTTAGAAATGCACTGCAGTATTTTTTAGTGCAGATTATGATCAGTGTTTATACCTGGTACATGACACTTGAGAAGATGCATTTCCTGTTCTTAAGGTCCAAGGTTGTATCAGCGTGCAGATATTTATCCAAACATTACATAATTCAAGTGCTTTGTGTCTGTAATTATTTATTTTTATCCCCTTGACCTGACAGAGAGTTATGGTGATGCAAGAAATTTTAATACTCCTCACGTGTTTCCTTGTACTTCTATGATACTATGTTATTCTAAGCTTAGTGTTTCTTGAGTCTCATAGCTTTTTTACGGCTCTGTCTTGTATCAATATGTAATTAACCTTTTTTTCAATATATTCTTTGTTTAAAATTTCTTCTTTCCATAGGTTTTTGGGGAACAGGTGGTGTTCGGTTACACGAGTAAGTTCTTTACTGGTGATTTGTGAGATTTTGGCGCACCCATCACCCGAGCAGTATACATAGAACCCAATTTGTAGTGTTTTCTCCCTTACCCCGTTCCCATCCTTTCCCCCTGAGTTCCCAATTTTCTTCAATTTATTATTTAACATGAATGTACCACTCCTGCTTTTTTTTCTTCATGCTTTCCTGATCTATTTTGTTTCATTCTTTTATTTTCAACTGTATTATATCTTTTTTATCTTGTGTAAGCTTCATTTCATTGAATTTCATTTTTAATCTGAATTAATCTTGAAATCTTGTGTTTCTCTGATATTTATATTATTTTTAGCTTAGTTTCCTGTATCTACCTTCCTTTATTTTCTTTTTTCTCCCACCATTTCCAGAACCCCTCACCAGTTAATCAATGACTCTGTTCAATATTGTGCCATACTCCCTGCAAGACACATGGAAATGTAACACTCAGTTCTTGTTCTTAGGGATTTTATAAACTAACTAGGAGACAAATAGCCTTGCAAAATTTACAATTAAATACTAAACCATGTGTACTAGTTATTAGCAGAAGAGACTTTTTAAGAAAATGGAAGCGTTAGCTGCAAGAACAACCAAACAATGTCATAGCAGAGAGCATTATGGGTAGAATTTAGCTAAGTGGGAAGGCAGACCTTCATGTTATTTACCTATATCAGTGGCTGCCAAATGCTATTCCTCTGGGGACTTATGGAGGCACCTGGTCAGTAGGTCTGGGTATGGATCCCAGTATTCTGTATCTTTAGAAGCTCTCCAGTGATTTAGCTGCATGGCCAAATTTAGAAAACATTACTTGAAATAATTATATCACATACTCTGAAACAGTTCTTACACTGTATAAATCTAGTAACTATCCCTGAAGGTCTTACTTAAAGTTTCCATTTGTCATACAATGTTCCAATAAGGCATAAAGACTATGTTAACTCATAGATTACATTTCCCAAGTCAGGATAAAAAAAGATCCAGCACCTGCCCTACACCCTTTGACTTTTCTTGTGACAATTCTAATTGCAGTGTCCAACTATGCAGAAGCCTTTAAGTCATTAACTATAACTATAAGCAAAACAACAACCACCCAGTTATTAACCACCCAGTTATTGCCAGTTTGAAATATTAGGGTATCATTGTGAGGGGAAAGTAAGCAGTATGTGAAGAAATGGAAATGAATGAACTGGTTGTGTTTACCCTGGAGAAAGAAAGATTTGGAGAAGACATGATAGCCCTCTACAGATGTTCAGAGTTAGCACATTGAAGAGGAAGTAACTTGCTCTGGGTAAAGAACAGGGCCAATGAATGAGATCTGTGAGAAGACACATCTTTGTTCAATGTGAGGAAGAAGATACAAACATGCCTTGAGGGATAAAAGTTTCCATCTCAAGAGCTGCTCAAATAGGTGCACGCTTGGGATTAGTCTTCAGATTGTCTTTTAAGTTTTTTTTTTTTTTTTTTCTATACCAAAGATACTAACAGACAATCCCATGCAGAACTCATTGCTAAAGTGGCCAATCCCAGCTTAGCAATAGAAGTTTTCCCCTGTGCCAGTGTTGAAATATTTGGTTGCCTAGCAACCATTACGTATCTGTGATGCATCGGAAAATCATTAGTTTGTGCCTGAGTTGATGTTGTAGTTCTTAACACCATACTTGGTTCATTTCATTCATGACAAGTATCCCCATTATAGTTTGTTACATATCAAAAGGGTGTTGAGCTGGAACGTGCACAGTGGTAATCTTTATCAAACCCTACCCAGCTGCCCAGCTTAGCCATAATGATCACAATAGAAATAGATGTTTGATCCATGCAGGAGATGACAGGATAGGACGGTGAGAGCACAGTAACAGTTTGGGGACTTATAAAACTGTTAACATACATTTAAATCTAGTAGAGTTCTTGGAGCGATGGTACAAGTTAAATCATGAACTCTTCAACGTTGAAATCCTGTGAATTTTGAATAAGTGACTAATACCAGCATTTAAGGTATAGAACAAAGTTTAAATACATAACATACTTAGGTCATAACTTTGCATTTACAGTCTCCTAGGAAACCAACAAAACATATCTGGGTAGTTTAAAAGTATGATCTCATCTATAGAGAGCTGCTTTATATCATAAGAACCAAAGAACTGTTATTTGTCAAACTTGCATATTAAATATCTGCCAAGATATCTTATTAGGTTTTCTTAGTAATAATGACTCAGTACATAAAATAAACCATGGAACTCTGTCAGATTCTATCCACGCTAAATAATTGAGACACTCATTTCCTCTCCTTTGTTTGATTTCTCCAACCCAAATCATAATGTTACGAAGTGATTGATTTTGATTCATTTCTCTTTCTCTCTGAAATATTTAGAACTGCTTTAGGTAACTTTTTATTAGCCAGTCCAAGACATTTGTACAACAATATAATTAATAGCATTTTTAATGAAAATGATGGCATATTAATTGGTAATTTTTGGATGAGTGTTCTTCCTAATTACTTATTAACCTTTAAATCAGATATACACAAGGGAACAGAACAAGATTCATGTCTTTGAGTATCTGAAAGCTTTTTCAAGGTGCTTTTTATAAAAAGAATCCAGAGAAACTGTTTCCCCCCCAGAGGGAACTTAAAATTATATCAGGAGCTAAGTGTGGTATGATGCTCAGCACATTAATATGCTACAGAATTTTTCAGTGTAGCTATTCATGGCCCTTCAGTGAATCATCATTAATAGAAGTATGGTTTAATAAGATAGTAAAGAGGATGCCGTCAATTTTTCTTTATCATTTAAATTTGAGCTAGTTGCCAAAAGGTGCTTAAAAGGGAAAAATACTATTATCAGTTGAGATAGTCTATTTGAAGATTTTGACATACATACTAGAAAATGAGGGAGGCTAGACCAACAGAAGATTTCTAGATCTTTGGCTCCAAACATTAAGACTACTTCATGGAGCTGAAGAACATTCTATAGATAAGGTGTGATCAACCTGACTCACTGCCATCATCAACATCAACTAGGTGAAGAGACAGATGTGGATTTTAGAGGACAAAAGTCCAGTTTCATTTTCTCAGATAGAAAAGGGCATCCCAGTCCAGGTTCTTGTCTGTGGCCCTGTCCTGGTCTGAGTTTCTGTCTGGCCTTTTTGTCCAAGTGGTACTGCTGAAGGAGGGTTACTATTTGAAAGTCAAAGTTGCTTTTCCACTCCTTCTGCACATTCATTTTCTACTTATGCCTTACCTCAATACCTTTATTCTGTTAACTTTTCTGCTTTCTTCCTCCATCTCTGCCTTCTTTCATTCATGTAATGGGCATTTATTGAGGGCCTAACATACATGAGGTTCTGTCTTTGACATAGAAGGTGCAGCAGTGAAGACAACACTACTGCCTTTAAATTGCTGATAGCAGGAGAGGCATCAAGATGAGTATCAGGCAACTGCCATACAGTATGATAAGTACCAGGAAGGGTCTCCATGTGTCCTGGAGTATGGTAAGATCTATGGCATGAGCTCTGGAAACACCTTGCAGGCTTAACCCCAGACCTGAGGTTGGGAATGTCAGAAGAAACATCTCATTAGACTTAACTGGGAGAATTGGGTGGGAATGGGTAAGAGTGGGCACCATGGTCATCTCTGATTCTGCTTTCTCTAACTCCATGAGGCTGCCTATCCTCTCAGCCATTCCCTGCCTGTCTTTCATGTCTCCATCTTCCGTGTTTCTCTGCTAGATCATTATCTGCCAAAACAATATCCCCAGCCAGGACCACCCATCAAACCACTCTGCAACACTAGAAACTAAGATGCTGCTTAAAGACCCTGCTGCATGTTGAGGAAGAGTTGATGAAGGAGTCTGGATATCCATTCTTTTCTATGGTTTGCCTCCCAGTTTCAAGAGGTCCGAATGCAGTTGCAGACCAAGTTTTAACTGTGGCTCTACCTGTCATTCTAAATAAGCAAAGGCTGCCAGAAACAAGATGCAAAGACAAAATACTAAACTATAGCTAGAGCAGCAATGAATAAACAAATAGGCCAACAAACACATAAGCAAGCACCTACAGAAAATAAAATATTTCTTGAAAGGAGAGGGAGAACAGACACATAGAAGAAAATGATAATAATAGCTGCCATTTACTGAGTGTATACTACACATTTTGAACTCTGTCAGAGCTCTTCAGTATATTAGATATAATTCTTAAAACAGGCCTGGAAGGCAATTTCTTAAAAACAAAATAAAACTTCTGGAGCCATCTTTGGCACAAAGTAGGAAGGCAGTAACTATTTCTTGAATACCTGAATAAATCTGTCTGTTTGCTTGGTGTCTGTCTTCCCTCCTTCCCTGGAATATAAGCTCCCTCATGGCAGGAACCTTGTTTGCCTTCTGCTGTATCCCAAACACCTAGAATGCAGGCTGGAACATGGGAGGCACTCAATGAGTATGTCTTCTCTAAAAGATAGAAAACCTGAGACTTAACAAGATTCAGTATCTTTTGCAAAATCACACAATAACTGGGAAGATCTGGGACTGGACCCAAGTAAACCCATGCTGTTTTTCCCTTTACATAATGCCTGTCTCACCTTTTCTTTCTCTTCCCCATAATCATTCTGTAGTTATCTCAGGCCTGTTTATATTCCAGATATTCTTCCCTGTCAATAATTCACCAATAAAGTTCTATTTACGGACTCAGTGCAAAAGCATGCATTGGTGAATGAATATTGCACACATAACTATTAGAGTAGGGAATGATGAGGAAGTTTTATTCTTCTGTTTGTGCCAAAAAAGCACTAGAGGAATACACAGGCATTAAGGATTGCTTGTCCCTTGCAGCTGCAGTGGGCCTTCTGCTATGGAGACAGTGCAGTCAAACTCACTGATGCACTACAGCTCATCCTCAGGATCACCTGAGGTCACACGGTCACCTGAAAAGTACAGGCAAGCTGTAATCTCATAGTATAATGATCATAGTGAAGAGAATAGCTTGTAGTGTACCTGGCTGGTTTGGGAGGAGGTCAGAAAGAAAGCAATGGGATGTTAGGAATTGCAGGGTTAGGACTGAAAATTATTGTGCTGGTCTGAAGAACCCACATGACTCAGAATTTCATGAAGCATGAGCATTGATGGTTTCCGTTAGTAGTAGATTCCAGCTACTTTCATTTTTCTAGTTTTTTTCCCCCATTCTTTCTGTATTAATTTCTTCTCTCTATTTTTCCTATTAGCTGAATGAAATTTAAAGTTTTCTAATACTGACAGTGTTTTAGGGAACCATGCACCATCATATTGCATGGTAGTGTGTAAAGGCAACACAAGGTTCCTGCCATCAAGGAGCTTATATTCCAGGGAGAGAGAGAGGAGACAGACACCAAACAAATAAATAGATTTATGGAATATAAATTGATTTAGGCTTTTTGGAGGACGATTTGTAAATATATATTAAATTCTTAAAGGTTCACAACGGTTCAACTCAACCATTCCATTTCTAGATATTTATTCTAGAGAAATACTTGTGCATGTGAACAGTGGCATGTACATGGATGTTCATGTCAGTAGTCTTAATACTTGGTTACATGAACTATGGTTCATTGATACTGTGAAATACTGCATATTTAGAAATGAGGTAGAATTACTGTATCTATCTATCATCTATATCCAAGACATACACACATGACTTGAAAAAATCTTCAAAACATATTACCTAGTAGGAACAAAAAAGCTTGCTATACTGTTTTTTACACTATTATCTTTTATATTTAAAAAATTCTAAGAGATATATTCCATAGGTACAAATATAATGTGTCAATCAGGTTGTAGCAGCTAAGCTATAACAAGAGACCCAACAACGATATGGCTTTTAACCATATGGCCTAAACCAGTGAGCAAAAAGCTTACTTCTGTCTCATCACAGGATGTCGGGGGTGTTCTGCAGTCATTCAAGGCCCATATTCCTTCCATATTGTGGTGGTTCTGCCATTCTTCAGGCTCTAGGGCCTTAGAATTGCATAGTCAAGGCTGGGTCACTGATACAGCCAGGTCCCAACCAGCCGTAAAGGAAAGGAGAAAATGTGGGAGAGGCCCATTCACTACCTTAAAGGGTCCCACCTTAGGGACTGCACACATCACTTCCACTCAAAACCTACTGGTGAAGACTTTGTCCAACAGCCACCTCTTATAGCAAGGATGGTTGGAAATGGAGGCCCTGGCAAGATGACCATGTACCCAGCCATAGCTCTATGATAGTGAAAGTAACAGAGAATATGTTTTGGTGGACAGCTAAATATCTTCTTCACCATATAGGGCAGCAGCATCCCCAGCGTTTTTGGCATCAGAGACCAATTTCATAGAAGGTGGTGGGGGGATAGTTTGGGGATGAAATTGTTCCACCTCAGATCATCAGGCATTAGAGTCTCATAAGGATTACGTAACCTAGACACCCTGCATGCGCAGTTCACAATAGGGTTCCCACTCCTATGAGAATCTAATGGCTCTGCTGATCTGACAGGAGGTGGAGCTCAGGCGGTAATGCTTGTCAACCTCCTGTCTAACTCAGAATCCGTAATACCTCCATGAAGCCCACTTAACCTCCCAACTGGCCTCTCTTGCAACATTGCCTTTCTCTTCATCTTCTTTTTCACCTTCAGCATCTTTACTCCACTGTACTCTCTTCTATGCTAACCACCATTGATCTGCTTCAAAAATGTGGATGCTCAATCCCTACTGGATTACAAATTTGTAAAGAAGTCAACAAAATTATAATCCAGTAGGGATTATACCTATAACTGGCCTTTTACCCTTGCACTGGGATTTTTTCACTGACTCCTTTACTCACACAAATATATTGGGCATCTATAACAATGATAGATAGATACAGTAGGAAGTTGGAGTGATAAGACAGAATTGTCATTGACACCAGCTGTCCCCTTTGGAAACATTTATTGAATTAGCCAAACAAGACATCTGTGTCAGAATAGATGAGTAACAATGGTGGTTGATGTGCCTGAGTTCGTGGTAAAGCTATTAAGCTAAGTAGGACTTCAGAATGGGAGATGATAACTGGAGGTTCTTTAATGAAATGAGACTGGAATTGCACCCCGAGGCATATGTGATATTTGTCTAGACATAAAGACATTAGCATGTACGGTGGGAATGGAGTGAACACTTATTGACTGCCTGCTACAGACTGTGCACTGTGCCAGGCATTTTGCCTGCATTACTCCATTTATCCCTATAACATGTTATTAAAATAGGTACTCTGATATTACAGAGACAGAAAATGAAGCAGCGAGCTTATATTAATACCTCAGGATCCCCAGGCTGGGAAGCAGAAGAGGTGGGATGTATGTTCAGAACTATTTTCTAGGTAGATCTAGATCTGCCTGGTTTCTAATGACCTCACCGTGTCTCGGAGCATTTCAGGCAGGAGGAGAAGCAGGAACATTGTGATGGAAGGGAGCTGAGTGTGGTCCATCGAGGGACAGGGAGGAAGGGAGGAGAGTGGGTTGGGTGGCAGGATGTCATTCCATATGCTTTTAGGTTGAGGTCACCCTGGTGTCTGAGGTGCTCTGGTCCAAGAGAATTGAGTTACTTGCAGGAAGTGCTGTATCATGCTTCACTTGGCATTGAGTTCTCCGCCAGCCCTGGGGGAAAGAAACCCTACAAGTCAGTCCAGCTCCACTGGCCCAATTTAACAAACCAGTTTAGATGCGGGGTTTAGTTAACAGAAAGCACTACCAGCCTATATTAGTTCGTCAATAGCAAATGCTGACTGAGAGTCCTACAACCTTCCTGTCTCGTGAGCATCAGTTGCTTTTGGTGACTTGTGGTCACTAGAACATAGGGCAGACAGGTCTTCCTGGTCCTTGACCTACATGGTCTCAGAGCAGTAAGCTCTACTCTTCTCAGATTTCTTCCAGTTGGACGCTTGCTCAGCTCTTCATGAGGTGACTGTATTCCAGTGTTTTCTCAGAGATCATGTTCTTTAAAAGTCCTTGAGATTTCTGCAGCAATTTCTCAGCACATCCTTGGAGGTGTGTTTCTCTCTGGTCCTGCAACTGTCTCCTCTTGTTTCTGCCCTGTGAAGGCCCTGTCCTCTGGAAAGCTGAAACAAAACTATCTTCCTAACCTATTTCCCCTTCTTTTACTCTCTGACCCAAGCCATAAACAATTCTCAAATGCTTTCTAAAGACCTTTTCTCTAGACTTGGCTCGTTATTTTGATCAGTCAAATGAGAGGAAGAGAATCCCTTTCAATGAGAAAGGCATGGTGGGTAATGCTTTTTACAGAGCGTTACCTCTGTATGATGGGGAAACTGAATGCGGAAAGAAATAGTTCGTCCTTTTTTCCAAAGATATTTTGGCTGTGGGGTGTGGTTGGGAGGAGAAAGCCTTGGAACTCTCTGCGTAGGAATATGATAGGAAGGAATGGATGTTTACAATTTGTAATCTGGTCATCTAAAGTGGTAATATGTGCCCAGGACAATGCCAATGCCAAGTTCTTTAAAAGTGTTGTTTCCCTTAATCCTCACAATTAACCCTATGATATTGGGCCCATTTTGTGGATGTGACAGAGTTTGAGTCTGATCATTTCAATCCAAAAACAGTGGGTATAAATATGTTACTAGTGAGGACAGAGAAACTCCCAGGAGGCTGTTGTGGAGTCTGCACTTCAGCTGGGGCCCAGACTCTGTTGGCTCTGGGAACAGAATAGAAAGGAAGGGTGAGGCCATTGACAGGAAAGGCTGGCAGGCAGAGAGTGAAAAGAACAGTGAAGAACGGAGGGAGGGGCACTGACTGAGTGCCCTGCGGCCAAGCATGTTCCAGCGGCTATGCCACCAATCCCTACAATCATGTCACAAAAAAGTTCTTATATTCTCCATTTTGTGGTTGAGGAGAGAGGTTCAGAGATGTGAAATAACTCTACAGTGCCGAAGTGGCAGAGCAGGGATTCGAACTGGGCCCTTTGTGATTTCCAATTCATAGCATTTTGTACCTCTCTGTATTCTTCAAATGTGGCTTCAAGCTTCAACCTTGGGCATGAAGAGGAATCACGAAACCTTTCCCAGAAACAGGGAAATCATGTCCCAGGGAAGGACATGTGGGCGGGCTTTGGGATTATGAGTTCCTCGGGAGGCAGCAGGAGTCTTTTGGGGTAGAAATTTCTTAAATGTCTGGGGACAGGAGCTTGCAATGCAGATTTGGACGGCAGAAGTCACAAGGCAAATGCCACCTGCCAAGGGAAAACAGGTGGAGTCGGGAGGGTCCTCGGGGCTGGGCAATGGGTGGGGGTGCCCACAAACAGAAGCCAGGATTAACCACGGGACCAGGAAAAACATGGAGAAGGGACCGTTAGCACCGTAAGAAAATAAGAAGGTGCCAGGGTCAGCGACAATCAAAATGGAGAAAGGCATAGAGGTCGGAATCCAGGCAAACCCCCGCCAGCTAGCTACCGGCTCTCTCAACCATGCAGGCTGCACCAGTGATATTTTGGGTCATGTCAAATTTATTAAGAATATATTACATTCCATTAAATGCTGCGGCCATGAAGGACACTGAAGTGTTTCCTCTCTCAGGCCTCCCTGCTCTGGTGGCAGAATGCCCCATTTTCTCAGGGGCTCCGTCTGATGGATTATTGTTTTCCAATAAAGTATTTGTGGAACATATGCCTCACATAAACCAATAGAAAAATAATAATAACGTAGACCCTCTCTGAACCTTAGAAGAAAGTGTAGGCTTTCATTTAATGAGCTTTGGAGACAACATAGCGATTTCTGATGTCCTGTCAAGTTTGTTAAATTGTGATTCTACCAGGATTTTACAATGAGCCAGAACAAGCATGTCCCACGGTATAAATTAGGCATAATTGGATATGCACTGACTCTTTCAGTCACTGGATATAATTTAAGGCTATAATTGAATAAGTGACACTGTTGTGGCCTGACAAGCCCTCTCCCAAAACTTCTAGCCCACTTTCAGGAAGTAACTGGGGAGGCAGAGTCCATCGTATGACTTGATACCAGTGTTTTCCAAACCTAATCCCACATCTGAAGAAGGGCTCCAACCCATGGCTATTGGTTTATATTTTCAATAGAGGGGACAGGAATTTGCATTTAAAAAAAATTATCTGATTAATTCAATTGGAAAGCCATATTAGAAAACACTGTTTTATGCTATTCAAGGAGAAAAGTCTTTGTCACATATTTTATATACCTAAACTTTGTAGGGATTGACTTGGTGAGGCTTAGCAGGGAAAGTGTTTATTTCATTATTGCCTACACTAACTTTTCATATGAGTTTAATTTTCTATTAAAAATATGCACTTACCTTTTTACATATAGGGTCAAAATGTAAAAACTCATTTATTTGCTTTTTTATTTTTAATTTAATGATAATTGCTATTATCCTTGGCATGCTAGCCAAAATATCTCATATATTCTAACTCCGAACAAGAATATAATGATCTGACAAGTGAAGGATTTAATAGTGGATCATAGTATAAGATCTTTAAAGACCTGGTTTTGGATCCCAGATCTATCATTTATAAGCTAGATGACCTTATGCAAGTCATTTGCAAAGTGGCAATAATAATAGTAATATCTAGTCTGCTTACCTCATAGAATTGTTATAAAAATCAAGCGACATGATGAAATGACAGAGCTTTGCAAACTATTAAATGCTTACAAACAAAATGCATTATTACATAGAATTAAAATAAGTTCTATGGTGTTACTTCCATGACAGTCCCTGAGGAGAAAAAGTTGGAGGGATACCAGCTCTGCTTAATTTAGAGAAGCTCTGTTTGACCTTTATACCTTAAAATCTGATTTGTATATTGACCTTCTACATGAGGCTTCATTGGAAATCTGCTGCTTAAAAAACATGGTTGAAATCAGTCTTGTGTGTGCTGTGGGGCTTTCTGCCCATATTCTTCCTTCTTTTAATTACCAGCCCACCCTTGATCAAGTAAGTGCTAATTACCACCTTCACAGATATTGTAAAAAAGGTAAAATTCCAGTTAGCATCTTGACTTGACTTCTTATCAGGAGTTCTAGTTAAATTTTTAGGTTTAGTTGAAAAACAATGGCTAACATATATTTTTTAGATGAATTACTCTTATTTTCAAATTTTCTTTCTACTACCCCTAAGGATAATTAAGAAATTCCTATAATAGGAGAATTTCTATTTACAGTCTACTACTTGGAAATAGGAGTGAAATCTAAAAGGTGCACATGTATCAGATGACATGAGCAAATCAGGAAACGTATCGATCCCCAATGCTCAGCCAATATTAGATTGATGTAATTTTAGATTGACTGCCTAAAAGCCTAAATCATCACTTCAAAATCCCAAATTGGTTGGGTACGGTGGTTCACGCTGGTAATCACAGCACTTTGGGAGGCTAAGGCAGGCTGATCACTTGAGCTCAGGAGTTCGAGACCAGCCTGGGTAACATGGTAAAACCTCATCTCTACAAAAAATACAAAAAATTAGCTAGATATGGTGGCATGCACCTGCAGTTCTAGTTACTCGGGAAGCTGAGATAAGAGAATCCATTACTTGAGCCTGGGAGGTTGAGGCTGCAGTAAGCCATGCTCACACCACTGCACTCCAGCCTGGGCAACAGACCCTGTCTCAAAACAAACAAACAAACCCAAAATCCCAGGATTTTAATATTTTTTTGTCAGAGTCTCATGATAAGTGTCTTCATGAAAAGTTCAAGACATTTGACAGAAAGCTACCCAAGCAATAATTATGTCTAAGAGGAGCAGAACAGGAGGGAAGGGGAAGAGAAGGGATAAAAAAGGGAATAGAACAAATGTGTTCATTCCAACAGATTCTGGTGGGGCTTTCTCTGCCTGGAGGTGTCCTGGCATTTTGTGTGCCCTCACTGAGCAGCTTCCACTGCTAGTCTGCATGTGTTCCCTTTCTCTCCTCACACAGAGGAAAGGTAGAAAAATGAAAACATTTTCTATGACATTAAAAATAATTTCCTCTCCTCTTTCTCCAATGTCCCTAACCAGAAGAACCTAACTTAATAGGATATTTCAGATGACAGAATTGTCCGACCTTCCTCACCACTGCCTCTTAACCCTTGCTCACTGCAGGGCAACCTGGTTGTTGCTCTCAATACTCCACCAACTGCCGTGGATGAAACCACCAGTAACTGTTTAATTGCCACATTCATTGATCATTTTTGCAGCGCTTCATTTTATTTGACCTCTCAGCAGTATTTGACACCATCGAGTACTCTCACTTTTTCTCGCTTTCTTCAAACCTTCTCATCTTCTTCTTTCCTCTTCTTCAAGGCACATATTTCTGGAGCCTTCCATTACCCTCTGAGAGCAAACTCATGGTGGTCACTCCTTGCCATGACTGTTACATAAATGACATCTCTTACATTATATTGCAATGATTTGTAGACATGACGGAGAGGCTGGGATTGGGCCACCAGTGTGACTGCCTGGGACATAAACGGGAAACTCTCCCCTTGGTGGTCCTCATTTCACTTTCTCCATCTGAGCAAGAAACAAAGAAGCAAATACTTCCAGAAAAACTTGAAGGGCTTCCCAGCACCAGAAAGGGATGAGGAGAATAGGTGTCCTACTTATGAGCTCATTTTTCATGTGGAGGAAACCTGCATGGGAAGTAGACAGCCTTTGGACATTGGTCTCCTGGGGCTCGGTAGAGTCTGGTGTTGTTGCCAGGCAACAAGAACAAGACTCAAGGACTATAAGTTCTTGTCTAGTTGAGAAGAAAATTTGGATGGATTCTCAAAAGGATTTCAGGAATCTGTGGAAACTCTGCCTTGGTTGGATCACTCAGTGTTCGTGAAGTCTCCCTGCATGCCCAGCCCTGTAGACTCTGGATTTTTATCAATATAGCATCTTAGTCCTTATTGTTCAAGGCATGTTCTTGTTATCTCCCTGGTTAAACTGAAAACTTTTCTGAAGGAGAGAAAGAAAGTCTAAATCTCATGGGTTCCATCTCCCAGTATCCAACATAAATAAAACTGTCTTCAATAAAATCGTATTGATTGATTATTGGTTGATGATTGATTATTTGACCTACCATCCTAGTTGGTTGTCATAAATCCTCTCCTTATTTTTCTTGGTGGACACAAGTTTAGTGATACTTGTAGAGGCCAACTTTGCCTTTCAACTTTGAACTTCTGTTGATTTTTCCACTGTGTGTGCCAAAGCCTTAAATTGGTTCCAGTTGCTTAAAAGAGATGTATATTTTTCTTCTACACATTTTAAGGAAGAAAAAACTTGGAGCGTATTTTCCCTAGACTCAACCAAAACCAGACAGTTTTTCCAGAAATGTATGAATGAACAACAAAGTCATTACTTTGGAAGCCGACGTGCCGTTATATTGGATTTCAGAAAAGTCAAGTAATCCCACATTTCATGTGATTCCAGGTAAAAGAAAAAAATATTTAGTCAGCCACAGGAAGGGAAAAGTAAATTCAAAAGCTCCCTTGCACAGATTTGTGATACAAAAACTGAAAAATTTAATGTAGCAGCAGTATGACAAATTATATTAGTAAATATGAATTGCTTTTTAGACAAAAGAATATTCATGACAGTTTTGCTGTTTAAAGATAAAATGATGTCTTTCTTCTTCATTGAATCATAAAATCTTGGACCTGGAAAAGACTTCAGAGAATTAAATTATTTTCCACCCAAGTGCCAAGATAGTGACTCCTCTAGGGCACGGATCGTATTTTCTGCTCCCTCTTCAAAATGTCCACAGTGCTGAGTCAAATGCTGTGCACTCAGTTCCCTTAAATAACAGTCAATGATGAGAATGCTGTTCACAGATACAGGGGATAAAAACAAAACTCTTATCCTCACTTTCTGGAATTGCATTTCTCTTTGATAACAACCCATTTTGAGCCATAGAGCTATTATAATAATAGGGATTGCATCCTTGGGATTTTCCTTGTATCACTCATTAAAATGTCATGCAAAGAACCACACTGGTGCTTTTGTTGCTGGACGAGCACTGGCTGGCTGCCACATGCTTGCAGGCCCCAGTTCATGGAGGCCCCACACATTGACCTGCTCATTCAAAACTGTTGCGAGGGCTTTACCTTTATATCACCACAGTACAGTGACTTACAATGATACCAGATCAATACTCCTCTCAGAGTTTGTCTAGGAAGTCCTACCAGCTGTCATGTAAGGGTAATTAACACATCTCTCTCAATTATGCATGCTGGTGGAAGAATTTCAAACATTTGGCTGGATAACAAATCCATCCCCTCTGTTGGAGAAAGGTCATCCCTCTGGCCATCTGGGTATTTACTTTTCTTTAGAAATGAGCTTCATGGAATTTTCTGTTGGAAGGGGAAAATGATGAGGACAAACGGAATTTCCTGGTAAAAATGATGATGCCCCACTTAACACTGCTCATACCCACACACCAACAATCTTAAATCTTACACCTAATGCTTATTTATTCCACTATGTACTAACCTACATCATGTGTGGCCTTCTCATTATTATGACAAGAGCTGCTTTAGAGGCCCCTGAAGTTTTATGATGATCGATCTGTATAACAGAATATTTCTTTTTCCTCTGATGTGTTCACAAAAGATACAAGTCATCACTTTGGGGAAGTTGAGAAAGAAAAGGCACTGAGAGGCATGCAAGGATGAGTAAGTTCCTGCTCTTAAGGAAGGTACAGTCTAGCATCAGGGAACACACAAGTGACTGTGACTATGACAATGGTCATAGCCCTTCATTTCTAGCAAGATAAGCAAAAGAAGTCCTGGGAAGGAGGAGACGTTTCTGAGCGGGACTGAGGAGTCATCGTGGAGAAAGGGCATCAGAGCTGGGTCTGTGGGGGTGAAGTAAGAGGGCAGTCTGTGCAGAAAGAGCCCATGAGCATAGACACAGAGGAAGAAAAGTGTGGGTGTATTTGGAATCTGAGAGTAGCATGGTTGGACTGCAGCATAAAAAACCATGGGGTATGTAGGGAGATAAATAACAACAACACATAGGAACAGGGCTGTGGGGGAGCTTGCACGCCCAAGTGAGGAATTTGGACTTTATTTGGTGAGTGGGGACAATGGAAGACTTTGAGCACGGAAATGAAAAATGTCAAAATGACCTTTGCAATCAAGGGCAGTTGCATCACATCTCCCCCAAAATTCATACGTTGAAGTTCAAACCACTGTTGTTGACTGTAACTTACTTGGAGACAGGCCCTTTACAGGGGTGATCAATTTAAAGTGAGGTCATCAGGGTGTCTTAATCCAATATGACTGGTGTCCTTATTACAAGGGGAAATTTGAACACGGAGATAAGCAAAGAGGGAAGACAGCGTGAAGAGACAGGAAGAAGACAGCCATCCACTGTCAAAAAGAGGGTGCTGGGACAGATCTTTTCCTCGTGGCCCTCAGAAGGAACCAACCCAGCACACACATTGATCTTGGACTTCTGGCCTCCAGAACTGTGAGAGAATAAGGCTCTGTTGTTTGAACCACCCAGCTTGTGGTACTTGGTTATGGCAGCCCAAGCAAACTAACAGCTGGGATGAAATAATGTGGGCTTTGCAGAGGATGGTAGCAATGGGAAATTCAGGGAAGAAAGAGAGATGAAAACTGTCATAGAGAGAGATGCTTGAGCATGGCTCACGCCATGGGAATTTGAAATTTTAAATTTTTACACTGTTTCAACCCAACACTAAGAGCTAGCTCTTGTTCATTAGTTGGTTTCATTCAAGTTAATACCCAGAGTAGAAATTCTTTTCCTTCATTGAAAGAAAAAATAAGATCGAGAATAGCACAGAGAAGGACTATCTGTAATGGAGTATGGGGCAGGTTATGCAAAAGGTGGAATATTGGTGTTTGAACATTCATTTGAAGAGATTTAACCAAAGTGGAGGCCTAGAAGGGTGGTAAGGACAGAGGACTGTCAGGCAGAGGACTTAGCCCCTGGCAGAAATGTCAAGGTGTAAGGCTCAGCAAATAACCAGCTCCTCATGCTGTCTTCAGGGTGCTGATTGGGCATGCAAAGGCCTGGGTTAGAGTTAGTTCTGGCTCTGACTCCAAAGAGTTCTGTGATCCCAGACAAGTCGTGTTCTCTCTCTAGCTTCAGGGTCTGTACTATAAAAAAAGGGGATTGTTCTGGATCATCTTAGAGATTCCAGTGCCAAGAACATTTTCATGATACGATGCTAATTATGTGAAGTTTTATGTTAGATATAATAAATGCATGTTTGTATATATGTCTGTGTGTATGTGAGATTTACAGCCCTCCTGTTTCTTTTCTTTTTTCTTTTTTCTTTTTTTTTTTTTTTCCTGAGACGGAGTCTCCCTCCGTCGCCCAGGCTGGAGTGCAATGGCGTGATCTTGGCTCACTGCAAGCTCCCCATCCCAGGTTCATGCCATTCTCCTGCCTCAGCCTCCTGAGTAGCTGGGACTACAGGTGCCTGCCAACATGCCTAGCTTAATTTTTTGTATTTTTAGTAGATATGGGGTTTCAACGTGTTAGCCAGGATGGTCTCCATCTCCTGACCTCGTGATCTGCCTGCCTCGGCCTCCCAAAGTGTTGGGATTACAGGCGTGAGCCACCGCGCCTGGCCTATAGCCCCTCCTGTTTCTAAAAGGAATTTGAAAGAACTTTTGAAATTCAGCATCTTTTTTTTTTTTTTTTTAAGAACAGCTAAGTAGAAAATCAACCTAAAGGAATAGAGAAACATATTACCAGTCACCTGAGATGAACTCTTTATTAGATAGAACTTTAGTTCTGAGTTTCCTGGCAGTTAAGGTAAAAAGAAAAACATGTGCTCATTGTCTGATAAAAATCAATGTAATATGATTAGGTCTTGAGAGAAACATGTAGATATGCTGAGAGCTCAGATAAGATTACATTTGAGAATAGGCAGGTTCAAGATGCATTAAAAGCCACGCAAAAATCCATACTCTTTAATCCAATAATTCCACTTACACTGAGGAAATAAAAAAAAGGGGGAGGAATGACTATGTGTGTGAAAATGCTTGTCACAAAATTATTTATGAAAGTGCAGAACTGTAAGAGCCCGAATGGGAGGTAGAGTTAATTGTGGTGCACTCATTCAAGCAAACACAATGCCGGCATTGTAAACAGTGAGGCTCTCCAGAAGCATAGAAAAGCAAGGTGAGTGATCGGCTCCATAAGAACAATCAGGAGATAAAATTATTTGTTCACCAAGGTTATAACTATATAAAAATATGAAACTGTCAAAAATGAGTCTTCAAACATGGTCGTAATTATGGTAGAGTGGTGCTCTTAAGCGTGAATCCCCCCCAACCATGTTTCCCAATGTTTAATGATGTTTACAATTAAATTTAAGCAAACAAGCCAGCTCACACACTTAAGATTTTCATTCTAGCTATGCTTTATGGGATTACATTTTTAATTAAAAGAAAAGAGAAAGATTTCAGACCGCAAAAATAGCAAACTGAAATCGTATTCCTTAGCAAAATCAATTTCTTGAGATAGCGCTGGATTTTTAGAAGGGATTTTTTTCTTAAAAAAAAAAAAAAAACATGCGTAGATGTGTGGTGCTCATGCAGAAGTCCTCCTTGTTTGCTTTGAGGTCATGGAAGCTGCCTGAATTAAACATGTGAGGAAATACTGTTAAGGGGCTACAGGTGGGTTAACGTCCAACAGTGCTCTCTCCTTAGCACCCTCCTAAGCCTCCTCTTCCCGTTAAATCTCTTCAAGTGAATGTCCAAACACCAATATTCCTCCTTTTGCATAACCTGCCCCACATTCCGTTACAGATAGTCCTTTTCTGTAGTTATTCTTGATCTTATTTTTTCTTTGAATGAAGGAAAAGAGCGTCTACTCTTGGTGTTAACTTGAATGAAACCAACTGATGACTAAGAACTAGCTCTTAGAGTTCAAACATTGTAAAGTTTTAAAGCTTCAAATCCCCAAGGCATGTGAGAACATTCTAGAAACGATCCAGCAAAGACAATAACTTGAAAAAAAAAAGATTCGTAGAAGAACAGTGTAGGTGCACATGTCAACAGTTGCTCCAGCCTTTGGCAAAGTGCTTCCGAGTGCATGAAAATCAATCAATGGAATACACTCTGTTAATGGAATAAGGGGACGGAAGACATCATTTCAGTTGATGCATAAAAAGTGTTTGATAAAATCCAATATCCTCTCATGATAAAAACAAAGAAGTTTGTCTTCTACTTGCAGCATTTCTCCCATTTCACCTTCCTTTTTGAGTACTTTTCCTTATTTCATGTTTTTGCACTTGTTTCTCATGAAGTCTATTATTTTCTTTCCATTCTAACGCCCTCTTTTACTGGAGGTAGGTAGGTAATTAAGAAATTACTTCTCACTGAAGTTTTAGTGATTTCAAGATTATTATCATTGCAAAATTCCTGGATCACAAAGAATAGGAAATATCTCCAAGAAATGAGTCTATAATGGCAGCTCTCAAAGACCAGGAAACCCTAGAATGTCTCTTCTTCTCATTGGTCTTCATAACCCATAGTTTGCTCTAACCACAGCCATTGAGTTAGAATTCTAAGTAGCCCACAACTTAGATTCATTTTATTACTTATTATTTACTACTCATAGGTTTTCAAAGAATTAAAATTCCTCGTTTGGCACTGAAAACTTTTCTCTGTGCACCTATATTACTAAGTATGTTTTCACTACCTGTTTATTGGGAACACACCTTACAAAAATTACTATGAATTCAATTAAAAATTATATGTCTGAATCTGCATTTTATTCCTCACAGTAGAGTTTATAACTTTGGAAACTCTCATACATGTACTTACTTTCAAGACACTATTTATTCAGTCTACAAGCAGTGTTTGGTGCTACATGCAACCATGTTCCCTGGTGACAACTTGCATCCATTGGGGTAGCAATGGTCTACAGAGGGAAACACTGAGAAGCACAGAGCAAAATAAATTCTAGAAATTCTTGGGAGGAATTGCACATAGACAAGCCAAAAAGAAGTCAATTCCTCTATGCCTCAGGACCATGAATTGGAAAGTGGGGGCTCCTAGTGGTGCTCCCTAAATTCTAAAGGTCCAACGGCTCTTTGAATCTTTGCCTTTGTCAGGATGAAGGCAGGTCCAAAGTGTTAGCTCTAAATCCTGAAAATAGAATCTAAGCTATCAATTGGCTTATTCTGAAGCAATTTTCAATGGTTTTCCCTGCTGTTCTTTTCCCTGCATCTAACTGCACTCATGCCTTCTCATAACACATAGGACCCACTCCTGCACAGAAGGAACTCAAATTCTAATCAGCCAATTTTTTATTTGTGGGACATCCCATCAAATTTTTTAAAAAATATCTTATTGAACAGAAGAGGGAAATGGAATTTGAGGATGATTTGACATTCTGAGATGTAAATGGAGTTGGCAGAAGTTTGACCAGGACTTTTCCCTGCTCTGCTGGAGAGACTGTCCCTCCTCTTGCTGCCCTTCTTGGAGGAGCATTTTCAGCCTGCTGCCTAAACAGCTATTGATGGATAGCATTCTCCCGGCAGCACTGCTCCAAAAGCTGGTAGCAGACATGGCTGATCTATTCCCAGCTGTCTGGATTTTAAGGCTGAGCTGTAGGCTTCAGGGATAGCCACACACATTCTTTCAAGGTCTGAGGTGGGCACACTGGAAATAATGTGGTTCACTACACCTGGGCTTCTGACATGTAAGCCCGTTATGCTCTCCCAGGCTCTGACCTGCTGTCTGATCACAAGGGCAGTCCTAAATGGAGATCTGTATGAGATCAGCAGTATTTAGCAATTGGGAGTTTGACATAATGCACTTTCTCATAATTTATTAAAGTTGCTAATACATTTAAAAAATATGTGAAGAACATGGAAACCTCTCAGTAATATGGTCTAGTGCATTAACCCTCCATTGATTTTGCATCTCAATCAGAGTAAAAGCCAAAGTCCTTATGATGACCCGTGAGGGTCACCATCTGGTCACCTCACTCTCCTCATCTCTCCAGTCTTAAGTTACTGCTCTTACCCTCACTCACTCTGCTCTAGCCACACTGACCTGGTTGCTATTCCCCGAATATTCTAGGCATGCTCCTGCCTCAGGACCATTGCATTTCCTCTCTCCTCTCCCCAGAAGCCATCAGACCTGCTGCCTGCCCCTTTAACACCTCAAATGGCATCCTCCCTTTGAGATCTTCTTTGTTCATCCCATGAAAACTTGTAAAGTTTTCTGCACACATACTTCCTGTCTCTCTCAGTTGTTTCTGTCCCTAGCATTTATCACCATCATCATATTCACTACCTGTTGTATTTATTGATCTTGTTGAGTGTCTGCATTTACCCATTAAAATGTAAGCTCCATGAAGGCAGGGACTTTTGCCTGTTATGCTCATTGCCTTGTCTTTAGTGCTGAGAACGGTGCTACACAGAGTAGCATACATTAAATATGCACCAAATAAATGAACACTTATTTACCACTCAAATATGCATTGAATGAGTGAATGATTAAAAATTGGTAGTCAATGCTGTCCAAGAACATGAATTTTGGGAGACTCTTGCAATACTATTTTTTCTTCTATTGAGATAATCCGCAGCTCAGGCACTGAGGTCAACAACTCTAATGTTCAAGATCTTCCAAGTAGGAGGGAGGAGGTTGGATAAACAGAGTTTGAGTAAATTTGCCCTTGGCTTTTGAGAGAGCTAAGTGAGAATCCTGGCTTTCCCACCTCCTAGCTCTGTGACCACTGATAAGCTATTCAACTTAGGTCAAGCTGTTCAACTCTGGGCCTTAGCTCACTCAATATGTAAAATGGAATGATACAAAATTCAGGGTTTTATAAGAATCAGGGTTGAAAACATTAGGCATATAGTAATAAACCCTTATTAAAATGAAATGTATTTTCATATATAGAAATAATTTGTATTTGTAGAAGTTTGCTTTTTGATAAAGTAGACAGTCATATACTTATTGACATTTTCATTTTAGGGGACACACTGAATCTATATTTAAAATAGTATTTTTTTGTCTTACAGGAAAAAAAACTCCTATGTATACTTTAATTAAATTATCACATGTATTTCTGTTATTTAAGGATCCTAAAATGAAAACAAATAACTACCAAAGCATTTAAAATAATTATCAAGGTATATTTGTTCACTCCAGGTCTCATCCCGCAAGGTTTACAAGAGTCTTGGCTTTTGAAATCTGTGTCTTCCAAAAATTCATTTGTTAAGCAAGCACTGAGTACTTGCTCTCTTCCAGGCACCAGGCTCTACATTACTGGCTATTCCCAATAGCAGGAAAGAGCTTCTGCTCATGAGCAACTTACAAGATAGGCTCAAGATGGGATCTGATATCAATACTGATATTGATAATGGTTAATAGCAGGCATTAGGGGTTAAGTGCTGCCCCAGAGGTGCAGATGTTAGAGACATGCAGAGAAGGGAAAAGATGCTTTCTCAAGGAAGCTTGGGGGTGGTTAGAGAGTCATTCATGTGAGGGCAGGTCAGGGGACCAAAACAGAGGAATGGAAACAGCTTGAGCAAACTCATAGAGGAGGAAGGAAGGCATAAATCTTTGGATTTTCCCAACTCCAACTGACCTCGGCATGAAAAGAAAGCAGGACTTGGACTGGAAAGGAAGCTCACTCTCTGGCAATGTGGAAGGCCTTGCTCGTGGGTGAGGGTGTGGAAGGCCTTGCTTGTGGGTGAGGCAGTTGGATGTGATTCAGGAAAGAATGGGGGTTCTCTGAGGGTTCAGTGGAGAGAGATAAACTCATGACCATAACCAAGGGTTTGTTCATGGCTGTCAATTTCTTTCATATGCCAATGACTTCCAAATGTATACTTCTAGACCACACCTCTCTCCTGGACTCAAGATTCCTGAACCCAACAGCCTGCTTGGCACCTCTCTTTCAATGTCTTATAGGTATCTCAAACACTGCTCCTGCTATTTCCCCCACATCTGCTTGAACCGTACCTTGTGCATCTCGATTGATGACAAATATCCCCTTCCAGGGGCTCAGACCCAAAACCTTAAACTCATCCTGACTGGTCCCTTTCCCACTTCACATTCAGTGTGTCGGGAAATCCTGTTGGCTCCACCTTCCAAATATACCCAGAGCCCACCACTTCTCACTTCCTCCGCTGCCAGCCACCTGGTCTGAGCCACCATCTTCTTTCCCTGGGTGATGACCACAGCCTAACTGATCTCCTGATGCCACTTCTGGCCCCTTCAGTCCATTCTCACACAGTAGTCAGAGCTATCCTTTTAAAACACCAGTGAGATCACATCACTCCTCCGCTCAAAACTCCCATTTCCTTCAAAGAAGAAAACAAGTTCTTACAATGGCCTACAAGACCCTACCTGGTCAAGCCATGGTTGTTTCTCAGAACTCCTTTCCAGCTTGGCCCTGGCTTATGGAGCCCAGATTCTCCAGCCTCCTGGCTGACCCTCAGATGCACCAGGCATGCGTCCTGCCAAGCCCTTAGTGCTGCTTGTTCTCTCTGCCTGGGATATGCTTCATCTGGATACAAACAGGACAGCTCCCCACCTCCGTGAAGTCTTTGCTGCTGAATTACTTTCTTAGTGGTAATGGCCCTACCTATGTAACTAAAAAGGGCCACCCAACCCACCAGCACTCCCCGTCCTTCTTGCCCACTGGTTCTTCCCCAAAGCCCTCAGCATGTTCTGCTGCGTAACTTGTGTATTATCTTTATTGCTTATTGTCTGTCTCCCCTAACTAGAAGCTAAGTTCCACGTGGACAGGGCTGTTTGTGAGTTTTGTTGTTGATATCCCATGTCCCTGGAACACTGCCTGGCCCAAGGTAGACTTGCAACGTATGTCTGTGGAGTGAATGAAGGGGATAGTGCAGCGGAGGGTATAGGAGATAGAGGTAGAGAAGGCATCTGTTGGCAGCACTGTCACACATCTGATGGCCTGGACCAGCCTGACAATGCCAGTGGGAAGAGAAGGTGGTGGGGGATGCAGGAGACAGGACGGGTATGTATCTAGGGCTAGGTAACTGAATGTGGGAGATGCCAGGCTTTGCGATGGATGATGTATCAATTGCGCTCCAGTCCCGTGTGGTCCTGTAAGTATCACTCTGTTCCAGGGCCAGAGGTCATATGCTTTTGCTACTCAACTGTCTTTGTGGATCACAGAGGCAACCAGGTAAAACTGGGTAAATAAAATGAACAAACTATTGGTCCTGTAAAAATAGCTCAAAACTGTGTACCCTCCCAATGGACCCCACAAAGTATGAAGGTATGACATGCTCAGGAGAGTCACGTGTTTCATACTGGGGTCATCTGAAGGAGGTGGACAGTTCCCCCATCCGACTGTCCCTAGGGAAACTTCCCTCCTCTGGGGCTTTAGTCTTTTTCAGTAAGCAAAGCACTGATATGTGTCTGAAGTATGCGTGCAGAACTATTCAGTGATAGGTTTATATATGCATAATCCTTTTGGCTGTCTGAAATCCAGGTGCCTCATTTGCAGATTCTGAAAGCTTGTGATCTCCCTGTAATAGGGCAGTCCCAGAGGCTGTTAGTGGTGCCTTGTCTTGCCCTAATAAACGGAGATATGATGGCAGTGGCCTACTTTGGTTATTCACTTCAATTACTAGTTTGAAGTATTAAAAGTCAACCGTATTTATAAAATATACTCAATCACTTTAATTGGATTTGGAAAACTGTATGATTTATGAAACATTACATGAATCCTTCTGGCTAATATTAGAATTAAATATTACTTATTACTATGCTTTCTTCCCTTCCATTGATGTGTATATGCATTGCAGATTTATGTATGTAGAGTTTCTCAAAGATAAGAAGAGTTTGCTTTTCATCTTTGTAGCCACTTGGGCCTAGCACAGTACCAGACATAAGGTAGGAATCAATAATTTGTATTCAGAGAGTGTGGTGGTTCTGGAGCTAGGCTGAGCAGGTTCAAGTCTGGATCTTCCTCTTACTAGCTGTGTCACTTTAGACAAGTTATCTAACCGCTCTGTACCTTGGTTTTGACATTTGCAAAATGGGCATAAAAATAAGACCTACCCAAAAGGCATATTGTGAACACTAAGGAGATCATTCCTGTAAAGCACTTAGCACCATGCTTGGCACATTGTGAAAATTCGGCAAACATAATTAGTTTGTATAACTATACGAATATGTGAAAGAAGTATAGTGATTAAGGACAGTGGCTTTGGAGTCACACTGTCTGGGTTCAAATCCTGGTTCTACATCTTGCTACTTGCACGTCCTAGCACAAGATCATTCATCTCCTCAGGCCTCAGTTCTCTGTCTGTCAAATAGGGATATTAACAGCACCTCCCCCTCTCAAATGTTTGTCTGAGATTTTGCATGTGAAATACTTAGCGTGGTGTCTAGCATGCATCTAAAGAGTATTCAAAAATAATAATAATGGTATTTGACTGCATTCAAAAGCTGTTACCAAGTATTATTACCATATATGTAATCCTTGTTTTAAAAGAAAAAATGAGACTTCATAATAATATATCAATTCAGTTTGTAAATACATTTGACTAGCAGTTTCTGGACGATCCAGAGCTTAAGTATCCAGCCAGCAGTGACAGATGAAGAAGAGCGGGGGTTTGCTGAGGGCAAAGACTTCTTCCACAGTTTACAGGCAGGTCCTGAGAGGAAGAGGAAGTAATGTCATAGCTCACTGTTGGGCTGAATTTGACCAGGAGCGACCCCAGGGTCTGGAGTTAGTTTGGCCCACCAGGCCAAAGAGATGGAGATTTCGATGCTGTGAGCCTGGGTGTGTTGTCTCAAGGTCTCCGCCCTCTCTAGGTACATACTGGAGAAACACGCAGCAGCAGGAATTCTAAGAAAAATGAGCAGGTATCTACTGAGGGTGGACCACAGTGAGAAAAACCCTGGATGGGGACCCTCAGGAAGGGTGAGCGAGCAACAGCTGCACAGCAGCGGACGCAGGACCCCATCCTACAGGCAGCGTTTTCTGGAGGCAAAGGTGAAAGGCAGAGCTTCACTCCAGTAAGGAGCCTGGAGGGAGGCAGGTTCTCAGACCTTGAACTCGGAGGCAAAAAGAGAAACCTGTGGGACCCTACAGCATAAGACGTGGGACACCCAGTGGGTGTTAGGGCTTGAAACAGAGCAGCTGTCTAGCCATCAAAGCTAGGGCCACGAGTCAGCATCAGCTGGTGCAAAGATTCAGTGTCACTTGAGGATTGGTTCTGGGGACTTGGGCCTCACTGGGGGAATGCTGGCCAGGCGGGAGCTCTGGCAATGACCAAGGGCACTAAAGGCTGGGCCTGATGAGAAGGAATAAATAGGCAGGGAAGTCGTGAGGGTGACAGAAGACTCTGGCTGAACAGAGCAGGCCAGTCCCCTGTCCTCCTCCCTACCACTGTCCCTCTGTGTGTGAAAGTGCCAGAGAAGATGACCCCACCCACATCACGGGGGAGACTCTGCTGATGCTCATCTATCCACCTTTGTAAAAGCAATTCCAAAATGCTGGCCAAATTCACCCATTTTCTTTGGCTTCCCTCCTGCTAGATTGAATGATTTTCTTTCCCCTCCATGCAATTTTAATATCAAGGACAATTTTTATCAAGTCATTCTCTGTAATCAGAATATAAAAATTATCCCAACATTTCTCTTTGAAAATGGATCTTCAGAGACCCAGTAGCCCTTTATGCATTACTAATGAGTTCTTTAGTGAAACATTTTGTCTTTTACTAAAATAAATCTCTTCTATTAAATCTTCCGTGGGAAAAATCAGATCGCATTTAAGCTGACTAGTTTCACTGGTAGAAAATCATTGTACTTGTTAGGGATTTGGGGGTTGTTATACTTTATTTTTGAGCAAATAGGGAGATCTCGTTACCTAAGATCATGAAAAAAATTAGAATATACATTCACAGAAACAATTCTTAGTGTTAGAGGAAACTAGTGTTTTGCTGGTATAACCGCCAGTCTCAAGACAAAATACATTATCTAACATTTCTTAGAGGTGGCTGTGCTCGCTTCCTAAGGCTGCTATAACCAGTATCATACACTGGAGGGCTTAGAGCAACAGAAATTTATATTCTTACAGTTGTGGAGGCCAGAGGTCCAAAATCCAAGGGTCAACAAAGCTATGCTCCCTCTGAAAGTTCTCTGAAAGAGTCTTTTTTTTTTTTTTTTTTTGAGGCAGAGTCTCACTCTATCACCTAGGCTGGAGTGCAGTGGCGTGATCTCAACTCACTGCAACCTCTACCTCCCGGGTTCAAGCGATTCTTCTGCCTCAGCCTCCCGAGTACCTGGGACTACAGGCGTGTGTCACCATGCCTGGCTAATTTTTTGTATTTTTGGTAGAGATGGGGTTTCACCGTGTTAGCCAGGTTGGTCTTGATCTCCTGACCTCGTGATTCACCCACCTCAGCCTCCCAAAGTGCTGGAATTACAGGCATGAGCCACCGTGCCCAGCCTGGAAGGGTCTATTTTAGCCCTCTCTCACAGTTCTGATAGCCTCAGCCATTCCTTGGCTTAAAGATGGCCATCTTCGGTAGGGTGGGGTGGCTCATGCCTATAATCCCAGCATGTTGGGAGGCCGAGGCAGGTGGATCACCTGAGATGAAGAGTTCGAGACCAGCCTGCCCAACATTGTAAAGCCCCATCTCTATTAAAGATACAAAAAAATTAGCCGGGCATGGTGGTGGGCTCCTGTAATCCCAGTTACTTGGGAGGCTGAGGCAGGAGAATCGCTTGAACCCAGTAGGCGGAGGTTGCAGTTAGTCGAGATGGCACCACTGCACTCCAGCCTGGGCGACAGGGTAAGACTCTGTCCTAAAAACAAAAACAAAAACAAATACAAAAACAAAAAGCCATCTTTTCCCTGTGTCTCTTTCACATCGTCTTCCCTCTATGCATGGATCTCTGTGACCAAATTTTCTCTGTTTATAAGGACACCAGTCATACTGGATTAAAGTCCATCCTAATGTCTTCTCTCTAACTTGATTACATCTGTCAAGACCCTACCTCCGACTAGGATCCCATGCTGAGATTCTATGGGTTAGGACTTCCACATGCGGGGAGACACAATTCAACACTGTCAACCAGGGCACTCTGGCCTTGTCACGGTATATTTATAATAAGATGGGCTATTCAAAATATTTTACCATAAGTACCTCCCAGGTGGGCAGCAGCCAATCAGAGTGTACCACAGCTAGTCCCGGAAACCCCTGCTGTGTGGGCTTAACTCTTTGATTGCTGGGGTCCAGGAGGAGAAGATGCTGGGACTCTGGAGGAGGGACTGGAGTGGCCAGACAAGCAGGGAAAACACTTGACACTCAACAGGCTTGGGACAGTGTCTGTTTTCTACCATCCACTATCACCTCCCTTGAGTGCATTATCATGCAAGGTCACTCATTCTGCTTTAAAGAAATCTCACATACTGAGCCAAAAATCTGTAACCCCATAGTGTCTCCCATGGACCACTGCAGGCAATGGAGAAGGCATGTGTTTTGGTGAGGGAAGAGCAGAATTCAGCCCTGGTTGACTTTAATAACATGACCTGGAAAGTACCTTAAATCTCTCTGAGCCTCATTTCCTTACCTTTAAATTGGGGTAAGAGAAAACAAGAATATTGTGAAGGTCTAATAAGACGGCGTGTGAGGAATGCTTTTTAAGGTGTGATATAGAAGTTCCATTGTGAGTTTCTTAAAACCAGCTCTGCATAGCGCTGATGGCAGGGAGTCCCAGGCCAGCCGACTTGGCTGACTGCACAGATCTGCCACTTACTTACTAGCTGTATGCCCATGGGAAGTTATTTCCCCTCTCTGTGCCTCTGTTTTATCCCATAAAATGGGATTATTAACATTACCTCTGCTGAGAGCTTGTAGTGAAGACTAAATGGGTAGGATCTCTAAGAAGCACTTAGAAACTGCCTGGTAGATGATATGTACAACATTATATAAGTCTCTGCTATTTTTATCGAGGGCAGGGCCACCGCTTACAGTCCTGTGTGCAATTCCTTCCCAGTTTCTGGCGTAGAGCAGATGCTCCAAAACTGTCAGATGAGTAAAGGAGGAGGCACGCCGCTTCCACCCTCAGGAGGTGCAGGATAAAGCCCACACCTCTTCCCTGTACCTCTGCTCTGCATAGCCTTCCCCAGCCGGTGCATAAATGCCCACGCCATGGTGCAAGCTGCCATGCCCTCCATCTTCCCAGGCTGTTTTTTCTGAAAAAAATGCAGCTTCCCCCCGCTGCAGTCCAGGACTGCAATGCAGGTCTTTCCTGAGACACCAAGTACAGAAAGTCACTGACTTATAATGGTTCAGTTTATAATTTTTGACTTTAGAACGGTTCAAAAGCAATATACATTCAGCACACTCCTGGACTTATGATGGGGTTACACTGGAAAAACTCACTGTAAATTGAATATGTCATAAGTTGAAAATGCATTTTCAACATACACTATTTTCCATTAACCATGGGTTTATCGGGACGTGAGTCCATGGTAAGGCAAGAAGCATCTGAAATCCAAACCAGCCTAAGAGGAATGTTCTTTTCCTGTGTTGCTGACAATGAGGGAACTCTTAATAGGATACTCTATTTTCCCATCTTCTTCCAGTGTTTCTTTACCTAGTCTTCCTTCCCCTCCAGCCCACCCCTTCCCTATTCCTCTATTCATAGGCACACAACCCTTCTCCCACTTCTTCCTGGAAGCATTCCCAACTCCAACACCAGCAACCAGGGCACTCTGGCTTTGTCATAGTGTATTTATAATAAGATGTGTTATTCAAAATATTTTACCATAAGTACCTCCCTGGTGAGCAGCAGCCAATCAACGTGCACCACAGCTAGTCTCAGAAACCCCCTGCTGTGTAGGCTTAACTCTTTGATTGCTGGGGTCCAGGAGGGGAAGATGCTGGGACTCTGGAGGAGGCACTGGAGTGGCCAGAGAAGCAGGGAAAACACTTGACACTAAACAGGCTTGGGACAGTGTCTGTTTTCTACCTGGGATGGAAGTCATTTCCAGTATTTAAGTAAAATGGCACAGCTGTGCAGGGGCACACCCACCAAATGTCGGCCTTTAATGCACATGTCCAAATTCCAGGCAGCCCTCTGTGGGGGTAGGTGATTCACCATACAGTATTGCAATCAGTTTGAAAAAGGCTATAATAGAAGATGCATAATAAGGTTTTGTATCTTTGGATACATTTTGCTTATTTTAAAAATTGACCAGCTTCTGGAATTGCTAAGGACTGATAATAAAAATAGAACCCAATATTTACTAAATGTTCAGTTGGCCCTCCGTATTCATGGATTCAACCAACTATGGATTGAAAATACTTGTTAAAAATTGTGCCTGTACTGAACACTGTCAGACTTTTGTCTTGTCATTATTCCCTAAACAGTAGAGTATAACAGCTATTTACACTAGCATTCACTTTGTATTAGGTGTTATAAGTAATCTAGAGATGATTTAAAGTATATAGGAAGATGTGTGTAGGTTATATGCAAATACTAGGCCATTGTATATCAGGGACCTGAGCATCCTGAATTTTGGTATCTGTGGGAGGTCCTGGAACCAGTTCCCCATGGAAACTGTGGGATACAGATGTCATGGGATGGTGTTTATAAGGCTTCAGGAATTAAACCCCCATAGAGTGGTTGTCAGTTACTCTGGTTTGTTTTAATTCTCCAAATTGCTAACTCTAAGTTTTAAAAAGACTTTTGTGGGTACAGAGTAGGTGTATATATTTATGGGGTACATGAGATGTTTGGATACAGGCGTGCAATGTGAAATAAGCACATCATGGAGAATGGGGTATCCCTCCTCTCAAGCATTTATCCTTTGAGTTACAAACTATCCAATTATGTTCTTTAAGTTATTTAAAAACATACAATTAAGTTATTGTTGGCTATAGTCACCTATTATGCTGTCAAATGGTAGGTCTTATTCATTCTTTCTATTTTTCGTGTACCCATTAACCATCCCCACCTCCCCACTACAAATGGCCAACTCTAACTTCCACCTTCCTCCCCACTCTCAACTAGATAATCTGATAAATATCTTAGCTTACATGTTAAATGTCCCATCCTCTGGAGTCATCCCTGACCTCTAAACTAGGGAGAGCTCCCTGCAATGCATTCACACAGGCTATCATGGCATTGATCACTCTATTTTAATTGTTATTTTAATATCACAGGGCTTGGCACATGGAAGGGGTTCAATACATATACGTTGAAGGAGGGATAACATGCACCTATTGTATGAGGTTCCCTGTACTGTTGGGGTTTGAGGAGAAGTTCAGGAAGTAGACAGAAAAGGCCTGCTCTCCCCGACAGGAGAAATTCCAAGGCTGAGATATCAATGTTTCTGTTCACCCATGGGGCTGCAGACATTAATGAATGTGGTATCAAAAAATCTAGACTCTATGAAGTCAAACAGCCACTAGACTAGTATATTTGTCAGGATTCTCTGAAAAACAGAGCTAATAGAATAGATGTATAGATGAAGGGGAGTTTTTTGGGAGAATCGACTCACACGATCACAAGAAGTCCTGCACTAAGCCGTCTACCAGCTGAGGAGCCAGGGAGCCAGTCTGAGTCCCAAAACCTCAAAAGTAGGGAAACCAACAGTGCAGCCCTCAGTCTGTGGCCAAAGGCCCGAGAACCCCTGGCAAACCACTGGTGTAAGTCCAAGAGTCCAAAAGCCAAAGAACTTGGAGTCTGATGTTCGAGGGCAGGAAGCATCCAGCACGGGAGAGAGATGAAGGACAGAGACTCAGCAAGTCATTCATTCCACATCCTTCTGCCTGCTTTGTTCTAGCCTTGCTGGCAGCCGATTAGATGGTGCCCACCCAGATTGAGGGTGGGTCTGCCTCTCCCAGTCCATTGACTCAAATGTTAATGTTTGGCAACACCCTCCCAGACACACCTAGGAGCAATACTTTGCATCCTTCAATCCAATCAAGTTGACACTCACTATTAACATCATAACTGGTTTCATGTTAGGTTGATATATGATCATGGTCCACACTAACCAGCCTACTGCCATGACTCAGAAGACATTTATATTCTCATTAAATAAAATAATTTCCAAATGAAGCATCTGGTGCCCGGAAGTTTGTTTACCTGAATCTCTCGAGAACTGATGGACTATTTTTAGTCTCACTGATTTCTCTTAACTGGCACATTTTCAGTTAACAAATAAAATTAAGAGAATTAACAATCCTTATTGGTAAGAGGGGTTGCTCCCTTCATCAAGCCAACAAACAGCTCTCCCCATCACAAGACACAAGTTGTGTGGGAAATTGCAACCCAGTTTGGTTTGTCCAACCAACCAAAATGCATTTAAAACTTTTTTAAAGACCAGGTGCAGTGGCTCACGCCTGTAATCCCAGCACTTTGGGAGGGCAAGGTGGGAGGATTGCTTGAATCCAGGAGTTCGAGACCAGCCTGGGCAACACAGTGTGAACCAGACTCTACAAAAATTTAAAAATAAGCCTAGTGTGGTGGCATGCACCTGTAGTCCCAGCTACTTGGGAGGCTGATGATGTGGGAGAATTGCTTGAGCCCGGGAGGTCAAAACTGCAGTGAGCCATGATTATGCCACTGCACTCCAGCCTGGGTGACAGAGTGAGACCCTGTTTCAAAAATGAAACTAAAAAATTTTTAAAAGGCTTAAACATGCTATGAATGGCAAACTACAAACAATTCACCTACTTTGCCTTTCTTCCTCATTTACTAGTTTTTATATGCTTTATTTATTTAAAATAGTCACAAAATTAATGTCAGGGGCCTGTGCCAGTGGTGCTTGAAAGAAGAGGGCGGTTGCATTGGCATAATAAGGAATGAGTCACAAATCTATTCCCAAAGCACCTGTGATGGCCTGGAGGTTTTTTCCCAGCCCTCAGGTGATAACAAGCTATCCTAAATGCAAATCTAGAGATGAGAACACTCAGATTTGCAACTCCCTTGAAGAAAGGTAAAAGCACTATCACTAGAGAAGAGCTCTGCCCCATAGTCCAGATGATGCAGTGGAATGATGCTTTACACCTATTTGTATGGGTTTTTGGAAAGAAAATGCAAACTGACTTGGTCTACTTACCTGTGTAACTTCGTTTCCACTTTTCTTTATCCTCTCCTAAACCCGTAGCTGTGCAATCGGTGGTGGTGGGTAAAGTTGGAGGTGGTAGTGACTGTCTACCACTATTTGTGTTTTTCCCTCATTTATCCACCAGGCTATACTGCCAAATATTCCTTCTATCATCCTAGGCATTTCTTCCATATAATGGAAGCACCAGAGAAAACGAACACCCCCCAGAGGAAAAATGTAAATACATCATTTTTATCTGTCATTAATAAGTACAAAATGTTGTGCTACTCACCAATTATTGCATATCTAGACTGTAAAAGATAAATTGTAATATATGTTGAACCAAATAATAAACAGAAAGAGCTTAGTGGAGGCTTATGCATAATCTTGATGATATTGGCAATTATCCATGTTGATAGACATTCTGGTTATCATTTGTTTATAATGATCCCCTGAATCTAAAGTTTCTTTCTAATTCTGAAGCCCTTATGTGCTTGTATTTTATTTGCTGTATTAGGTAGTTGGAACTAATAATACAAGAAGCTCATGTGCTTCAATTAGTTTATTTAAATTCAAAAGAAGCCCAAAAGCCTAATCTGTCACTTGCCTTACAGTAGAGCTATTTCAGTCTCATAGTTAATGTCGTAAATTAAGCTTTGATGTAAATAACCATTTTATTCCCCTACACTTTTACTTGCCCATATCCTTCTGGAAATGTACTGGGAGGAAGAAGAGGAGGTTCAGGCCAAATGTTAGACTCGGCCTTCGCCTATGTGACTGAGACCTGTATAAATGATGGACTGATAAAAATCAGCTCACCCACACAAACCACAGCCTTTATTGCTTCCCAGCTTTCAAAGATCTTGAGAGGTTTTCAAACTATAGGGAAACTGAGGCTGGCACCATCTGATACACCCAGTCAGCTTAGTCACTTAGTAAATATCTGCTGAACAACTTACGCGGCACAAGGACGAAAACAGAGGTCTGTTTGATCAAATTTTTCACTTCCAATTTGTGTACACTGTGGGTACTGAATAAATCTTCCTAGATTTAATTGATTTTGACTTAATTCGCCACTTTCTGCTGAATCTCCTCAAGCCTCATCACGTAGACATCTGATAATTCTCAGAACATACCTGGACCGTTGCCAACATACGTCCCTGGTGTCACTTTTTACTGTAACTGTTGGTTCATGTGGCTTTCCCCTTTTACAGATTAGGAGCATTCAAGGGGAAAATAGATCTGGAAAAATATGGATAACAATTTATGTTTCTTCCTGAGCAATTCCTGTTCTAACAACTGTCAGAAGGAGTTGAGATATGGGAATAGGATCACTCCTATTTGACAGATGAGAAAATTGAGGCACAGACTATCACACGTTATTTGTAAAAGTTCATCTAACCATTTTGGAATGAAGCCACAGCCAGAATTCTGGGATTTTCCAACCATAATACATAGCTGCTTTAAACTCAAGATAAGTCATGCCATGTTGATTAGCCCTGGCAAGTTTCAGCAGGGGAGATACCAAAGAAAAACAGTTCTGAGACTGTTTGAAGAGATAAATGACCAAAGTCGGCACAGACAGAGTGAGAATAGCAAAGGGTTAAAGAGCTTGGAAACAGGCCAGACAGGAGCACAGTGATAAGGAAATGGAGCAAGTATTAGAGAAGTTGTTTTCAATACCATGTATTTTTACCTACTATGAAAAGAAAGTGTCAATAATAATAGTGATGATAATGATGATGGTGATGATGATGATCTAGCTTAGGGAGTGCCTATTATGTGCCAGGAACTGCTAAAACACTTTATATGCATTAACTATTAATCCTTATTGAAAGTCTATGAGGTAGAAACTATTCTTAGCCCCATTTCACAGATATGGCAACTGGAAGCCACAAAGTCCCACTTGCCCAAGGTGCCCAAGAACAGCAGCGCTGCATTTTAAATCCAATTAGTCCAGTTCTGAGACTGTTCCCTTAACCCTTTTTTTTTTTTCTTTCACACTGCTTCTCCGGGAGAGGTTGCAAGACAGAACAGGCTTCTGAAATGTAACTCCAGAGCAAGAGCCTTTGTCTTGACCTCAGGATTTCACCAAGCTGGCCTCAGCCATGTGGAATGAGAGGAATTTCAGAGGCTCTTCCATGATTTTCCGTGGCCAGCTTTGGGGTCTAAAGCAGGCTCCAGGACTCAAAGTGTCCCTGAAGGCTGCATCTAAAGCACATACCATCTGCCCTTAAACCTTAGGGCCAGCATTGCCATTCCGCAGCCTGGCCTGCTTGCTTGAAAATATCATCATGCACCTACAGCAGCAAGCGCTGCCGAGGTGGCACTGGAAGAGGCAAAATTCAGAAAATCAGGTTGGGATTCCAGCCCTTCGCTAGAATCATTTTCCCCAAAAAACGTTTTGTTGGAGTCTGCCGGTCGATGACTCAGCCCATGTAAAGACACAGTTCAAATTATTCCAATGGAACACAAATGGCTGAGGACTGTTAACTGAATTGTAGATCATAGAAATCCATTGCTTTTCCCATGAAAAACTAATGGGATGCAGTTGTCTGACAGCTATTCCTTTGGGCAAAAACTATGGTTAATGGGAGATTCTTTAATAGTCTTCTAATTAATGTTTTCTTTTTTGTGCCCATATTTTAATTGATTTTTTTTCAATTAGGAGCATACTAGAAAAAGATTCCAAAAATTACTTGTTTTAAAATAAGCCATTAGAAAATCTCATCCTTCAATTATGCTTTTTCTTTTTCACAGCAACCTGATTCTGATGTCTTTTCTTAGCCAAAGTTGCATTTATTCTATCCCACGCCATGTAATTTAATGGCCATGTAATTCCAATAGCGCCAATCTGTTGTTCTGTCAAGTACATATTACAATTATTTAGCATCTTCCTTCCTCCTGTCAAGAATCAACATGAGTATTCTGTATTAGAATCGTTCATGGTTGCTGATTTTAATAAATTTAATTCAGCTTGAAGTTCAGACTCGATTCTAGCCATCATCCCTAAATATTCCTGGAGTACAGATTATTCTTGGAAGTAGAAACTGCACAAATCCGTCGACTCCATCAGAATTCTGTTACTGTTTTTAAAGAAGTGGTCTCCAAACAATATAAACTATAATAAAATTAGAAATATGAAATATAATAATCAGGGTGTGATTTAAATGTAGCATAAATCTGATCTGGTTATTCTCCTGCTTAACAACTTTCAGTAGCAGGAAGTTCATACCCCTTAGCTGGTCTCCCATTGTCTGGCTTCTGCCTCCTACTTCCTGCCTCACCTCTTCTCACTCCCCATACTCCTCCCCACACCCCTTCCCTGCGCTGGCCTTAGCTGCCTGCCTGCCCCAAGATGGGACATTCTCCTGGCACACGCTTCTCCTCTAAAGAACATTCAACACCCACAACACACACACACACACACCACACACTAGACACACACCATACACACAATACACATACAACATGCACACACACCCCATGCACACATACAACACATGTACCATATATATAACACACACACATACAGCACACACACAACACAAACAAATACAGCAGACAATACACACACAATACACATACTATACACACACAATACACATACAACATGTACACACCCCATGCACACATACAACACATGTACCATATATATAACACACACATATAGCACACACACAACACAAACACACACAACAGACAATACACACACAATACACACACATAATACACGCAATACACATAAAACATACGTACACACCCCATGCACACATACAACACATGTACCATATATATAACACACACATACACATATAGCATGCACACAACGCAAACACAACACACACACAAATACACACACATGCAGCACACATACAACATATACAACACACACAACACACACACGCACCACACACCTTGTTCACACGCAGTATACCTACCGCATACACACACAGAGAACACACATCCACACACAACACACATGCAGCATGAACACATACCCCATACACACATACAACACATACAGCACACACAACAGAAACATACAATACATACAATACATACAATACATACAATACCTACAACATACATGCATACACATGCAAAACACACACACACACACACATTTTGACCACCACTCACTCCCTTGCCAAGTTCCTACTCATTTTTCAGGTCTCAGTTTAAATGTCACTTCTCCAGAGATCTCCTCTGACCCCTGGTCTCAATTCTGACCCTCTCCCACTATTTCTTCTCAGCATTCTTCTCTAGAATACATATCACAACTTGTAACTAGATATGTTTTGTTAACCTCTGGCTTCCCCACAAGACTGCAAGCTTCATGAAGGGAGACACCATGTCTTGATTTTCCTCACCTTTGTTTAGCACTAAGCACAATGCCTGGCACATAGTAGAATCTCAAGAAATATTTATGAATGAAAGAATGAATGAGACCTTAGCCTGGAAGTATATGACCACCTGCTGGTTCCATACCTGGCATGTCCCACCCATACCTGGCATGTCCCACGTGGGATGAGCAAAGGCCCTGAGGGCTTATGTGACCCATGAGCTTGTCCCTGGTGTGAACCCACCTGACTGGCCCTAGCTGAGGCTTCTAACTCCCAGTTCCTGGAAGGCTCTTCACAAGCACTCGCAATGGTGCTCTCCATCTCCATCTCCACCCCACAGAAGCTGCACCAGTCCCTGGCACTAGGCACTGGACTTCCTTCCCTTCTCTCTCCAGAAATAGTGTGTTACCAAGAACTAAAAGGGAGGAAGAGTTAAAACAAAACAAAGCAAAAAACAAATCCTAGCTGCCACAAGGAAGATTTTTCCCAGACATTTTTGTCTTTATTTCTTGGACTAAAATCAGGAGACACTATTTTTGACACCTCTGTTTTGTTTCACAATGATACACAAAGACGCTTTATGCTTCTGCACACTGCCCTGTACCATTCAGCTATGACAAGCTGCTTTGATAACCAACAGCTTTTGTACACTGATGCATATCCTGGCAAATCTTATGCCTTAGCAAAAACTTCCTTACAAATTGTTCACTGTGTCAAATAGCTTGTTTTATTTTGACAGTAGCTTTTCCATTAGGATTTTACAATCCTATAGGATCCCTTACTAAAATTCTGTTACCTAGAGTCTCCCTGGGTTTGAATTAGTGTGCCTCAGACATCCATGGTACATAATTCTTCAAACTATTAATACTAGATTGTACTAGGGTTCAGAGCTGTCTCTTAAAATGTGGACACACAAATACCCTGTAGAATTGAAAATAATTTTAAACATAAAATATTTGAATAAGTACAATTAAGTAGCTTTTAACATGTTTGGTGTGAAAGTTTATTCTGTAGAAGAATGAAAGAGCCAGTCAAAATACTACTAAATGTATGATTCTGTACTCACTAAAAATGAAATATCATATGGAAACATTTCTCTTTCTTTTGATAATAACATTTACTCAGTGCTTACTATGTGCTAGGCATTTTTCTAAGCCTTATGTATGTGTTAACTCATTTAATCACACAACAGCCCTGAGAAGAAGATACAATAATTATTTCATTGAACAGATGAAGAAAAAAGTCAAGTAATTGCTCAAAGTCATGCAGCTAAGAAAAGGTTGAGCCAAGTTATGAGACCAGAACCTGTGAGCTTGATTACTCCTCCATCCTCTTACCAACAGATAGGTCCATGCAAATAATTGTTTCCCATTCCCAAATCTATATATATATGTATATACATATATATGTGGACAAGATATACATATATATCTTATTTAAAATTTTGTTATGCATCCTATTATTATACAAAAGATCATGGTAAATTTTTATCCTCCCTGGATTTTAACTATTGCTAATGAATAGCTTGGCAGTGCGATGTAATTGAGTCAGGTAGGTCTGGATTTAAAATCTAGTTCTACCACTTACCAGTTATATGGCCTTGGGAAAGTTCCTTAATCTTCTGAGTCCATCTGCTATTTTGTAAAATAGGGATCATTATTGCAGTTATAAGGAGAAAATGAGATAACCATATATAAATTGCTTGGCATGTAGGTGATCAATAACACTCTTTACTCCAAGTATGTAAGTAAGGACACTAGGAAATTACAGCAATTGTCACAAAAAAGATTTCATTGATAAATTACTAATTCAATGTTGTAAAATACTTTCTATAAGCTGAAAAATAGCTTAATATGGTTCCCTACAAGTCCCAGTTTTATCAAGAGATAGGAGCATTTATAAGAAAATTGTATTTTTCCAGCCAAATTGAAAGTGTATGTGCAGCCACAGAGCATTACATTAAAAAACTAGTGATCAAATTGACAATTATATGAGTGAACACAATATAATGGCCATACTGGTATAAATGTGGACATTTCATTAATTCCGTCTTCATTTTCTGGAATTCTGCTTTCCCAAGTCTCTCCATTAGACCCATCTGTGCACCTTGAATATGTGAGCCTTTCTGGGTGTCAGCTTCCAAGAGCAGTGTTTGTGGCTAAAGAGAGTTTGGAATGAGGTTAGAGAAGCCTGGGGTGGCTTATCCTCTGAACAAGAAATGCATTCTCTGTAACCCTCCTCCACCCCCGCTGATGGGCTGTGCTATGTTTTGATCCTCATGGACACCTCACATTACAAAAGATAGAATTGTATTTGGCCACCTGATATAAAGGCAGCCAATTCAAAGACTTGGTACAAGTGAACTTTGTAGGAGCTGGCTCAATCTGAATGCTTTCTTGGAGATTTGATTTTTTTTTTTTTTTTAAATTCAGAAAGAGTCTCACTTTGTCTCCCAGGTTGGAGTGCGGTGGCGCGATCTCGGCTCACTGCAAACTCCGCCTCCCGGGTTCACGCCATTCTCCTGCCTCAGCCTCCCAGTAGCTGGGACTACAGGCGCCCGCCACCACGCCAAACAAAGAGACAAGCAGTTGTCAAAGGCAGGAAGAAAAGGAAGTAAAGTAAGAGATGCCTGAAGCAAGTTGACAGGGCTGGAGGGACCCTGGCAAGTCACAAAGCAAAGAGATTTAGGATTAAAAATTTTTAAAAGATTCGATTTGCAAAAGAAGAAGATGAAGAGAGAAAAGAGAGATTCCTATACTGCTTTGATTTAGATTAATGTCCACTTCACCTCTATCTTTACAATAAACTTTCCAATACTTTCCCTACAATGTCCATGTATACATAGGAAGCTGAATGAAACATCAACAATATGAACTTGAGACTAAGGAGATATGTTGGCATTACCCACAGTTATAGACTCTTATTAGCAGCAAATAAGGACCTATTCCTTTTGGTGTCCTTGGCACCTGCCTGGTTATCCTCCCTAAAGAGGGTGATGCAACTATTAATGCTGCTAACAGTAGATCCTCAGGACAGCATTTGTTGATTAGCACAGACACCCGGGACTGAACACAGGACCCATGTCTGCCCTTCTCCATGGTGGTGGGGGAAGATTCAAACTCCAGAGAGGAAGTCTGAGCTGCCAAAAGTGTGGATGAAATTAGTGGGAAGCAGAGTGAGAACTCCAGATGTTTAGAATTAGGATGACTATAAACAAATTCATTTCCCCAGATCCCCCAAGCTTGCTTTTTAAAATTATTTTTATATCTGGTAAACAAATCAATACTCTCTTTTCTTGGCTGCAAATGGACTAATTCTTTAGGGAAGTATGATAAACTGGTTCACAGTTTGCTCTTCTTTCTCCAGAAATTGTACAATTCACACATCAATGTAATTCTTTCAATTGGTAGTTTTGAAAACTTGGGGATTAAGTATAAACACCGCCATATGCAATTACCCTTCCAGACTGGTTTTATGTACCCTGTCACCTAATTATTATTTTCCTTTGTTTTACCAGCTTTGGTATCCAAATACTACTTTAGCCATAAACACTCTTCACTATGTCACATCATGACATCAGATTTGATACTCCTGTCATGGGAGGAAGTCCTGTCATGAGGGCAAGGCAGGGATATAGAGTGACAGCTTTTGTGTAGCAAAGTAATCACTTGCAGATGATTATCTGAGTTCAAGCCTGAGAATTTCATCTATGTGTATATCACCAAGAAATGTCCACCCCTGCACTATTATTGCCTCTTCATCAATAAGCTGAAAGAAAGAATGTCTTCAGCTAATCTGGAACACACATTTAAAATTCTTATTACTCTCTACTCCACAAATTTATTACATAATTATTCATATTTGGACATCACTCTAGCATGTACAAACAAGCGTATAGCTAGTTCAAGGACTCCTTCTGATAGCTCACAATAGATACGCCCTTCTGATTACCTTCCGTACTGTGTAGGGGAAGAACCTTTCTTTCAGCAGTCACACTTCTTTGGAATCTTTTGTCAGGGTTTAGAATCTGAAAGAAAAAGAAAAAGAAAGAGGGGTGGGGGGGGAGAGAGAGAAAGAAAAGAAAAGAAAGAGGGAGAGAGAAGGAAGGAAGGGAGGAAGGATGGAAGGGAGGAAGGAAGGAAGGAAGGAAAGAAGGAAGGAAAGAGGGAGGGAAGGAGGAAGGAAGGAAGGAAAGAGGGAGGGAAGAAGGAAGGAAGGAAGGAAAGAAGGAAGGAACGAAGGATCCAAGGGAAGCTTCTCTACTTAACAGACTTAAGAGGTTCAAGCAACCTTGATAATCATGTAATGTTTGATTCACTTTTACCCAACAAACACATGAACATGCGTGCGCGCGCACACACACACACACACACACACACACACACACAGAGGATCTTTGATTTTGTATATAAGACGTGATTGTTCAATGGTTGACTTTGGAGTTGAAAGCTACTTACAATAGTCCTAAAACCAAAACTTGTTTTTACAGGGCCGTTGTTCGAGAGAGAACTGCAAGTATCTTCACCCTCCAACACACTTAAAAACTCAACTAGAAATTAATGGAAGGAACAATTTGATTCAGCAAAAAACTGCAGCAGCAATGCTTGCCCAGCAGATGCAATTTATGTTTCCAGGAACACCACTTCATCCAGTGGTGAGTACATCTTATACAGTGATGAGTTGGATGGTTACAGTGTTGGTGTGGATGATGCCACATTGACCTAGGGTGGCCTCTCTCCACTTTGTCGCTTTGGCTACAATTAAAGCCAAATAGCTTTAAAGCTCAACAGATGAAGGAAAATAGGCTTTTAAAAAATTAATAGAAAAATACTTGTGGAAATAAGAGGCAAAGACAATTTCTAATCAATATCTGGGAAATCTGTATCACTCCAACTCTTTTCAACAGTAACTCTATAACTCAGCCATCTTAGAACGGAAATAGTTTTAACAGGTTCATTTACAGTGTGAATTAGTAATTTAGGTATCAGTGAGTTTGAAATGCCTAAAATATTTTGAGCCACGTAGTTCTATGGCACCATTTAAAGGATGAGGAAAGTGAGAAACCAGAGAAGTTCAATGATTTTCCCCAATGTCATACAGCTAATAAGTCTTAGAGCTGGGACTTAGACATGTTAGCAGAGCACTTTCTGTAGTCTGTTCCAAGAAGATCCTAGTAACATCCCTCAAAGAAGGATGTCAAAGGTAGCACCACCAAGGAAGACCCTACCTGAGTCACCTAGGTCTCAACCTGCCTTTCAGAGGCCTGCAAAAGGTGTGACAGCTCTGACTATTGTCACAAGATCAAATGCCAGAGGGACTTAGTATATGAATATGTATTGCACAATATTTTTTCCCTGATTTCACCCTGTCTGAAAGTACTTCCTTAAAGGTCTGGAAATCGTTTTAGGAATGCTACCCTTGGGGAAAAGGAGTGCATTTAATTTTAGTTGGTTTCATTTACACTTGTGAATTATTTGTCAGAAACAAGCTAACTTTTTTTTTAAAAAAAGAAAGACAGTGAGTGAAATGTGTTTGTTTTTAAAAAGTATGTACACAAAAGCCTTTTGTATAAAAATCAGTCTTTATTATAGAAAAATTCTGCATGATCGAAACCTGCTAAATTAGGAGGGACGGCTACCAGCAAATTCAATGTTCTTGTTGTGTTCCCTGTGAGATGGGGTGTGGAGGGCAGGGCCTGCACAAACAAGGGTAGAGAATTCTGGCAGGTCGTCAGCCATTCTGCTTGTCTCCAGGTTTCCGTACAGAGTAGCCAGGAACCAGCTCTGCCCAGAGTGAAAGAAATGCCAGGTGCAGAGGGCTCCAAGATAAATAAGATACAGTCTTTTGGGGATAGACAGACACAAGAAAAGGGCCAAGTAAGATTCAAGCCCAGGAAATGACGAGACTGGACAAGGAAAGCCTGCCTGGAGGAAGTCTCAAATAAGCCTCTCGTAAAGGGTGAGCAAGAATTCACCCAGATTAAGGACTAGATGCAGATAGAGTTCTGAACATATTTAATCCCCAAAATAGGCATTTAAGTGGTTCTGTTTAAACTACACACATGTATAATTTATGGTTCTCTCTTTATTGATACACACATATAAACTATTTTATTAAATTACCTAAATGCTAAAATAATTTAGTTATACATATTAAATAATGTCTACAGCAATAAATTTAGAGCCAGCAAGGTCAACATAATAATGCCACATTATGTGTCTCACTTATTTGACTCATACACATCCTATTTAGAATTCATAAGGCTGACCCTGGCACTCACTCGTGGCAGTGTTAACAAGAGAATCCCATCCCTGCTGTTAACTATTAGTTGAACTTTTTTTGAAAGTTATGTTTATTATTGCCTCGAATATTAATTAGAAGTTCATAATCACCATTTCCCTCTGAAAAAGGAATATTACACTTAAATATTTTAATAGAGGTTTTTAAATCACTGGAAGTATTAGAATAAAAACGGTGACATTTAAAAATTATCAACTCCACAAACAAATTAATTCAGTCTCAGAAATGAATTAGTGACCTAGTAGAGGATAGGTGGCTGAATAATGGCTCTCAGAGGTACCTGGAACCTATAAATGTCACCTTATATGGAATCAGGGGCTTGGCAGATGGGATTAAGTGAAGAATCTTGAGATGGGGAGAATCTCCTGGATTGAATGCAATTACAAGCATCCTTATAAGAGACACTTACATAAGAGAGAGGGAGCGTTAGCTCCGATAGAAGAAGAGCAAGGCAATGTGACCACAGAGGCAGATTGGAGTGATGTGGCCACAAGCAGAGGAACGCCATCAACCACCAGAAGATGGAAGAGTCAAGAAATGGATTCTCCCCTAGAGCCTCTGGAGGGAGCGCAGGTCCTGCCAACACCTTGATTTTGGCCCAGTGAAACCAACTTAGAACTTCTGGTCTCCAGGACTGTAAAGGGATAAATGTGTGTTGTTCTAAGCCAATGGGTTTATAGTAATTTGAAGCTGTTTACAGCAGTTACCGGAAAATAATAGATGCAAAAACTGCATAAGACAAGTCAATTGATAAAGAGAGTCTCAAGTATCATTCCATTTTAGGTCTCACGAACGAAGCTTCTTTACAGCACTGTGGATATTTCTTCCATTCCCTCCTTCTTCTGTCCACTCCTGAACCCATTCCCCTGCAATCTCTCACCAGTGTCCTCCATATTACCAAACCAATGGTCACTTTTTGCCTTATTGTTGCTATGGTCTGAATGTTTGTGTCCCACCAAAATTCATGTTGAATCCTAACCTCCAAGGGCGTATGGGAGGCGATTAGATCCTGAGGGTGGAGCCCTCATGAATGGAATCAGTGCCCTTATAAGAAGAGACATGGGAGAGACCCCTCACCTTCCCGCCATGTGTGGACACAGCAAGAAGGCACTGTCTATGAACCAGGGAGATGGTCCTCATCAGACATCAAATCTGCCGGCACCTTGATCTGCGGCCTTCCATCTTCCAGAACTGTGAGAAATTCAGTTCTGTTGTTTATAAGCCACCCAGTTTATGGTATTTTGTTATAAGCAGCCAGAATAGACTAAGACAATTTATTTTACCTCTCAGCAGTACTCAAGTCATGTAACCAATCTCTCCTTTGTTAAACACTCCTTCCTCCATCTCCTTTGCCCACCATGTTCCTCTTCTGTATGTTGAGGTTCCAAGAGCTGGATATTTCTTTCCATCTACCCTCTCCCTTGTGGTCTCATCCATTCCTGAATCTGTCAATCATCTACAGACTGAGGACCCCCAAATGTATTTATCCAGCCCAACCTCTCCTCTGAGCTCCAGGCTTTTATATCCACCTTTCTACTGGTCTCACCTTTAAATTTCTTAAAGGAACCTGACACGTTCAAAATCAAATTCTTCCCATTTGAATAAATGGTACTCTCAACTGGCAATCTAAAACCAAAACCTAGCAGACTCTTTCCTGAAATCACTGGAAGTATTAGAATAAAAAGTGTGACATGTTTCAAAATTATCAACTCTATAAACAAATTAATTCAGTCTCAGAAATGAATTAGTGACCCAGTAGAGTATAGGTGACTCACTGACATCCAGTTCATCAGCAAGTCCTGTCATATCTGCCCTGAATCCTATCCACTCCCCTACATCTCAGTTCCCTCTTCTGAGCCACCATCAACCTTTTATCACAATATCATAAAAGCATTTACTTCCTAATCTATCAATATCCACTCTTGCCTTACTCCGTTATATCCCATAGACAACAACCAGAGGAATCTTTTTAAAACATAAACAGCATCCTATCACTCCCTTATGTGCCCCTCCATGCTTTCCCATCTTACTGGGACAAAGCCAAAACTCTGACCTTGATCATGACCTATGGCTTTTGCGATCTGGTCATGACCCTGCTTACATTGCTGGGTGAACACGCACAGCTTGTGCGTGTCCCAGCCTCTGCCTTTGCTGGCCTGTCCATGTCCTAGTGCTTTTCACACATTAATCACCTCATTCATAAGGACTCCAGGTCCACCCCTGCAACCCACATGCAACCCCCAGCATTCTCTACCAGCGAGCCCTCCTCCCTTTCTGCTTATCCACACAAACGAACTGTAATTTTGTTTGTTTTCTTCTTTCTTATTAGGGCTTCAGTTCAATCAATGTACGCAGTGTTCTGGCACCATGTCTGCACCAATAAATATTTATTAAGGGAATGAAAATTCAAGGCATTCTCTCCCCTTACAACCCTTCTGCCTCAAATTCACAATGCTTGAAAAGTCCCCTTCATTTATTCCTCCTAGCAGCTTTTCTCTCCCCAATTCCTGATAGGAGAGGACAGGAATTCTTCCCCCTTCCCTTTCCAGAGCGTGCACAGCCTTTATATGTGCACTCAAGATAAAGAAGCAAGCGTGAGCTACCTTTGGGAGGATGGAGATGGAAGAACCCCGAAGGGACAAGTCTTGCTTGAGTCTTGTGCCCTCTGGAGCTGCTTCTGGCAGTAGAGGGAGGAGGCTTAGGAGACGCCATGTGTCAGCCTTTTAGCGTGAGTGCCAGGCACCTACCCTTTAAAGCAGACACGTTCTAAAAGAGTGAGACGACGGCATTCTTGCCTATTGACTGGACTTTTGAGCCATGAAATACCTCAGGCCCTTGGCTAAGCCCCGTTGCTGCTACAAAATAGCAAAGAATGTGCATGTGTGCGTGAGTGTGTTGTGAGTACGTGTGTGTAGTGAGTGTGCAAGTGTGTATATGTGTAGTGAGTGTATAAATGTGTGCAAGTGTGTTGTGAGTGCATGTGTGTTGTCTGTAGTGTGTGTTGCATGTGTATTGTGAGTGTATGTGTGTTGTGTGTAGTGAATGTATTACGTGTGGTGTATGAATGTGTTGTGAGTATATGTGAGTGTACATGAGTTTGTTGTGTGCATGAGTGTCCTGTGTGTGTAGTGTGTTATGAGTGTGAGTACATGAGTGTGTTGTGTATACTGAGAGTGTGGAGTGCTGTGTGTGTAGCGTGTTATAGTGTAAGTGTACATGAGGATATTGTGTGTATGAACATATGTGAATGTGAGTGTATGAGTGTACATGAGTGTGTTTTGTATGTATGATCATATGTGTGTTGTGTGTGAGTGTACATGAGTGTTGTGTGTTGTGGGTGTGTATGAGTATACATGAATGTGTCTTGGTGTGTGTATGTGAGTGTACATATGTTGTATGTGTATAGTGTGTGTGAATGTACATCAGTGCATTGTGGATGTGTGTACTGCATGTATGTGTGTACGTGAGTATATTGTGAGTGTATATTAGTGTGTTGAGTGTATACAGTGTGTGTGAGTGTACGAGTGTGTTGTGTATGTGTGTAGTGTATGTGCGTACATGTGTGGTGTATGTATTGTGAGTGTACATGTGTTTTGTGTGTACACGAGTGTGTTATGTGAGTGTATAGTGTGTGAGGGTACAAGTGTGTGTGTTGTGTGTGTATTGCGTGAGTGTATGAGTGTTGGGTGTGAACGTGTGTGTTGTGAGTGTATGTCAGTGTACGAGGGTGGTGTATTGAGTGTATGCAAGTGTATGTGACTGTGTTGTGTTCATAGTGTATATGAGTGTACGAGTGTGGTTGTGTGTGTGTATTGTGTGTAGTGAGTATATGTGAGTGTACATGAGTGTGTATGTGTGTTGTGAGAATGTATGTGGGTGTGAGTGTACATGAGTGTTTTGTATGTGTGTGGGAGGTGTAGGTGTGTTGTATGTGTTGTGTGTGTGTATGTAATGTGTGTTGTATGTTGTGAGTGTATAAGTGTACATGAGTGTTGTGTGTGTATGAGTTTTTGTGTGTATTGTGTGTATGTGGGTGTGTTGAGTGTATGTGAGTGTACATGAGTGTGTTGTGAGTGTGGTGTGAGAGTACAAGTGTGTGTAAGTGTATGTGTGTTGTGTGTATGTTTTGAGTATGTGAGTATACGTGAGTATATGTGTATCTGAGTGTATAGTGTGTATATGTGAGTGTACATGAGTGTGTTGTGTGTTTCGAGTATATGAGTGTGCATGTGGTGTGTCTGTGGGTGTGTTTTGAGTGTGTGTGAGTGTACATGCGTTGTGTATGTGTGTTGAGTGTATGTGTGAGTGTATGGGAGTGTGTTGTATGAGAATGTGTTGTGTATATGAGCGTGTTGTGTGTGAGTGTACGTGTGTTGTGAGTGTATGGGAGTGTGTTGTGGGTGTGTATGAGTGTGTGTTGTATGAGTACGTATTGTGTAGTTGAGTGTGCGTGAGTGTGGGTGGGTGTGTTCGTCATCTTTGAACCTGGACCTGATGTCCTGGAAAGGAGAGCAGGGCATGGAAGACTGCGGAGAGAAACACAGGAAGGTGGAGTGGAGAACAGGGGCAGGAAATCGCAAGACCAGCATTTCAGAAGCGATTTTCTTCAAGAAGGCTTCCCGCGAATCTTGTCCTCTGGCCTCTTTAGCTGTGCCTTTGAGCTGAGAGATGACGTGGACCAAATGGATCCTGTCTCAGACAGCCTGGCAACAGCACTTCTGCAGAAACTGCAGGGCTAATTCTCCCAAGCTGTAGTTGGTACGCTTCCAGGAACAGAATCATTGGAAGGTGCTGCCCTTCTCTTTTCTCAGCCGCCGGCTGAGAACCAAACTCAGACACCGGGATCCGTTGTTGGCCGAGATCATACCTCAGGAGTTTAATTTGAATTCAGGATCTGAGAACCACTTTTCCAAGGCAGCAGGCCCCACACCTCCTGTCTGCAGACGGCCCAGGCTGACTGTGGGACACGTTCCTGTGCAACTCTCCACCAACGCTCTCTGCATTCGCTCCAGAAACATACGGGCAACTGATTTGGAGGGGGCTGCTTTTCGTCTTTTGTTTTAAGAAGTAACCAACAAAATCTAGTAATCGCAAAAGGCTGGACACGGCCTCAGACTAGGGGCCAGGAGTCCCGGGTGTTCTGCCTTGACTTTGCCTTGAAGCATTGACCTTGGGTTATCCATTTAGTGTCTCTCCTCTAAATTGTTTTCACCTGGAAGGCTGGGCAATTCTTGCTGCCGCACTTGCTTCTCATGGATTTGAGAAGATTAAAGAAGACAAGTGTGAGAATGCCTTGAGAACGACCAGAACCTTTCACAGATGTAAAGCATTATTATCCACAATAATATTAACACGGAGTGAGCCTCTCTGCAAATCACCGTAACTATATATTTTAACTAATCAATTTCAATGAAAAACACACTACATCAAAAAGGAACATATCCTACTGCGTCTTCGTAAGGCCTGTGAACTTGCAACTTTCAGTTTCATGTGACAGAAAATATTTTTTTCAGTCCACATTTCAAAAGGAAAGAGAAAATTTTTGCTATAATTTTACTCACTTTCATACCCTTACTGTACTGCTATGCTCATTACATCCCTGTTGTAGAACTGTTAGATAATTTGAGGCCAAAAAACCCTTGATCAACATTGATTTTTACAGTAGTAATGAGAGCTGCTTTTTATTGAGTTCTGACCATGGGAAATAGGAGCGCAATAACACCTTGTTCTGCCCAACGCTTCCAGCTAAGTAGTTTCACTTCCTCATTGCAGATAAGAAACTGAAAGCCCAGAGAGGTTAAGTTCCTCCTCAGGTTAAAAGGTAGTAAGTGTCAGACCACTAGATTTGAATTCAGGTCTCTCTGAGTCTAAAATCTATGGTTTTACTTTAAAATAATACTATTTCTCTGTGAACTATGTTATTGCCATCATCAATAAAACATACTGGAACTCTCATTTTAGACTATGAAATCAGATGAACAAGTAACATAGATTTTTGAAGGCAAAAGTTAGCTAATTGGAATATATTTGTCGATACCCAAATGGTTTCGGGAAATGAGTTTTGAGGTTCTCAATCCTGTCGACAAGGCAAAGTACAACCCGTATTTATGGTACCACACTAACCCTGGCTTCAAATGATCTGTGGTCTGGGAGGGATAAGAATTTGCTTCCAGAGAAAATGAAAATGGAAGTATGGGGGAGGGCTCTTTTATCTAAATGTTTATGTTGATAATTAGTCTCTGGGTTAAATTACATATTTACTGCAAGTTTTTTAATACTATTTTCACTCCTCACATATGACAATGGTCCTCAAATTTGGCGACGCATCAGATCATCTAGTAAAATTTCTAAAATTCAAATATCAAGGTCTCAGCCTAGATCTATTGGGTCAGAATTTCTCTCTATTTGTAAAATCTCCCCCAGGCATTTCTGACAGAGCTGGTCCACTGAATCACTGATGTGCTGTGATTTATGACCTTTCAGAATTGATTCTTTTTAAAAATCCTAACATTACATAGTCCTTAGACCATTTAAATCACTTGGCTTTTTCTCCAGTAGTACTAAATTATAAAAGCTACAGTTACTGAAAATCATAACTTTCTATAATTATGACTCAGTGAGTAACATACACATATAAATGTTTGTTGACAGTCAAGGAAGAAAAAAATCCTAACTGCCATCTATTTCCCACATTCAGACCTCATGTTGCAACTTTCTCCCAAAATGGATTTTACGTCGGAGCCATAAAGATCTAAGAGCTCCTTGCGGGAGTACTGAGCCAGGACCCCTCTAAGACCACTAGAACTACCCCTTCTAGCCACTTTGAAAATAGGCTCTCCTGCCTATCTGATAAATGCCTGCACAAACTATCAATAATTTACTCTTTTCTATCATGACTTTTCATAAGAAATATTTTTCTGTTACTGCTACAAAGAAAAAGTATGTTTACTAAACGTAGGTTGTTATTTTTCCCATATGTTAAATAATTCATCCAGTCATAAATAGACAAGAAAAATGTCACCCACAATGTAGAAACAGAGAACAAGCATGACACAGCATAGTTCAACGTTAAAAGTGTGACAAGCAACAGTAAAGTTCAGTGTTAAAAAATTGCATTAATATGTAATTGCAAATATCTGAAATCAAATAGGTTAAAAATCATCTGTAATTAACAACCAACCAAACAAACGAAAAGCAGCATTCAGGTCCAATTTGGTGTACAATTTATTCTAAGAAAAATCTTCAGCATTTTAAATTACTTAACAAGGTTTGTTCTCTTAAATGTACATTATTTCCTTTCTAAAAGGCAGAATTATTTACATATTATTAGGTGGAGCTTTTAAAACTAATCATCACGTCAACCCACTAGCATATTTCTTTTTTTTCCTAGATGAGGAATATAGGGTCAGAGAACAAATTTAATAAGGTTCTGTATGCTCTTGTCACTGCTGTGTTGATTTTGTGACCTAGAAAACCAAACCAACTTTTAATGGCCAATCAAAAAATTGTTTGATTAAAAAACTCTTCCAGAAAATCTTTCAGGAAGGGAAGACTGACTGGATCTAGATGTAGTTGAACTAGGGCAAAAAATTGTAGGTTTATTTGAAAACTACATTTGAATTTTGGGAATATACATGCTAGTGATGGAATATGGAAACATACTGATAAGTCTGGGCAAAATAAAATTGCAAGTAACCCCACTGTTTGAAAATGCATAGACTTGGCCAACTTGAAAATCAGCCTGTAATCAAAGGGTTTCGTGACTCCTCTCCCTTTGAGAAACATGTAGAATAAATCAAAGATTATTAGTTGGTATTCTATAGCTTTTACTACCTTAGTGTTATAACATTTAATAGTTTAGAATGTTGAGTAATTGGAGTCGAAATTATTTTCTTTTGTTGAGAACACTTTCATAGGGACAAAAGCTTAATCTAGTTCCTGTAACTAGAGGTTTTTTATGATGTTCTCTCACATTTCTATATGGTTTGGGGAAGAGAGGGTCTACATAGATTTCATTTTTATTACAGGTCAGCATTGAGCTATACAACTAACGTAAAGAGTATATGATGAATACATTTTGCTTAAATGACATTTCCTGGTAATTTTTTAAAGTTTAATTCTAAAGAACTCTTTCTCCTGTGTTGTCTTCCTTTAACAGCCCACTTTTCCTGTAGGTCCCGCGATAGGGACAAATACAGCTATTAGCTTTGCTCCTTACCTAGCACCTGTAACCCCTGGAGTTGGGTTAGTCCCAACGGAAATTCTGCCCACCACACCTGTTATTGTTCCCGGAAGTCCACCGGTCACTGTCCCGGGCTCAACTGCAACTCAGAAACTTCTCAGGACTGACAAACTGGAGGTACTTCAATTCTATTTGTGTTTTGAGATGCATTTGTGGTAGAAGTATACTTCTGTATAAGTGATTGCTTGTAAGATGTTAATTCAGTCCTGCAAAACAGCCATGTAAACACACACACATAAACTCTCACCTAAAACCCATGCATTTATAACTCTATGGTTTGAAGTTAAGGCCAAGTATAAAGGAAATTAGTCTATGGAAAAGACTAGTTTTAACACAAACAAAAATCAGCTGCATGGAATATGCGTTTAAGGGAAAAACATTAAACAATCAATGGAACAGTGACTCAATCATGATGCAGCCTATACAGATGGCTCCAGGTCCTGAAGGCCTCCTCATGTCAAGATCTAACCCTTGCAAGACCCTGGAAAGTTCTGGAAACTGGTGGGCAGGAGCCCAGCAACCAGGACAGCCAAGGACACCCAGGGAGAGTGGTGGGAGGAAGTGGGACTACACCTATTTACCAGCTGGTATGATCATATTTCAATATCTCAAGAACAAGCATGGCTGCTCTAGTATGTTCTGGCATATTAGTTCTGATTGTGTTGTTGCTAAACAGGGGAAATTGGAGGATAAGTAAATTTAGTTTTTTGTTTTGTTTTGTTTTGAGACAGAGTTTTGCTCTTGTTGCCCAGGCTGGAGTGCAATGGCCCAATCTCGGCTCACCACAACCTCCTCTGCCCAGGTTCAAGTGATTCTCCTGCCTCAACCTCCCAAGTAGCTGGGATTATAGGCATGTGCCACCATGCTTGGCCAATTTTGTATTTTTAGTAGAGACAGGGTTTCTCCATGTTGGTCAGGCTAGTCTCGAACTCCCAATCTCAGGTGATTCACCAGCCTTGGCCTCCCAAAGTGCTGGGATTACAGGCATGAGCCACCACACCCGGCCCATAAATTTAGTTATTAATTGAGATTTTTCTTTAACCTCAATTGTTCTATAACATTCAAGAAAACAAGTTCCTATGTATAAAAAAACATTCTTAAGTTATGAATCAAACTAAACCTCCTGTACTTTGTTAGGTAAAATTTCTCTTTAATCAGAGCTATAGAACTCATCTATCTTACTGCTATATCCCTGTGATATTCACTACAGCATTTTATAAGGGTGTATAAAATTCTCATAGATTTTTCAGAGAGCTCCTTTAATTTCATTACTGATTAAAGGTGTTAGGTGACGCATCCGGTTAGGACGTAAATACACAGTGCTTTCTGTTAGTGGGATTATTAGAGAATGTTCTTTCAATGTGTATTTGTTTAAATATTAACCCAATGAACTTTGAGGGCAATAAAATGTGGCTGCCTAATAACCTGTGAAAGTTTTAAAACTCAGAATTTCAAACTGCAAATATTTTATAGGATATTTATTTTTTAATTTAGTTTCCATCTGGATGCCCAGATGAAGAGAATGAAACTCTAATTGTTACTATTTTGAAAAGATCCAGCCTATCCTTGTCAATTACTGTATAGACCTTTCACAGGACTGGAAAAGTGTTTTGGGCTCCACCTGCTGGACCCACGGAGCTTTTGTGTTCAGCATGTGACTGTATTTTAGAAAACAAATTAAATCAGCGGAATTGGGAACAAATAGTCCTTCCCAACAGGGCTGGTAGACAAAGGCATGTAAAAATGAATCACAATGATTTTAGCAGAGCGACTTTTGGTTCATTTCAAACCAGGAATTAAGTGAGCTGCACACAGAGCACCTTGGTAGGAGCTTGAGGGCTGGTCCACACTTATGATGCTATCAGACAGAAGTCATTCCACTGATGGAGGAAGGCTTGCTCAGAATCTGTGGGAACATCTTAGTGCTTTTTTATTTTGTGCATTTTATGAACTAAAGATAGAATGTTGGCTAATATCCAAGTAGGAGGAAACAATTAACAATCTGGTGATTCATGCTGTTACCTTCAACCTGGCCTGGTAACTGGTCAGTGAAACAGTATTTCCTAAGTTTGTCTGACATTCACAATACTTGAATTTCATGTCAGGGGCCCTTCATATAACATCACTAATGATCAACATGATGATCACTTACATATCCACTTTGGAATTGGAGCCTAAAAAGAAATAACTTACAATTCTATGCATAATTATTTCCTGCTAATATTTATAAACAGAGAAGAATTATACAAGCAATATACATATGTTATGTATGCTATTTCATGTTATCTATATTCAGGGAATAATTAAGAATACTCTTCAAATTCTAAAGAAATATTTTTTCACACAGTAAAATCTTGATCCACCAGAATTCTCAGGGGTGGAGAATCCTAGTTACTTGAGATTTCAGGATAATTTAGCATTAAAGAATTTTAAAAATAAACTATTTCCCTACATTTCTTTCTCTATATCTCTTGCCATATTTCTCTCTTTTGTCTTTTTTTTTCTTTTCTGTGCTGTCAAAAATAGTATAGTGACCTTAAAAATGAAAATTTTGGTGTCTTAGATATTGTTCTTCTGATTTATGATTATGTTATCTTTGTAGAGCAGGGGAGAAGGAGTGGGAAACAGGAATGTTCAGATTCACCCCACCCCACCTCCTCAGAGAGAGGAGGAACATGTTTGTCGTCATTTTCCCTGATTCTTTTTGTACAGCTATGACCTGGTAGCTTGATCGATGGTGAAATTATCCCTCCACACACACAAAAAAACCTATAGCATTCTCAGAATTGTCATCCGAGTAGGAGATTGAAGATATAGAGAGAGGTAGATAGATTATAGGTGATTGGTAGACAATAGATTATTGGTAGGTAAGCAAGTATATACACAGGTAACTAGATTAGATAGATGATTAATTAATTGATAGATTTTAGATAGATAAGTAGATGATAGATGATGGCTGGATGGACAGATGATGGATGGATGGATGATGGATGGATAGATGGATGGATGGATGGATGGTAGGTAGATAAATGGTAGATAACATTAGTAATTGCAGTTTTTACCATTAAAATAGTGATCGATTAACAGATAATGGATGGATGGATGGATGGATGGATGGGTGGATGGATAGATGAATAATAGATAATAGATGGATAGATTGATAGATGATAGATAATAGATGATGGATGAATGAACAGATGGATAGATGATTGGATAGATTGATGGTAGACGATAGATAAAGGAATGGATGCATGGATTAATAGATAGATGACAGATGATAGATACATGGATGGATGGATAGACAGACAGATAGATAGATAGATAGATAGATAGCTGCATAATATGCCACCCAGGGACAATGGAGGCCTTGTTGCTTTTCCTTTGTTATTTTAGCTGAACTGCAGATTTCGGATTATTTTCTCAATATAGATTTTCACCCTAGAAAAGGGGGTAAAACAAAACTCAAATGAGTGTCTCAGAGATTGTGGTTACCTGGGTTCTGGATAATCAGTCTTTTCTTATCAGTGGTTCAAGAGCCACCATTGAAAGCGAGGCAGCCTCCGCTCCTCCCGCGGTGGCCGGGGCCGCAGGGGCGCCTGGGCTCAGGCTTGCCTCTGCAGCGCGGCTCTTATTCCCTGTCTTAGGTATGCAGGGAGTTCCAGCGAGGAAACTGTGCCCGGGGAGAGACCGACTGCCGCTTTGCACACCCCGCAGACAGCACCATGATCGACACAAGTGACAACACCGTAACCGTTTGTATGGATTACATAAAGGGGCGTTGCATGAGGGAGAAATGCAAATATTTTCACCCTCCTGCACACTTGCAGGCCAAAATCAAAGCTGCGCAGCACCAAGCCAACCAAGCTGCGGTGGCCGCCCAGGCAGCCGCGGCCGCGGCCACAGTCATGGTAAGTGCGGCCGCCCGCCGCCCCTGCACCCTGGCGCCTCTGCGGAGGCCGCTCCGGGCTGGGACTTGGATGTTCTTCCCAACACTCGGGAAACATGGAAGGCTGCTATTCCTGCTGCTCCGCTGCCTAAGTTTTGCTGTTGTTTTCCCCCTTTTTGTTTTGTTTTGTTTTCCCCTCCTGCCCTTCTTCAGCACAATAAGTAAATCCCTCAGGTGCAGGGAAAGTCCTGGGGTCCCTGAGCTCCGTTCCCCACTCCCAGGGCAGCGGAGATTGAGTGTGCTCACTTAGGGTCTTCTTAAGAGAGGCTCAGGGCCTTGTAATGAACATGAAGGTGGGCACCGCTTCAGAGAGAGGAAAGAAAGGCGCATTTCTGCACCTGAGCACCAGGAGGCAACCAGCTCCTTGGAGCAGCGGCGGAGGACAGCTGTGGCCTAAGAGAAGCCCAGCGAGTGATCTGGCTTTTCGCTACTCCCATTCTCTCCTCTTCTTGCACTTATCACAAGGGCAGTGCTGGTCACATTCTCCACCGCAGTGAGATTTTATGCAGAATAGCAATGAATGAAACAGATGAAAGTGGAGCCATCCTGGCTGATGCAGAAAAAAAAAAAAAAAAAAAAAGACCTGTGACCTAGGCTTGCTTCCCTGAGTCACCTACTGTCGTTAGAGACCAGCAGTACATCATTATCATGGCCTGGGAGGCTGCTCAGAATCTCAGGGAGCCTAACTGTCCCTTAGAGACCAGATGCACCATTATTAGGATCACCCAGAAGCCTGTGGAGCCTCCAGAATCCTCAGCCTCGCCCCAGACCTCAGGGAATCAGAATTTAAATTGTAAAACATCCCCCAGGTGTTTCGTATGCACATTAACATTTGAGAAGCACCTGCCTAGACACTGCTTATCAAACTTGGCTACATTTTGGAACAACCTGAAGGGTCTGACCTGACATCTGTCCCTTTCCCTGAAGTTTCTTATTTTCTTATTTAATTGGTCTGGTGTGGCCTGAGCAGTGACTTTTTTTTTTTTTTTTTAAAGACAGGGTCTGTCATCCAGGCTGGAGTGCAGTGGAATGATCAGGGGTCACTGTAGCTTTAAACTCCTGGGCTCAAGTGATGCTTCCACCTCAGCCTCCTGAGTAGCTGGGTGCAGGCCCATCTAAGTTCTAAATTTTTTTGTAGAGACAGGGTCTTGCCATGTTGTCCAGGCTAGTCTCAAACTCCTGGGATCAAGCAATTCTCACATCTTTACCTCCCAACGTGTTGAGATTACAGGTACGAGCTTCCACACCTGGTGACAGTGGCATTTTTTAAAAGCTCCCAGGTGATTCCAATGCACCACAAAGCTTGAGAACCTCTGCATCAGGTTGCAGAAGTTTCTAATTAATTTGTTTTCACGCGAGCTCTCTGGCTTATCAGAAGTCTGTGTTAATATGTGATAGGCACTATGCATTCATTCTTTCAAAAAATTTAATGAGACCATGCATCTGGCACTTGCTGGGTAGAATAAATAAATCAGGCAGGTTTCCTTGCCCTCAAGGAGTTTGGAGTTAGTAACTGAGAGCAATAAAATGCTCCTCAATGACATGATAGAAATGCTTAATCGGGTCCAGAAGGCATGAAGGACTCAGTGGTCAGTCCTCCCTCAAGAAGGAGAGCTATGACTGCAGAGATGAAAAGTACAGTTTGAAAACACCTTGTTCTAGCTAGCAACCACCACCTCATACACTGATTACTGATTAAAATGGAAGGGTAGCTGTCACACAAACAAGTTCACCATTACTCAACATTGTTTGCACAAATGTTTATTAAGGCACGGACCTGCAATCAGTGATAGGGATACAGCAAGAAAGGCAACGTCTGCCCTGAGGTAATCACCACTGGGTGCGGAGCATGTGGTTATAGAGACCTTTCCAATCTGAGCTGCTTATTTCCATGCACCTTGAGCACAGGGCGCTTCATCTAAATCACTGTTTTTGTTTAATCTCTGAGTCCTTTTCTTGTCCATTTAGTGTCCTTTCCTCTTGTCCTTCTCATGCTTATGTTATTGGACATAATGCTGATTTTTCTGAGTGTGAATTCCTATATATGTGGAGATGTATGTATCTACACAAGAGGGTCAATAAAAAATAGAGAAATTCTCCCCTTTTTTGTTCTAGTAAAAGGGTAGTTTCCAAAACTCATTTTAATTGGGAATGGGAAGGAGGGGAGTAAACTGATCACTTAAGGCTGATAAAAAAGGAATTCTTTTAGAGCACAAATGAGGCCCCTGACACATTTTGCCAATGTGGAATCCATTCTACTATCCACCTAGTGAGGATCTCAGCCCATAAGAAGTAAGATTTTTTTCATTGTAATCATTATTTTAGGCCAGCTCCAACTTATCATAATTGGTGTGTTGATTGATGGGCACTAAGAACATATTTTTTCATACAATTTCTTTATTTGTTTGTTTTTTGAGACAGAGTCTTGCTCTGTCACCCAGGCTGGAGTGCGGTGGCACGATCTTGGCTCACTGGACTCTACTTCCCAGGTTCAAGAGATTCTTAGGCACCAGCCTCCCGAGTAGCTGGGACCACAGGTGCATGCCACCATGCCTAGCTAATTTTCGTATTTTCAGTAGAGATGGGCTCAGGAATGCCTGGGTTCAGAAACTTCAGACCCACCAGGTCACTCTCTTCTTTCCCTTGCCTACTTCTCTTACTATAGCCACACCATTCTCTAAGGTCAGCTTCTCTACAGGACCTGGGATCAAGGCTTTGGACATCTATAGGGATGCATTCTTACATCTTTTGACAAGGGAGAGAATGGTGTCTTTTATACCAGCTCAAATTAGATATTGGGGCGGGGGAAGAAGTTAAACATCATTTTGGTGGCTGTCCCTGTGGTCAGTGACAGGATGCTGTGATTGATTCAGCCTGGGTCCCAGTGGCTATCCTTGGTCACTGAGGTATGGAATGAGGCCCTGATAATATGAAAATATTAGTCCTTCAAGTAAAAGCATATCACAAAGATATTGTGGGTTTGGTTCCAGACCACTGCAATGAAGCGAGTATCACAATAGAACAAATCACATGAATGTTTTGGTTTCCCAGTGCGTATAAAAGTTATGTTTACACTATACTGTGGTCTATTAAATGTGCAAGAACATTATGTCTAAAGAATATATACACACCTTAATTTTAAAATATTGCTTAAAAAATGCTAACCAACAATCTGAGGTTTTAGTGAGTCGTATATTTTTGCTGGTAGAAGATGTTGCCTTGATGTTGCCTTGATGTTGATGGCTGCTGACTGATCAGGGTGGTGATTGGTGAAAGTTGTGATGACTGTAGTAATTTCTTAAAAATAAGACAACAATGAACTTTCCCACATTGATTGACTCTTCCTTTTATGAAAGATTTCTCTGTAACATGCAATGTTATTTGATAGCATTTTGCCCAGAGTAGAACTTCTTTCAAAATTGGAGTCAATCCTCTAAAACCCTGCTGCTACTTTGTCAACTAAGTTTATACACTTTGCTAAATCCTTTGGTGTCATTTCAACAATGTTCACAGCATCTTAGCCAAGAGTAGAACCCATCTCAAGAAACTACTTTCTTTGCTGCTCCATGAAGCAACTCCTCAGCCATTAAAGTTTTATCATGAAATTGTAGCAATTCACTCACATCTTCAGGCTCTACTTCTATTAAGAATTCTAGTTCTCTTGCTATTTCCATTATATCTGCAGTTACTTTCTCCATTTAAGTCTTGAACCCCTCAAAGTCTTCCACGAGGATTGGAATTAACTTCTTTCAAACTCCTGTTCATGTTGATATTTTGATCTTCCATGAATCATGAATATTCTTAATGGCATCTAGAATGGTGAATCCTTTACAGGTTTTCAGTTTACTTTGCCCAGATCCATCAGAGAAATCACTATCTATTGCAGCTACGGTCCTACAAAATTTATTTCTTAATTAATAAGACTTGACAGTTCAACTCCTTGATCCATGGGCTGCAGAATAGCTGTTGTGTTAGCAGGCATGAAAACAACATGAATCTCCTTGTACATCTCCACCAGACTCCTTGGGTGATGAGGTACATTGTCAATGAACAGTAATAATTTTGAAACAAATCTTTTTTTTCTGAGCAGTAGGTCTCAACTGTGGGCTTAAAACATTCAGTAAACCATGTTGTCAATACATATACTGTCATCCAGGCTTTGTTGTTTCATTTCTAGAGCATAGGCAGAGTAAATTTAGCATAATTCATAAAGGTCCTAGAATTTTCAGAATGGTAAATGAGCATTCAACTTAAATTCACCAGCTGCATTAGCTTCTAGCAAGAGTTGGCTGCTGTACTTTGAAGGTTTGAAGCCAGTCTTGACTACTCTGTAGCTCTGAAAGTCCTAGTTGACATCTTCCAATATCTGGCTTTTTTGTCTACATTGACATCTGTTCTTTAGTGTGGCCACCTTCATCAGTGATCTTAGCTAGATTTTCTGAATAACTTGCTGCAGCTTCTCCATCAGCCCTTGCTGCTCACCATGCACTTTTATGTTATAGAGACGGCTTGTTTGCTTCAACCTCGTGAACCAATCTCCGCTAGCTTCCAACTGTTCTTTTGTATCTTCCTCTCTCCTTTCAGGCTTCATAGAATTGAGGAGAGTCAGGACCTTGCTCTAAGTTAGGTTTTCAGCCAGCATAGTGGCTCCTGCCTGTAATCCCAGCACTTTGTGGGGCAGAGGTGGGTGGATCACTGGAAGCCAGGAGTTTGAGACCAGCCTGGCCAACATGGTGAAACCCCATCTCTACTAAAAATACAAAAATTAGCTGGGCATGGTGGCACACGGCTATCATTCTAGCTACTCGAAGAGCTGAGGCATGAGAATCGCTTGAACCTTTGAAGGCAGAGGTTGCAGCGAACTGAGATCGTGCCACTGCACTCCAGCCTGGGTGACAGAGTGAGACTCTGCCTCAAGAAAATAAATAAATAAATAAATAAATAAATAAGGCATTGGTTTAAGGGAATGCTATGGCTGGTTAGATCTGTCCAGCCCACTAAAATTTTTTCCACATCGGCAATAAGGCTATTTTGCTCTCTTATCATTTGTATGTTCACTGGAGTAGCACTTTTAATTTCCTTCAAGAACTTTCCCTTTGCAGTCACAACATGGATAACCTTGGCACAAGAAGTGTAGCTTTTAGCATATCTTGGCTTTCGATATGCCTTCCTCACTAAGCTTAATCATTTCTAGCTCCAATATGGAGTATGTATTTTAAGTAATAATGTGTGTCTCTTTCTTTCACTTGAACACTTAGAGGCCATTTAAAGTTATTAATTGCCTAATTTCAATATAATTTTGTCTCAGAGAATAGGGAGGCCTGAGGAAGGAGAGAGAGGGGTGATAGCCAGTGAGTGGAGCAGTCAAACCATGCATGACATTTATCAATTAAGTTCGCGGCATGGTTCATGGTGCCCCAAAACAATTAAAATAGTAACATCAAACATCACTGATCACAAATCATCATAAGAGATATAATAACATTAAATGTTAAGATATTGTGAGAATTACCAAAATGTGACAAAGACACAAAGTTATCACATGCTGTTGGAAAAATGACACTGATAGACTTAACATAGGGTTGCCACAAACCTTCAATTTTAAAAAACTGAAGTATCTGCGAAGTACCATATAACAAAGTGCAATAAAACAACCTATGCCTGTACTTATTAACACAACATATCAAGGTACTAATAATGACCTTAGGGCTGAGCCCTGATTTCATCTGCCTGTTTTCTCAATGGACCATTTCTAACATCTGCAACCAATATATACTTCAGTCATTAAAGGAACAATGTACCTAGTATATGTCAGTGGTAGATGACCTGGGCTGATGGGGATAAGAGGGAAAATGGCCATTTACACAAACAGGTCATTTCCCTGCTGCATTTCTTCAAGTCAAAGCTGTACTCTTCTGTGTACCCTTGTACACATTTTCACATTACATTCATGGTTACATTCCTCAAGCTGCATAAAGATTATTGCAGTGGATGCCAACAGTGTTAGTTACCATAGTTTCTTGGATTGTTACACCGTGCCCAAATTTGGAGTTCTGATAAGTCAGAGGATCTTGCAGCATCGTCAAAGACAACCCAAAGGAATGTAGTTTCAGAACAAAAGCCAGGTTCTTTCTGACAATGACATGAAAATTACTGAATCTGTCATGTGTTTTTAGTTGAAGTGAGACGCTCATTTGAAACCAGCCTAGGTGCTGTTGGATAAAGTCAAAGTATTGCTACTCTAATGGCAAAATTACTCAGTTCATGAAAGAAAAGCTATTATTTTATTTCCTTATTTAAAAGGACAAACAGGAGTGATGAATGCAGTTAGAAGATATTAATATTCCATCCATGACTTCCATATATAAACCCCAAGCATTTCCAGGGTACAATTTTTATTATTGTCTGGAGATTTCCCACTTAATTAGATGCTTAAAAAGAATGGAAAGTTTTGACTCCAGAATAAAAGACATTTAGTTCCTTTAGAGTCTTATTCTTTTAAATACTTCTTAAAACATAACCATCACAATCACCAGAATTTTTTAAACATGAGAATAAGCCAGACAGAACTTTTCTTCGGTAGTGTTAACACAAAAGGTGTCTGATCTTCATACAAGCAATCTTTGTTCACATACACCAAAATGGAGTGACACAAGGAAAGAACCATTTTGCAAAAGGAAACAGGACAAGCGGCCATCAGCTAGATATGTTTTGATTGTTGAGGAAAGTCTGTACAGGAACTTTGATTGGCATCCTACTTGTCTACTTTCTTTCCTACTTTAAAGTGACAGCTCTGATCATTGTTGTCAGTGTTTTCTGACCCCTCAGATTTGGTCTTTGCCTATCATGCCTGATGTGGGCAGTTGGTTCGATTACCTTGACTTGCAGGTGGATTGGTCCTCAATTCAAAAAAATAAAAGCCTAACTGCCCATAGGACCTCCTCTGACTCATCACCCATGCTCACCAAACTGGAGAGGCCCAGAGAAGCAAAGGCTCAGAATGTTGGTGATGCCAGCCAGATGGATTCCAAGTGGCTGATACATAGTGAGGACTCAATTAACTGTCTTGGTGCTTAAGGAGGATCTTAGGATACACTGGGCTTGGTGATCTATGAGATCTGTTCTAAGCCTGAAGATCTTTCAATGTAGGTAAACATATGCCAGCAGTCAAAATCACTGAAAACTGAGCATCTGTATATGAAAATGGTACATTATAACATGATTATTCATCCACATGGATTTTTAAAATACATTCTCCACATACCTGCTTCACCGTGTGAGATGAACAGCATGTTAATATGCACACCCCACCCTCCAAGACCTCAGTGTTTACTTAAAAAGGAGAGATCTGCCTCTAATAAAGAAAACTCATGCCATGGAGTGATAGAAAGAGATACATGTCACTGTCCTGCTCACTCTAGTGTTCTCAGTTTTTTTACATTCCTAGATTATTCTAAATTCTATGGAAATTAAGTTTCATCACACTAAGACCAGAAGAAGAACATTAACCTTCCAGGTGACAATCCTAAAGGGAAATGTTTATTATTTTTCATTGTACTTGGAGACTTCATTAAATGGTTCCTTGTTAAGTCAAATTTTTGTTCATGAATATCAGCCTTTGGAGACACAATCGCTCTTCTAGTTAACATGTCGGAAAAGATCAACCCATTAGTGGATTCATTCTGTAAATACTTAGGATTGCAAACGGGAAGGGAAAAATTGAGTCCAGAAAGTTAAGGCCAAAATGATTTTGAGTTTAACGATCCAGTTCACGTTCTCAATGTGTTCCATGAGAATAGGCTTTGTAACCTTCTTCAGCTGACGCAAATTAACTGAAGCTCGAAAAACAAAACAAAAGAAAACCCTGCACTGCTTAACAATGCAAAGCTGTGCAAGGATGGAAGATTTGAAACAAAAATGGCATTATGGAAGTTACATGATGTCAAAGTTACATGCAAGGAAAGAATATCCAGTACACAGAAGTTTTGTCAGCTCATTGTTTTTAATGTTCACAATTGTACTTTCACAACATTGATTTCATGTTATTCGATGACCCTGATCAAAACTACCTTCCAAAACATTTTCTTCTCCATTGGCCATTCTAAATCTCTTCTCTGCCTGTAGTTCTTTCTACTTTATTTCTAGTCTCTTCCCCTCCACAGCTCTCCCCTATTATCTCCATACTTTTTATCCTGAATTATAAAACAATAATAAACATCCTTTATCCAGGAAAATGTCATTAACTGTTTCCCATTTTAAAGGTTTAGTACTATCTCATGTCAAATGACAAAGTTCTATTTCAAAACTTTGGAATATAATATTTGTATTTATTAGACAAACCTTAGGGATTTACCTATTGTGCTAAACATAGAAAAGGGTATTTCATTTTTTATTTGCATTGGAGCAATTCCTTTGAATTATTTATTTGCATAGAATTCCATCATAGAATTTTTAATTTTGTTTTTTTTTTTACAACAATTAACAAAGAATAGGAAAATTTTTCATCGTGGTCTAAATCAATCCATATTTGTTTTTATTTCAGTTGTTTAAATGAAACTGTCTTCCCAAAATTATGGTTCTAAGTTAAAGATATTATTTTACTTCTAATCTTTCAAGCAGTTCTTTGCTATTATTTTTAGCTGTTTGCTATTTTTAGCTGTTGTATGTGTTCTTTCCAAGAGTTCCACTTTTCATTAATGGGGTTGCTCACTGACTGTAGCTAAAAGTACAAATAGAATTACTAAATAGAAATTATTTTGATACCGGGGGACACTAAATACCTTTTAAAGGGTATTTTCTTAGTATAATCCGGTAAGTTGTTTGAGATAAATGAAATGAACATTTCAAATGTAGTAGAAAACAGAATGGATGATAAGTTGGTTGTTAGAAACAGGATGATGGAATAAAAGTGGGGAATTCTGGAAACTCACTATTTAAATTCAAGACACTAAATTTGGAACTTTAGTCCACATGACAAGACTCACACTAGCAGAGTGAAGACAAGAATTGAGACAATTATCCACATGATTCAGACAAAAAATAAAGATCCAAACCCAACAGTTTCGCCTAAATAATCTTGTGTTTGAATATTTTTTTGCCTGAATTTTTTGTCTCAGTTCGCCACTTCATTTTGTTAGGCTAGCTATGAATTTTAAATTATTTTTATGAAAAATTTCAACTTGGGTCTTATCCTTACTCGATGGATTCATTGTTTCATATTTGAAAACTAACTTATCAGAAGTTCTTCGATCCTATGGCCCTTACAAATTTTGCATTTTTTTCTGAAGCAATATAAAAAATGCTTATGGTGTGTATGCAAGCTGCTGTTTTAATTAACTTTCCTGAATTTCAAACATCTATATTTTACTCTCTTATATGCTTTTAACTAAGGTATAGTAGATGCATTTTTGCTTCAATACTAATTTAAGGTGTAATATTCATTTCTTTAGAGAACATTTTTGTTGTTGTGCATGCCTAGTGTTTTGTACGTTGTATATTGCATTCAGAATATTTTTTTCCTTCTCACCTATCCACAATGCAATGCCGTTCCCATGATGCACCTCTGCTTGCTGTTTACCTGTATGTTAATTCGCTTGAATCCCATTGGCCCACTGCCATCATGTGCTCGCTGCCTGTTATTAAAAGACTCAGTCGACTGCCAAAGCAATGAAGCGACCTCTCGAAGCAACTGTAGACCTGGTACTTTGACCTTTCACCTTTCGCTTTGCATGTAGCTTTTCAGAGAACCATCTGAGATTTGTATTACTTGTAAAATATTGGTTGCGAACAATCATTATTATTAATTTATGGAAAAAATCCAATAAGGTGTTTAGCCATCTCATTCTCATACGTAATCTGTGAAATAAATTAATCCTAACAAATTTTAATACCTTTTCCAAAAGAGTGAAGCAAATTTAAATTATTTGACTCAGAAAATGTTCATTATAATTCTTATTAACCTTTAAATTCAAGAAATTGCCATTTAGTTAAATAAAAGAATAGGTATTAATAATAACACCAATGCTTCCTCCCCCTTAGAATAGTTTAACTCATTTTAAAAGCTGAAGCCATTTTTTTGTTGTTGTTGTTGCTTGATAGTTTTTCTTTTCCTTAGTTGAGATGCTACCGTTTTGGGTTACAGAAATCATGCTTTCGCTCTCAATAACAAATTCTCACTCATTCGACATTGCCGCTGTTTAAATTAAGGTGCATGGCAGAGGCATCTCCTTAGCTGTCATTTTTAAAAAGAATGTTGCAATTGATGATCTCTATGAACACGGAAGTTGTGTTTGCTTTAAGTTAGACATATCTTATCGAATTCTTCATTTCTAGGCCTTTCCCCCTGGTGCTCTTCATCCTTTACCAAAGAGACAAGCACTTGAAAAAAGCAATGGTACCAGTGCGGTCTTTAACCCCAGCGTCTTGCACTACCAGCAGGCTCTCACCAGCGCACAGTTGCAGCAACACGCCGCGTTCATTCCAACAGGTATGTGCCCTTACTGCCCTATGTCCTGTGCCCTTCTGGTCATGTGCTTTCTTCTCATTTCTTTAAGCTGTTTGGTGGCATCTAGTTTGCTTTTGAAGGTATAATACAGTTTGAAATTCATCGTTGTCCTAGCTATCTAAATGTATTTACCTTACTTTGAATGATAGCTAAAGACTGTTAGGATTCTAAAGCCAAATATTTGATAGATTGAAAAGACAGATTTAACCCATGAGAAACAGAGAGCAGTTAGGGCTTTTGGTTTCTCGTAGTCACACAAGCCCTGTCAAATTGTTTATGTAAATAAGACCTTTTATGTGTGACAGTTGAAATTTGTCGTTAACTGTGAATGACCTAAAAAATAGCAATTCCAGTAAATACTAACCATTTTTTTCTATTTCTATTCAGAGCACTAAAACAATGAGACTATTCAAATTAAAGCAATTCTCTACTCATATTTTTATATCCATTCTATCTCTTTCTCCATCCTTCTCAACTTTCACCAAGTTCACAAGTATATAGAGCTCTTATCCTCAGTGTCTAAGCCAATGCCTGATACTATTACGTACCATGTGCATTAACTATGATTCCACTAAAAGATCCATTGTAATAGTCATAGAATCTTAGAGTTTAAAGGACTCTTAGTGATCTCCTCATCCAGATGATTGTTTTACAGATGAGAAAACTGAGGCCCCCTAAATGAGAAGTGACTTTCCAAGGTGCCACAACTAATGAGAAAAAGAACTGAGTTTCCCTGTGACCAACTCCATTTACATCACATTCTACCACCCAGACCTGCCTCTATATACACATACCACAGAGTTCTCCTGAAAAAAGAAAAGAGCAGATAAAAGTGAATTTTTGAATAAATGACCCCAAAAAGTCAGATAAAAGTAAAAAAACAAAAGTATAAAGCATGTCATCCCTCCCCTATTTGCACCGACATCTCTAACCACAGATACACACACGCACACCATATGCAAAGATAGTCACTGTAATTGACTTCGGTTTTCACCTTATAGTCAATGTTAGAAGCAGGGGATAACGTAAGCCCTGGTGGGAAGACCATCCATTCAGTTCTTTGTGAGTCAAAATTCTTCAGCCCACAACAGTGAAATGAAGGTAAATGTAAATGAATAACAATTCTAACAAAAAGAGGTTTTTGATTCAAATCCATAAGTTTGAACTTTTCCAGCTTATTATCCATTTCCTTAAATCCCATAGCTTATCAGAGTTAACATCAGAGGGAGGTAAAATATTTCTGTGATATTCTTTGTATAAAATCTACACTTTGAAATGGATTAGTAACCTGTGAACAATACATATTTTAGTTAAGATATAAATTATGTGAGCAAAGTGGTTTTTCAGTGTTTACTTTTCTTATTTTAGTTTTGAACCTATCTTAAATTCACAGACTTGTAGAAGAAATCTCTAATGCAGTATTTATTAGGGGTTCACTCTTGCCCTATTACAGCTTTAATTAGTGACATCCCAGTGCTGTTACAGCATAGCAGTGTTTTAACATGTAATCTACTTGAGATAACACATTTGTAAAATAATTACTAGAAGGTAAACTTACGTTAATGTCCTGTGTGGTTTCTACAAAGTGTCTCATTATAGACCTCTTGGCCACTAGATATTTTATGATAAAAAAAAAAAAATTAAGGAAGAATATACCGAGGGGAAAAATGTAAAAGGAGAAGCCTGTTTCTGAAGAATGGATGTTACTGCCATTACCATGTCCTGGGAATACCTATGGAGCTCTGGTGCTAAGCCTGCCAAAAGACCCGGAAGCCCTCCAGCACATGTTTAATTCTCCAACCCAATAATGACTGATTTGTTAAATCACTGAAAGAATCATCAGTTTAAAATATTTCACCTGGAAGCCTTTTAAACATTTCCAAAGCAAGGATAAACAACATCCCTTATGCAATGACCTGATTTTTGTTGATGAAATGTATTGCGTGAAGGACCCATGCGGCTGCATTGGCTGCTGTGGTTGTGTACTTCCGCCCTCTGGTGGATTCTTTAGGAACAGCTTAAGTGTGTCTGGCAACCCTCAATACAGTGGGCTTTGGAAGCCAAAAAGTGGGTCCTGGCACACCAATACAGTGACTAGAAGGGTTTCCATTTCTTACAAGACATGAATATCAGAGTGAACAAACATGTGGATCTAGTGTTCTGAAATGGTATTTCAACTGCTAAGAATTTTCACATTTCTCTTAAATGAGGAAAGAGAAAATAATTTTATTAAAAGGAAATTAAAATAATCTTTAACCCACTTAAACCCGTACCAGGAATCTTATTGTTCATTATAGCTCAAGGTTTTGCTTCTGATTTTCTTTCTTATAAGCCACATTTTCAACTTTATTTCTAAAATGATAAAGATGATAATCACTCATTGTTCATCATTGTTGATTTGAAACCTCTGCAAATCAAGTGAAGATGTTCAAAAATAATTCTTACAACTTGGTACATAGAGGACCCACTACTTTTAAATGAACAGATTTTGATTTTTCTATAAATGTTTTACATAAACATAAATATAAAACAAAAAAGTATTTTGTGTTTTCCTGAAGGTTGCCCTTGATCAAAAACCATTCATAGTTAAAGCTTTTGATATGATACTAAAATTCTCCCATTGACACAATGTGAATTTGGATTTTGGGAATTCTGCCTCCAGTTTGCAAAGATATTAATATAAAATGTTATGCAAAATATGAGAGTCTTCTCCCAAACCATGCTAAGATCATTATTGCCCTAGTTGATGCCCTAGTACATTTGCCGCGGGTGGAAGTTTTCTTTTTTTTTTTTTCTTTTTTGATTGGGATTATTTTAACCAAGTAGTTAGACTTTTTCTTTTCTATGTTAGGAAAGTGGCAAAACCACACACACTTACAAAAATAGCAGCATAATAATTCTTGGCATTTCTCTGACAGGTTTATTCTAAGTTACTGTAAATGTTCTTATAGACATTATCTCATTATTCTTCAAGATGTTGCAGTTCTGTCAGTGGCAGGCATGGTTATTTGCATTTTGCAGATGGAAAAACTGAGGCTGTGTCTACACTGCAAAGTGGAATACATAATTAACGGAACTACCCAGATAATTCTGGCTCACAGATATGACAGCTGAAATATTTGTGCAACTGAAGCAGAAAACATTTGAGAAGTCTTTGTTCATAGAATTGGTGCCTTAGTGAAATGCTTCAACTGATCAGAACAAAGGCAACCCACAGAATCCTTCCTTGATTTATTTCATTACATTGAAAGTACAGAATAAGTAGAACAGGGGACAGTGTCCAGATATGGCCTAATGATGAGAAATGTGTAAATGTTACATCAGATTGTCACATGACTTGGTGAAACATTGATCAGTGTTTAGTGGCATCTATATCTGCATAAGCACAACAAAATTTATTCCATTCAATTCAGCAAACATACCTTGAACCCGTACTATGTTCTGGGTTCCAGAGCCAGTAATGAGAATACAAAAGAGTTCATAATGATGTGAAAACCAAATATTATGCAGAGGATGAAACAGTACCTGAGGGTCTGGGCAAAGCTATTCAAGAGTGAAGGAGAGGGGACAATGAATTATGCCTCCAGCATGTGCACCAGGTGGTGGTTACGAAGGATATGGAGAAAGAAGACTTTCCGAAGTAGGAGAAGTTTGCCTAGGAGTTTGAAAGAGAAGCAAGATTTTATCAGAGGGGGAAAAGCATCCCATTTGGGACGTGGGAAGAGTGTACTTGAAGAATAGAAAATTGTCCATCATAACTATGACATAAAGTATATACAGGGTGTATGCAGAGAGTAGAGGATGGGAGTGTTATAGAAAGGCAGAGATGTGGCATTGAGTAAGGGAGCCACACATGCATAAGCTATGCATTTCCAATATTCACAGCATTATTAGGCCACTTAGAGAGAGAGGCTCATGGAATTAATTTGGTTAAGGATTTCAGCCACATCCAGGACTGAAGCCAAAGTGACATGACTGATCCTAGCCCAGTGCAGCTGTGGGAGCTGTGGATTATTTGCAGTACCATTGGTATTCACATGCATGGCACAGCAAAGCTCTCCAAGAGACCCTCCGCTCCACATTTGAATGAAAGAAAAATAAGAGGGCATTTTTATAGGTGTAACTTTTTTTTTTTTTTTTTTTTTTTTTTGGAGACAGAGTCTTACTCTGTCACCCAGGCTGGAGTGCAGTGGCGTGATCTTGGCTCACTGCAACTTCCGCCTCCCAGGTTCAAGCGATTCTCTTGCCTCAGCCTCCTGAGTAGCTGAGGTTACAGGCATCTGCCATCGCACCCGCCTAATTTTTTTGTATTTTTCGTAGAGACAGGGTTTTACCATCTTGGCCAGACCATTCTTGATCTCCTTGACCTTTTGATCCACCCGCCTCGGCCTTCCAAGGTGCTGGGATTACAGGCGTGAGCCACTGCACCCGGCCAGGTGTAACTTTGAATCCATCCATGGTTGACTCTAAAACGGAGCAACTCACAAACTGGGTATTTTATTAAATTTTAGAAACAAATCACTCCCAGCACACTTCTTACTAATGGCAGAGAACATTCATTCAACACATTGACCACCTACTATGTGCCCCATAGACCTAGACAGACAAGATCTCTGCTCTCCCAGAGTTTACAAGAAAGGGGGAAAGGTCAATGTTCAACAAATATCCATAGAAAATACAATTAGAATTTATTTATTTATTTATTTATTTATTTATTTATTTATTTATTTTGAGATGGAGTCTTGCACTGTAGCCCAGGCTGGAGTGCAGTGGTGCGATCTTTGCTCACTGCAACCTCCACCTCCTGGGTTCAAGTGATTCTCCTGCCTCAGCCTCCTGAGTAGCTGGGATTACAGGCACGCACCACCACACCCAGCTAATTTTTGTATTTTTAGTAAAGATGGGGTTTCGCCATGTTGGGCAGGCTGGTCTTGAACTCCTGACCTCAGGTGATCCACCCGCCTCGGCCTCCCAAAGTTTTTGGATTACAGGTGTGAGCCACCGTGCTCAGCCATTTTTTTTATGAGTACAGGTTGAGTACCCCTTGATCCAAAATGCTTGGGACCAGAAATATTTCAGATTTTGGATTTTTTTTTTTTTCGGATTTTAGAATATTTGGATTACATTAACTAGTTGAGCACCCCAAATTTGAAAATCTGAAATCTGAAATGCTCCAAGAAGCATTTTCTTTGAGGGGCATGTTAGCACTTGAAAAGTTTCGGATTTTAGAGCGTTTTGGATTCAGATTTTCAGACTTGGAATGCTCAACCTGTACTATGAATGAAAAAGTAGAGTTCAGTGAGATTAAAAATAGAAACTGACTTGATGGCATGGGGAGGTAGGTAAAATAACAACTGAGCATTTTCTAAAGAAGTGACATATACCCTGAGATCTGGAAGATGAAAAAAGTGAGGTGAAGATTATTCTAGGCCAAGGGGACAGCTTGTGGGAAGCTCAAAAATAGGACAAATGTGTAATGTGTTCAGTTCAAAGAAAAGAAAATTAATCTGTCTGTATCATGGTGCCAGGGAAGAGAGGTGTAGGAGGGCCTGGGGAGGTAGTCAGAGACTAGACCACAGGGGACCTTTATCCTAAAAGCAATGAGAAACCACTGAATGGTTTCCAGCGGAGGAGTGGCCAGGCCGCATTTGGAAAGATCTACTCTGCCAGCAGCTGGAGAATGAACTAAGGAGGGACGAGAATGGAAGCAGGAAGACCACGTAGGATGTTATCACATAGGCCAGCCTAGAGATAATGGTGACCAGGACTTCAGATGTGGCAGTTGTGACGGACAAACAGATGACTGCAAGCTGCATGCTAGAAGCAGGATTGCGTTGGCTGATTGGTGAGCTGGACCTGGGAAGTTCACAAGGGGAAGGGGTATCAGGCCTAACTTTCAGTTCAGACTAGAGCTCTACTTAGATGGTGATGCCCATCAGGTATCTCCTGAGGTGTAGAAAGTCTCTCCCATCCAAGTCCTAACCAGGCCCGACCCTGCTTAGCTTCTGAGATCAGATAAGATCAGGCGCTTTCAGGGTGGTGTGGCCATAGACCGAGGTGTAGAAAGTTTCTGTGAAAAGATCAAAGTTCGGTCCTGTTCCATTTGATACACTTATGAGACATCCAAGCAGAGAGGTGAGGGGGGCATTTAGAGGAAAGGACCTGGAACTTTGAGAAGAAATCTGCGTGGGATACACAAATATGGAAGCTCCTGGAATCCAAACCCACGAAGTGAACGATACACCACAGGAAATGCAGCATAGATGAAAAGGATCCATGACTGAGTCCTGAGGAACTCCAGCATAGAGAGAGTGAGTTCAGGGAAGGAAGGTCGTTCAGCAAAGTAGACAAAGGGACTTGCCAGAAAGAAAAGTGTGTGTGTGTGTGTGTGTGTGTGTGTGTGTGTGTGTGTGATCAAAAATCTAAGGGAAGACAGTGGCTTCCGATGGAGGGAAGGGCAGAGTGCTGAATGCTGCTAAGAATCAGGAACAGTGAGGTGAGGATGGGAGAGTTCCTGCTGGCTGCAGCAATATGGGATTTTCCTGGTGATTGGCATTCACAATTTAAGTGCAGAGGTCAAATGAAAGCCAAATTGAAGAGGAATGAAGACTCAGTAGGGATAGGGAAGTAAACATTTATGTGCAGGTAGATTTCCAGAAGTTTGATTGTGAAGATGAGAGAATAGGGCTGGAGAAAGGTTTAAGTTGGATGTATTGGCCCACATTTGTTGAAGACTATGGCTGTAGCCCAGTTAAATAGCCCCCTTTCCTGACTAGGTCATGTTAGCTTGATCAAAATGTAGTTCAGGCAAAAAGTTGCCCTCCAGCGTGAACAGCTCCACAGAGAATAAAGATCTACACATCTCAAATTCTCCAACTAAGATCTCAGAAGTCAGTTCTGAAACTCTAAGAGGACATTCCTATATTCACAAGAAACTACTTCTCAGGCACCTACATGACACCCAGTCTTCAATGATCTAAATCCATGTATTACTTTTTTTTCATGGAACTGAACCAGTAGCAGATAATTCCCCAAAGCTTTCAATACAGTTTTCTTTCAGTTCTCCACAACATGCATGAATATAATATTCATGGTCAGAGTTTCCTGATGCGTGTATGATAATTATGACCACCACAAGTAAGACAGCTATTTCTAAGAAAGGGTTGAAATCGCCCCTCCCACCTCCTACCTCCCCACTCAGACACCAACTTGAGATTTCCTAGTTTTGCCAGAAATCCTCCTCAGGGATCACCCTGTAGTAGTCATGACAAAATTCCTTAGCCCCGGTCCTAACTCAGCTGCAACTCTGCACTATTTTGCCTCTACAGTGTTTAGGCTTTATTGCCAGGCACTACTCCTTTATCACAATGAATCTTACAACAGAGAGAAGACCATGTGCTCATACAGGTCATTCCCTGTAAGAACCTCAGTCTTCCTAGGTGATTAGGCTTTCAAGCAGTAATCTAAAATTCACCCATCCTGCCCTGCAAGTTTCTGATTTGGAGAATATCTTAAATCTTAAATACTGTTCTTATTTTCATACCATTGTTGACACAAAACATTTACAGTCAAACAAACAAGTAAACTTTTAATGCAGGAAGTTCAGTGTATTCTAGTGAATATAAAAGATGACCTGGATTTAGGAAGAGAATTCTATTTCTACCCTTCCCCTTGACCCACACCATGCATGACCTTGGAGGAGTTACTATGCCTCAGATTTTTCATCTGTAAAATACCTGCTTCCTACCTTGGAGGATTAACTTGATAATGTCTGTAAAATACTTTGAGGTTTTAGAGGAAGGACACCACAGCATTATCACATGTCATTCTTATTAGAATCATGTCGATGCATATGAATAGAAAGTGTGGACAGTGGTCTAAGGAGTGAGCTTGGAATAATATTGGCTTAAAATAAGTCTGATATATTTGTGTCTGTACTGACAATGTGAATGGCCCTAAAAGACTGTGTTAACTAACCCTACTTATTTCTGGTTGTGCTTCAATCTCACTTTGAATGTTAACTCTAAACCGCTAACCTGTTTCTTTCCCTTTATTCACTTTTTCCACCCACCATTGCATGACATCAGGGTCAGTTTTGTGCATGACACCCGCTACCAGTATTGGTAGGTTTCAACCTTTTTTATTTGTCTTTTATATGATGTACAATACCTTCACTTGCTTGAAATTTATTTCAGAGATGGTAGAAATGCTACAGGAAATAGTAGATTTGAAGGCTTATTTGGCTTTAGAGTTAACATATAGGTTTTTAAAAATGTACTTGTATATTTAAGAAAATGACGGTTTTAATGTGACCTCTTGTGCTAGAACAATCACTACAAAAACATAAAGCCACAAGTACGAGTCTGCTTTTTAATGATTTGTGTTTTGTTTCTCTTTATAGTTTATATGGTATAGCGTAAGGAACAGAGCTTACTCTATCAGCGAGGCAGGCTAATTTCATCAATGTTTGAAAGTTTCATAGTGGTGTGCCTTTATCTCCTCTTTGCTGTGTGTTAGAGCAATCAGAGTTTCCCAGAAGTATTCATTTTTTACAAATTATAAATGGATGTATTTTGAAACTGAATGTCTGAGCTTCTTAACTTAATTATCTTTTCTAATTTTAAGTGTTGATTTATTTGGCATGATTTTTCTGGACCTCAGCATTCCCTTAGCCATTCAATTTTAATAGCAGATAGTTGTCTTCACACACATGAATGCCTTGGTACAAACGTCTGTCTTTAAGACATGTGGATTAGATCTATTTAGAGTCAAGAAAAAGAAACATTGCAAATTTTGTCTGGCTATTTCAGAGTAACTGTGTTAGAATTTGCATCAAGGCTATGATGTTTGCTCCATCGTTTATTGATTCAAATAAACCACAACCCACAGCAATTCCATTTCATGTAAGCAGTTCCAAATTGAAAAAAAAAATTCAATTTCACCATAATTCCAAAGAACATCCTATCCCAAATTAGGCCTCCATATGGAGACTTGGATGTCTCAGAATTTATGATTAAAAGTGATGATCACATATTCTTGCTTCATCAGACATCACCTTTCACAATTTTAGAAACAACCATTATTACATACACCGTATACTCTGAATTGGGAATGGATCTATTGTTAGAAGTAAAATGTTTATAAATACATCAACCAAAGTAATCTGCTTTGGCCTTTCTGGGAATCACTGATTATGTTTTAAAACTTCCTTTAATTGTACTTGTAATAAGCTATTTTCCCTTTTTTATTTCTCTCCCATGCTTCCTTGCTTTGCATTGTGATTGCATGCCATCTGCTGGTTTAACCCATGATGGCTTGCTGCTCTGATATTCACCATGCCAAAATACCACTTCTATTACCATAATGCTACACCCTCCTGTTCATTGCTCCCATGGTTCCCCTCCTGAAAGTACCCATGATGCACAGCGCTACGTCCGCCACTGTCTCTGCAGCAACAACTCCTGCAACAAGTGTCCCCTTCGCAGCAACAGCCACAGCCAATCAGGTTTGCTCCTTTTAAAGCTTTCTTTCACAAATCCCAAACTCTAAATGAGTGCTGATATTTAAAAAAAAAATTCTCGGTGAGAATTTTTTTTTCATGTTTATCCATCAAATTTTATTTTTTTAATTAGTTTATAGCAAGCATTTACAGACAGGTTGCACTTATTTAGAGTTAACATTTACTGCAAATAATGATGTAGCTATGTTTTGTGTTGCACTGTTTGTTTTCGTACCTAATATTGTGTAATTAACCTGACAGGCTTAAATTCCTTTTAGTACAGCATTACCTATCCAGTGGTTTGTGAATGGCCACATAAAAATCGTAGACGCGCACCCATGGGTGCTTCAAAACTGGCTGTATTTTAATTCGGTTCATTCAGACCCCATCATCTATGTGGAGGAAGAAATTCTCCTCTTAGAAAGTCTTCCCTTTGGCCTAAGTGTCATATTTGAGGTCTGAATAATTCTTATGATCATTTGACCTCGGTCTTAGGTTCTGCCAAACTCACTTGGCTCCCACTTCACAATCTGCTCCAATACTGGCCTAAGAGCCAAACCATCCAGAATGAAGAGTCATGGGTGCCGCTGAACTCACAAAGGCTGGATATAACTGATGAGGAGCGTTTAACTCTGTTGGTTTAATGCATGTGCCAGTGAGACCATGGATGTACTATTTCGTAGTGACAGCCAGCTGCTATTTCCTACTCTGTGGTCACAAGCTGACTGTATTCCTGACCCTAGCCTCCCAACTTGCAAACATGTGCTTCTAGCCACAAGAAGACAGCGTGAGGGTGAATGAGCAGAAACTCTCACCTCGCCTGGGAAAATACTTCATTGCGCATGCCCTCCCTTCACAGTAGAACAATTTTGGTTTGGTTTTTAGTTTTGTTTCATGGGTTTTTAAAAATAAAATCAGCTCTGCTAATAAAAGATGACAAGGGATAAAAGAAACTAGGGGAAATCGTGTTGGGGGATCATGGCAGTCCCAACCCGCATTCTGCAGGCTGGGAGGGCTGAGTCATGCTGCTTTCCACGTTCAAGTGAATCCACGATTCCAGCTCTGCAGGTTTCATCTCTACAAAGAGAGGCGTGAGTGGACAGGAATGCAGAAATAAAAGTTAAACCCCGTGACAGTGCTGACTATGCCCTCAGCATTGTGACAGAGCAGGAGAGAGCAGAGAGTGGGGGAGGGAGGAGAGGCTGAACAGCAGTGCAGAGGCAGGTGTCAATCAACTGTGGACGATTCTTCAGTAATTCACTCCCACCTTTAAAATGCCAACCCGTCCTCCGAGGAAAGCCAACCCAGCTTCGAAATAAACAGAACAAAGAGCAGGCAAGGATGAGTTCCTTAGCTGGGAAGACGGTGATGATGATGATGATTTAATGTGGGATGGGAGAAGGGAGAGAGACTGCATCTTTCCATTATTAGGACCAAAGCTCTTCTCAATCATTCACTCTCAATAGGGAAGCTGGATACCTGTTTCTTTCAAGTCTTAAGTCCTGCCTCCTTGAAATCTGTTTAGTGATTTTTGACCCAATCTTTGTTACAAAGTGCTTTTATAAGAAAACAAGTTTGGACTGAGTGCAGCGCCTCATGCTTGTAATCCCAGCACTCTGGGAGGCCGAGGGAGGAGCATCACTTGAGCCCAGGAGTTGGAGACCAGCCTGAGCAACATGGTAAAATCTGGTCCGTACAAAAATACGAAAAAAAAAAAAAACAGCCAGCATGATGCCATACACCTGTAGTCTCAGCTACTTGGGAGGCTGAGGTGGGAGGATCGCCTGAGCCCAGGGAGGTTGAGGCTGCAGTGAGCCATGATAGTGCCACGGCACTCTAACCTGGGTGACAGAGTGAGACCCTGTCTCAAAATAAAATACAAGTTTGAAGTATAATATAGTAGTATTTGTTACAGTGAAATTCTATATGGTAAGTTTAGCCTTTTGGGCACTTAGAGATCTTTTTTAAGAAAGGAAAAGAAGCCAAGATAAAGAAATACTTTAGAGTTGTAGGATAAATTATTTTATCATGATAAATATTTGACCATGTGTCATATATATCATTCAAGCCTAGTGATTCTTTGGCTCCATTTGGTAGAAAAAAACTTTGAGAGATTCCATACGTATATTCAAGTTTCTCTCTCTCTCTCTCTCTCTCTGTGTGTGTGTGTGTGTGTGTGTGTGTGTATATAGGGAGGCAGAGGTTGGAAGCATGGAATATTCAGAAGCTAAAATACATCACTTTCAGGCAGGGTGTGAATGGAAAAGGAAATACATTGAAGTTTCAACTTCTTTAATTGCAAGCGTAGCTGAAGTTTCATTTCAATTTAATCCAAAGAAATATAATTAAAGGAGTACCTGACAGTAGCTTCAAGAATCCTATATTCTGTGTTTTGCAGTTTATCAGATGTAGTAGTTGCTGCTAGATTGCACTTAAATGATGAAGAGAAATCCTTTAGCAGCTCTTGATGCAAGTCTGCTTGCACATGAAAAACACGAAAAAATAAATTATAGTGAACACAAATTTCCAGATATGATATTCTTTATGTATTTTCAATAGGTTTCAAAGAGCAAAGCATCGACAAAAGACCTTGGCAATTCTTTTAACATCCAATCATAGGAAACCCAGAGCTTGTTAATGACTAAAATAACAAGTTATCATCTTGTTAAGATTTCACTCTTTAAACTCAAATAGAATCATACCCATGTGGATTATGTAAGTCATTTAAACATAATGAATCTCAGTTTCCTCATTTGTGAAAGGAGGAGTAGAACTAGATGCCCCTGGAGTCCCTCTCAGCTTTGAGATTCAGTGAACCAAAGGTTCAATGACTATTGTTTTAGGCCCAAAGCATGAGATTACAAAGATAAACACAAATAGAATGCAAAGTGGAACTAATGATTCCAGAGTTCAGTGACTGATAAGCACCCTGCCTTCTTTTCTGTCTTTAACACAAAATGTAGTTGGATTTTGACAGATTTTTTGTTAATTTGATCAATTCAGACTGTCAGTTCAAATATTTAAAAATCTCATAAGCATTTGTAATTAGATACAAATCATTTATTGAAGAAAGAGGATAGATTTAAACATCCCATGACAGCTTCTTAGGTCCAGTGCAATTTACACGTTACCCCATGGTGAGCCAAGCTGAACAAGCCGCTCTATCCTCAGGCTGAATCAAGATGCCACCAATAAAAGTTTTCACTGAACTTGGACTGGTGGTTTGAGATTAAATCAGGACAGAATCCAAATATATTTGGGAAATATAAAATGTTTTTTGATTGTTTAGCTTTAGGAACAGATAAGGAAACAAAAATATAATAAACAAATTTACTAAGCACTCTTTTCTGTTTCAATTAAGGTATTTGGGCCTTAACAGGCAAATTATACCTAATAGTAATAATATGATTATTATAAACCTCTTATTATGTGCCAGGTATGATTCTAAATGGTCTCTCTCATGTAATATATTACATATCATATTATACATTCTATTATATACTGTGTAAGAGAGGATACTTATGTATAGATGTAGACACTCAATTCTTCACAATAGTTTTATGAGATGGGTGCAATGATCATCACCCGCATTTGATAGGTGGTAAAACTGAAACAAAAGTTAGCTACCTCAGCCAAAGTCAGACAGCTTCTACATGGTCTTGCTGGAGTTTAAACCTGACTCCAGAAAACTTGATTTAACCATGATGGTATACTGCCTTAGCAGCTCAAGCTAAGATGAATCCTACACTGGAGAGATGAGCTGGATTTGAATAGAGCCTTGAGCTAGCTATGTAAAGTAGCCAGGTCATCTTTAGAAACCATATAATAGGCCGGGCGCAGTGGCTCATGCCTGTAATCCCAGCACTTTGGGAGGCCGAGGTGGGCATATCACCTGAGGTTGGGCGTTCGAGACCAGCCTGACCAACGTGGAGAAACCCTGTCTCTACTAAAAATACAAAATTAGCCAGGCATGGTGGCGCATGCCTGTAATCCCAGCTACTCGGGAGGGTGAGGCAGGAGAATCGCTTGAATCCAGGAGGCAGAGTTTGCTATGAACTGAGATCACGCAATTGCACTCCAGCCTGGCCAAGAAGAGCGAAACTCTGTCTCAAAAAAAAAAAGAAAAAAAAAAAAGAAAGAAACCATATAATGGACCATATAATGGACCTTATTATTTCAGTGTGATAAAATTACCAGTGAAAATTATCAATAATTTTTATAGAAGTAAGATAGCCTAAGAAAAAATTAGTCCTTTGTCTTAGGGAAACAGGTTCATGGGTTTCTTTTGTCATAGACTTTGTTCCTAACCTCTACTAATCATCTCACAAATAGCTTGTTAACAAAAAAAAATTGGTTGGCGGGGGGAAATGATAGGTAGCATGTAAATTAGTCAATTTGAGTCCACTGACCAAGGACCAGAATGTGTAAATCTGTCAAAGATGCCTATATTGAAACAAATTTAATCTTAGAATGTACATTAAGAGAGGTAAAGCTTAGTAATGGATTACCTGTTTTTTCATAAGAAAAGAATTTTTAATAAAATGAGAGTGCAGAGTAAAATTCCTGAGCTCGAATTATTACAATATTCTAAGTTGTAATTTGTTTAGCATTTTTTATTTCAAAGTTATATTCTATTTCAAAGGGAGATAAAACACATTTTAAGTTTCTTCATTTATATACAGAGATCATTTAATTTACTTAATAACATTCTTTTTTTTTTTTTTTTTTTTTTTGAGACGGAGTCTCGCTCTGTCACCCAGGCTGGAGTGCAGTGGCGCTATCTCGGCTCACTGCAAGCTCCGCCTCCCGGGTTTACGCCATTCTCCTGCCTCAGCCTCCCGAGTAGCTGGGACTACAGGCGCCCGCCACCTCGCCCGGCTAATTTTTTTGTATTTTTAGTAGAGACGGGGTTTCATTGTGTTAGCCAGGATGGTCTCGATCTCCTGACCTCGTGATCCGCCCGTCTCGGCCTCCCAAAGTGCTGGGATTACAGGCTTTGAGCCACCGCGCCCGGCCCTTAATAACATTCTTTTTCTTTTTTTTTTTTTTTTTTTTTTTTTTTTTTGAGACGGAGTCTCACGCTGTTGCCCAGGCTGGAGTAAAGGCACAATTAAAATACAATTTATCCTCTGAATCTTTCCCTGAACATCTCTCTCCTCCTCCCCCAGCAAGAAGTACTTTCCCTGTCCTCTGAATTCTACAAGGACTTTGCACATTCCTTAAGGCACTATCATTAAATAGAAAGACAAATGCACGTCTACAAAGAAAGCTGGGGCAGCATCGAGTTTAGCTGGAGAATAACTCCCATTCAGATAGATCAGAGCATCTGTTTGTGGGAGCGGCTACAGCGTAGGTTTGATTCTGATTGTGTGGGACCTTGATACCGAGTTAAAGGGTTCGGCCCTGAGTTGGCCACTGCAGGATTTTCAAGCAGGATAGTGATGGAAACGGTACTCTAGGAAGAGTGAGCAGATGGATTAGAGGCGGGAGAGTCTGTGGAGGCCATTAAGAGGTTTTAACAAGAGCCTAAACTGGGACGATGGCAGCTGGCAAGTGGCCTACTTTGTCTTGCCTTTGCCCATTACAAAGGGAGTGTTACTTTTGGCAAAAGAGAAACATGAAATGATTTCATACTATGGCAAAACCTGTCTAAATAAATGTCACGTGGTAGAAAGAGAGATTGAGGCTGCTGTGAAACTCAGTCCCTGCCAGCACAGCAGTCGAGTGGCCTCGCTGTTCGGACACCGGCAATGTGTTCACCTTTCACATGGGCCTTCCCGTTTCCTACCTAAATGAGACTCAGAGCCACAAAAGCTCGCCCCCTACCTCCAACCACAGGCTTCTGCTTGAAGGAAAGAGTCCCCTCAGGTGTAGAGTGAATGTATATTGTCCATGTCTCCAAAGCAGAGCTCTATGGACAGTGAACAGATTATCCATCTAATTCATTCTGGCCCATGAGTCCATGCTAGGGAAAGAGAGTCCTATGTATTAATATTGGGAATCTTTTTACAGAGCATCACAAGAAGTGCTTTAGAAGCTAATGAAATCAGATTATACTCTGGGCAATATGTTAACCAACACTTAATCACATCTCCAAAAATGATGATTCATGTTTAATATTATGACCTCAAGGTCTTATCACATCTTCTGAACCCTCCTCCAAAGATTAAGTACATTCACCAGAGAGTTGGCCTTAGGAAGAACTTACTGGAAATTAGTTGATAATATGTCATATACATATAGCCCTCTATTTATATTTGATAAATTAGAAAATCTCATTTTCTAGACTTACCTGGCATAGTTTTATTATATATGATAATCAATTTCAATATCTTATCAGAAAGATAAAATAATTACATGTAACCAGACATATATTATGTTTTATCTGGCCTGCTATAAAGTATTGAAGAGGGAAGAGAAAAGCTTGTTTCTGACCTATAAACATGAACATAACTTTAAAGTTATTTGTATATGGATTCTTGGATATGTAAGTCCACCTGTACTAACCAAGAAGTCTAGAAAGGTAAGATTGTGTTTTATTTCATCTCTCATCTCAGAGTTTTATAAAACATCTATTATTCAATGCCATCTGTCTGGACTATATTCAGACAAATGTAGGAGGCATTAAACATTCCCCACTATTCACCACTTGACCCATTTTGGGGCCTGCATTTTGTTTCACAAGAAAAATCTTGGTTCAGCAAGGCCCCAGTGTGGGAGGAGTAGGCTCCTGTCCTCTCTCTCTCCTGAAATACACAGTAAAGTGGCCGGCCTGTATGTATGGCTGGTCAAACTGTGAAACACTCCTTTCTTGGAGTTTGCTTGTTCCTGGGAACAGATTACAGAAAGCAGCTGGGCCCCACGTATGTTGTTCTCCAAAAAAGCAGAGACAGCAACTGTCAGAATCCAGCCCTTGTAAACAGTAATCTGGGCCGAGACTTCTCTCTCTACCTTATACTGCCTAAGTCCTTTAGCCACCTCTAACTGTTTGCTTATATTCTAACTGTAGAGGGGGGGATTCAGGTTGGAGAATGGATATGGTTACTTCAGATGAGGCAGAATTGCCATATCAAATATTTTGTAGAGAAGGCAGGAGAGAGAAAGAGAGTAGAGAGAGATAGAAGGATTGAGATTGAAGGATTGAGATTGAAACCTCCTCAATTTCTTTGCGTAAAAAAATAAAACTATAAAAATTGCAGCATTTGCATTCAGTGAACACTATTTGTTAAAGCTCCTTGGCAGTTTGAGGCTGAATTCCACTGTGCGCATGGCTAAAGATAGCAGAATCCAGACTTGCTTAGTATGCTAAAAAAAAAAAAAAAATTAAGGCTGGGAAGAGGTTGGGGGGTACTCTGTCTATCTTAGGTGGTCTTGGATCTATGAGAACAACATAGATGTACATTAATTTTTCTCTTCAAGAAATTAGAAAATAAGTAGACAATAGACTTTTTATGTTCCTGCCTCGGCAGCAGCTGCTTTGCAGGCCTACCCTGAAGTTTAATTAATAAATGCATTTGCAGATTCTCTAAGAAAAGGCTCAGTTATGTAAGTGTTGTAATCTAGTACATTTTCATTTTTCATGAATAATTTACACCTCTTGGTGAGAAACTTGGGTAGAATTCTTTTGTATATAGCACATAGAGACACCGTATCAGCTCCAATTCTGTGCAGCTGAAGAGAAAATGTCAAGAGTCCTTATGCAGCACATTCCTGCCTGTGGACAGTCCTTCGCATGACACCTCAAATCCATCCTCCTTTGCTTTTTTTTTTTTTTTTTTTTTTGAGATGGAGCCTTGCCCTGTCACCTATGTTGAAGTGCAATGGTTCAATCTTGGCTCACTGCAACCTCCGCCTCCTGGGTTCAAATGATTCTCATGCCTCAGCCTCCCAAGTAGCTGGGATTATAGGCGCCTGCCACCACACACAGCTAATTTTTGTATTTTTAGTAGAGATGGGGTTTACTATGTTGGCCAGGCTGGTCTCGAACTCCTGACCTCATGATCCACCTGCCTCCCAAAGTACTGGGATTATAGACGTGAGCCGCCGTGCCCGACCTCCTTTGCATTTTGATGGAACTGGAGGGGGGTCTTTTTTAGTCATATTCCCAGTCTTATTTTGGCTTTTGTTGATGGTAGTAAAATCATGCTCCATTTTTCCAATTTTAGGTTTTCTCATTGGAGCAACATGAATATATAGTTCATCCTATATCGGTGTTTATTTCCAGCTCTAGATTTGTAAGGAAAGAGAGACTAGCTGCAATGAAGGAATTCGGGTCCATTTTCAAGGGATGAACGACGGGCAGGGTTTTCTTCTTTATAAGAGTTGCTGTGAACGGAATGGAATTCCTCCTCATGGGCCGTTATCCACCCAAGCTGTGCCCCTGCTGCCTACCTTCTCACACGTCTGCCCGCACATTTGGGGAAGGTGACAGCTTCTCTGTGCAGGTGGATGTGGAGGATAGACAAACCCGAGACTGAGGCTCCAAACACATAAGATGCTACCACATGTCAAAGATACACTGGCATTTGCTCTGGCCTCTCAGCCCCTTCTGACATTCCTCTGGGGTGACACTGCTGGAGGCAGTAACTCCCAAGGTCAGACTGGGCTGGGTCTGCTGACCACTCCAGAGGCCACCAGGTTGGGGAAATGCTAACCATACTTAGGAACTCACTGCCTAGTCAAACAGATCTGAAACAAGCAGAGAATGTCATAAAACACAAAGTCCAGCAGGCAAATGTTGCTGACTGGAAAGTAAGTGCCATGGCACGGCCTCATCCCTGAAGTGTCAGAGGTCTGAGGGGTGTGTAGGAATGAGACAGAGAAGGGACAGGTGAGGTTATTCCTGACACCATGACCAGCTGGAAATTGAAGAAGTAGAGATGAGGTAGGGTAAAGAGAAAAGGGAACCCATGCTTACCCATGCACCGGCCATCTGCTTTCCACATACTATCACATTAAACCCACCAGGACTCTATTTCCCTCTTTTACATGCGAAGACATCACATGTTTGATCACAGCTCCAGTAGGTAGCAGAGCCTGCCTTTGGCCTCACAGCTGCCTGACCTTGAGGTCAATGTTTTTCCCCTTGTTTAACATTCTTCCTCGATAGCATATGTGGTTTAGAAAGGAACTTCAGAATCCATCTCAGACTTTATCTCATGATAGAAGCAGATAGAACAGCTATGATTGCATCAGATCTAAAGAAGAGGGGACATTGTGGCTCATGTGAGCCAGTGAATGGGGTGAGTGGGAGACACCAGGGAGCGTGAGGAGGAGGATGTGGTGGGGCAGTCCTAGAAAGTGCAGCTGAGTGGATCAGAAGGAGGTCAGGTTATGGAGGGCCTTAAAGCTCAAGATGAGAACAGGACAGGACAGGTTCCATGAGAGGCTTGGAAACTCAAATCAACTCCAAGTGAGTGGGTAGAGGTGTGCAGGGACAGCCAGCCCGAGTCAAGCTAACTGGTGAGAAAGCTGCTTTATCGACAAAGTGATGAAATTGGGATAGAGAGAAAAGAGAACATTTGAGGGGAAAAGGGTGAATCATTCAGAAGTAGGGAAATTCAGAGAGGCTCCGTGATCCCTGGCTTGCCTTTGCTCACCCAGAGGCTGTTCTCTGACTTCTGTGGTGTCTGTGGATTTCAGTGCCTTTCTCCTCTCTGTCACATAACGCTCCTATGAGACCTCTCTCCCATTGACCATAAAAAGGATGGTTCTCATTTACGCCCCTTCATTTTGATTTGTACTATAAAGGACACATTTGTTGACTGGTATTTTCTGACACCAGTTTATGACAAACTATAGCTAATCTAGCAGTTAGAATTCATCATGCTTTAGCATTAAATACAAAATATTAGAGCTTTTGGTCTCTTTGTTTTACTTTCGATGATCAAATTATATTATTCCTATCATTGCTCCCCTTGCTCTGGAGTATTCAAAGATCTCAGAGCATATGTCAATAAATTTCCTATAATCTTTACTGCTTGCTGCAATGCATTTCTGGAAGCAGCATCTTTAAGGTGATCGTTGCAGAATGTTGCCCATTTTCCCCTAATCACAGGTGCATCAGGCATTATAGGTCTGGCTTGAGACCAGCATCAATTACATCACAGATATGAAAGGCAGTAAGTCATAAGAGCAGATTTTCCACCATCATACCATACCTCTACAAAACATAAAAAAGAAAAAAGATGATGCGAATTACATTATAAATTGGAATAGGAGCCCAGATGGGCTTACAGCTGCCTGACCTTGAGGTCAATGCTTTCCCCCTTGTTTAACATTCTTCTTGGTAGCTTACCCAATTCACACACATAGCAAGAGAGCCAGGCCCAGGACCTGATCACCGAGTCCTGCCTAGAACAATGTTGTCTCCCTTTCACCACACTGCCTTCCTGAGAAAGTGCTTTAAAGGATCATGTAAGGCACCTTGAACTGCTCCAGAGCATACAGGCAGCGAAAACATAACTCAGCTACCCTCACAAAGAACCTACCACGTGCCAGACACTGGGCTAAGCCTTTTGTATGAATTATGTCATTGAAACCCAACATGTCCTATGAAGGACTATTATGATCCCCTCTCTAGTGATGAGGAAACTCCAGTTTAGAGAAGCTAAAGAACTTGCTCAAGATCATACTATAACAATAAGTGGTAAAGCCAGACTTAGAGCTTTCCCGAAGCTCCTAATATTTCATATTTCCAATGAGGAAAAGGACCTAGAGTGGTTAACTGACCTTAGTCATAGTTACAATAAGGGATTAGGATTAAACTCAGTCTCCTAACAGCATGCTCAGTCCTCTTTCCCCTCCATCAAACTTCTATTCAGCTTGAATAAGCAGGCTGTACATTTATTCTAACTTTGTTAAATAAAATAACTTTGCTTCCTCCCTACAATTTAGAACGGTTTTTGAGGAATCAAAAAGATACTTGACGTTAAACGTAATTCCCTCCTTTAGTCCAAGTATGTTTTCCTAGTAATAATTTCATAACTGTTCCATTAACCATTCTTTCAATATTTGTCATGGTTATACTAAAATATGCAAAAGGTCCAGAGAACCACTTTAGTTCAGAGGATCTAGGACAGAAGGAATTGCTTAAACCGATTCCTATTGTTCATATCCTTTTCTTTGCTTTTCTCAAACCTTGTAACATTAAGAATGGCTTTGCACAGGGGAAAAAGTTAAAATGGGGAAAGCTAAGAAGTGTGTAAAGAATGAGAAGAAAAATTCCATTGTGTTCCTTTGCCTTGGACAAAGGTATTTAAGAGTTGTTGGGTTGGAGTTTTTGATCAGTTGGTTGATTGGTTTAACATAAACTAGAAAGTCCCCTCCATCTTTCCACTGCTTATGTGGAACCTATGTGGGGAGAGGTGAAGGCTTGGAGCTTGAAAGACAGATGTTTATCAGACAAGACTGGATGCACAGAGGTGTCCGTAGAGAGTCATTTACTCTAAGCACACTGATCTAAGAATTATTAATAAACACTATGCCTTATCAACATATTCATATTTTGTGGCTTATACCAGGAAATGGAAATAATTGAAATATTACTGTATAATATTACTTAATTGAAACATTACTTGAAAATAATTGAAATGTTACTATATTAATAACAGTGGCATTTATTATATGCTCACTACCACCAAGCACTTGTTAAATACATTATCTGATCCTCACACCAACCCTGTAAGTTAGAAAAAATTTTTAATTCCCACTCTAGAAATTAGTAATACTAAGAATAAAAGATGTTTAGTGACTTATCTATGGTAACATATCTGTTAAGCCTAGAAGCTGGGTTTGAACCAAGTTTAACTTTAAAGAATGGGAAATCCTGCCCTTCATGGGACATCAACTTCCTACTGCAGTGAACACTGATTATCATGAGCTGGTGGTTGTTGATGCTTTTGTAATAAAATATTTCAGTTTGAAAAATGATTAACATGAATTGACAGTCAATGCTTTAAGGAAAAATCAGAGAAATTCAGTTTATACTTTGTCATCAGTGACAGTTCAGGAGATACATATACAAAAATGGAATGAAGTGCTCATTTTTAAGAATCTTAATCTCATCAAAACCAAGTTTATTTCCAACATATGGGGTGCCATACAGATCATATAATATTTAAGTTACCCATGGTATTATTTGAATGTCTATTTAAATAGAAACTGAAAAGAAATTATTTAGGATTATGAATCCTAAAATAATAGGCTAAGGAAACAGAACCAACATTTAGCAAAACCCACTATTACATGTCAGATGTGTATATATGTTATTTCTTTTACTACTCAGCATAACTCTGTGACGTTTCTTATCCATTGTGAGTATCATATCCATATGTGAGCACATCTTGGAGAATAATTTGCTTAAGATTCAAGCAGGTAGGAAATGACGGATACATGTAGACCTCAGGCTTGCCTGCCTGCAAATCCTGTTCTCTTGTGAACCTACCATGTTTGAATTAGATTGGAGTCTATGGTCAGTGCAGGCTTGGGATGAACCTCTTCATACAACTCCCCTTAAAAACTCTGAACTACTGAGTTTATTGCTTTGAAAAGTTTTGACTAGTTGAGCCGAAAGTTTAGTAGAAGCAAAAACTTTTTAAAGTCCAAGCTCAGTATCAGAAATGGTGTGAAAATATTGCTGCTTGGCGAGAATAGCAAGAGAATCCAAATTTGAGGGGTGAAAAGGCACCATTCACTCTTCCCAGGGTGGGAAAACTGGCACACAACTTCTGTCTGAAAAGAGTCTATCAAAAGGACTCCTCTCAATTGAAACTCACTTTTTAATTTTTAACAATAATAATTTTAAAACAAAGATACTATTTTTCTTCACCATCCCCACAGAACCTGACTTTCAAATTGATCTCAGGTAAAGGGAACAACACTAGTTGAGGATGAATATTTTAGGCAGCCTGCAGGAGCGACTGCAAAGGGAACCAAGTATAAGTTTAATTTAGTTGTAGTGAAACCACAGAGGTAAATGAGAACCCAAATGGGGATCTTAATGGTGATTCAGGTATACAAGCAGGAAGAGCCAGGGGTCTCACTGTGAAGCCCCAAATGGGAAGGAAAACAGAAAGGGTGGGAGGGCAGGAAAGATGGAATGGAAGGAGGAAGGGATTCAGGATTGGCAGGAAAGGAGGATGTGGAGTTATTCTCTAACGGGGGCAGGTTCCGTTTGGAATGAGGAGACGTTCTGGAGATGGAGGGTGGTGATGGTGGCACAACCAGGTGAATGGAGTTAATGCCACTGAACTGTATGCTTGAAAATGGTGAAAATTGTGAGTTTTATGCTATGTCTATTTTACCACAATTTTAAAAAATAGACAAAATATCTGAGTGGTCATTTCTACAAAGAAAGGATTAAGGATTGACAAGGATAATGTCTGATTGGACCTAGGTTTTCATTTAATAAAATCTTATAGTATAAAATGGTTCTTTTTGCATTAAAAATTCTTTACGGTTGCCACGTTTCCCTTTAAGAATTCTGTTTTCATAAGGCAAGGAATGGAGTGCAAAAGTGTCTTCTTTCTAAATGAAACCATGTCTGTGGCAACATAGCTTTATATCTTCTCTCAACAAATGTATGCTAAGAACCCACCTTGAACTGGACATGATGGCTCATGCCTGTAATTCCAGCACTTTGGGAGGCTGAGGTGGGTGGATCATGTGAGATCAGGAATTCGAGACCAGCCTGGCCAACATGGTGAAACCCCATCTCTACTAAAAATATAAAAATTATCCAGGTGTGGTGGTGGGCACCTGTAATCCCAGCTACTTGAGAGGCTGAGGGAGGAGAATTGCTTGGACCTGGGAGGCGGAGGTTGCAGTGAGCCGAGATTGCGCCATTCCACTCCAGCCTGGGCAAAAGAGCAAGACTCTGGCAAAAAAAAAAAAAAAAAAAAAAAACAAACAAAAAAAACACCCACCTTGAGCCATGTACAGTTCAGAATTGTGGGAATACAGCAATGAAAACAGCAGTTCCTGCTTTCGTGGGTCTTACATGGTGAGGGGGACAGGCGATACACAAATGTATAAGTAATTACAGTCAGAGTTCTTATCATATGAGAAGGGTCATATCAGAAAGTAAATGGTGATGCTGAAAGAATGGGCCTCACCACCGAGCTTTAATGGGGGATGGTTAGTAATAAAGAAATAGAAGAGGCCGGGCGCGGTGGCTCAAGCCTGTAATCCCAGCACTTTGTGAGGCCGAGGCGGGCGGATCACAAGGTCAGGAGATCGAGACCACAGTGAAACCCCGTCTCTACTAAAAATACAAAAAAAAAAAAAATTAGCCGGGCGCGGTGGCGGGCGCCTGTAGTCCCAGCTACTCAGGAGGCTGAGGCAGGAGAATGGCGGGAACCCGGGAGGCGGAGCTTGCAGTGAGCCGAGATCGCGCCACTGCACTCCAGCCTGGGCAACAGCGTGAGACTCCGTCTCAAAAAAAAAAAAAAAAAAAAAGAAATAGAAGAGAATATGGGAGCTCTCCTCCTTCTTTAAACATTTTCCTCCTTTGGTTTCCATTTTGCCATCGATTGGCTATTTTGGCACTTCCTGAGGGCTTATTGGGGATGACAGATGGTGAACTGGCTAAACTACTCACTGCACTGCAGAGGTGCCAGTGTGATACAAGCCAAGTGAGAAACTAAGGCTCGAAAGGGCACAAATCTGACTGGTGGCACAGACAAGCCTCCTGAAATCCCCCTCCAGTACTCTTTTTGATTTTTCCTTTGCACCTAGATTTTACACACAATTGAGTGGTTTTTGTTAACCTCTCTCTCTCTTCCTCATCATCCCTCTCTTTCTCTGTCCCTCTCTCTGATACACACACACAGGCAAAGAACTAAAAAGAAAAAAAAACTTAGTTTTTTGCTGGAAAGTTTGTTATATGGCAGCATCATCCCACCAGTTTGAGAATGTGTCAGATGATGACAATACATAAAGACACACGTCCATGTCCCGTACATTATATTAATCTTACTGTTCCCTTTACTGCATTTTAGCATTTGGTTGCTTTTCTCCCTTTGATGCCTTAAAAGCCAATTCTTAGCAGGCTAAATTACACATTCTACTCCACTGTTAAAATGGGTACTGTGGCCAAAATGTGCCCAGGATTCTAAGTCCAACATAATGGTAATGGATACAAAAGCAGGGCATTGAGCAGGATTGGGCATTTTATGCTAAATCCAACAAGATCTTGTTTCTGTGATTTTTCTTGACCTGAATCTTCAATTTATTACTGGGAGCAAAACCTCATTTTGAAAAAAACCCGTATCATATATGAATCCTTTTGAAATTTCTTTTCTGTTGCTGCATAAATGAATTTATTTTTGGAATTCCCTTGTTGCTTTAATTTTTTAACTTTTGTGTTTATTAAATTTTTATTTTTCACTCCTGAGTTGCCAGTTCCTGTTCTTTAAAATATTCAAGATATATAAAAAATAATCATGAGCAAAAGTAGATACATTAGGAAAATATTTTCAATGTATACAAGTTAGGTCTTAATATTATGTTACATATTATATTAATATTATGTAACATATTGTCTGTATATTACATATATTACATATTATGTTACATAATATTAAGACCTACCTTGAAAATACAGTAGTGAATACAGTGCTGATTTTTAAAGGTATAAAAATGTTTTCTTAGATTCTACTTTATGTCCAGGGGTCATCTTCAATGAAGCAGCCTATTTAATCTCAGACAGCCTCACTTACTACACATCTTACTGTAAATATTTTAAACACTTTCAAATATTTTCTTAGTGTGGCCCACATATTACATATTTTTTCTTGATTTAGTAGAGGAATTTATCCTGCTTTCGTACACATATAGTCCCTAATTTTAAGCATATTTATTCAAAATTTCCTTTGTCATTTGGTTTGGAACTCAGTTTTCGTACAGAGACGGCCATGGACTTGTTGGTTAGATCTCCGGGCTGGCCTACAATCATTTTATTTAGCTTGTGGCATTGTTTATAAGTAACACAGTGCTAAAGCATGGCCCAGGCCAAGTGCCACCCATGTCTGTGATGTTGCTATATCTTTGGGATTCAAGAAAGATATCATAAGCGTGCAGCTAACCCAAACCCCCAGATGGCCGTGCAACAGAAAATAGAAAATTCCTTCACCTCCTCCACCTACTGGAGCTGTGGAGGAGCCTTAACCCCTGGTGAGTTCCACGACTGGAATGTCATCCGGGGAAGGCCTGTGGAGTAGAAATGGGAAGTATGGTGTGGAATCACGAATGTTGGGTAAAGACTAGGAAGATAAAATCTGGGGCCTGCTTCTGGGTAGCCACCAGACCCATTCACGCCACCTTCTTCCTCATTTCTCTCGATGTCATGGTTTCATCTGCCAACTACTTTTTTTTTTTTTTTGAGATGGAGGTCTCACTCTCCCACCCAGGCTGGAGTGCAATGGTGCGATCTTGGCTTACTGTAACCTCCGCCTCCTGGGTTCAAGTGGTTCTCCTGCTTCAGCCTCACGTGGGCCATGCCCGGCTAATTTTTTTGTATTTTTTTGTAGAGACAGGGTTTCACTTTTTTTTCCTGGCTATCATGCAGCCCTTCCAATCTAGGGTTTTGTTTTGATTTTAGCTTTTCTGGCACCTGCTGAGGAAACACAGTCTCATCACTCCCCTCCTTCTGAATAAATACACAGTGCTCTTGAATATGTCTTTGTTTAAAACACTTCTAGAACACCAGCGGAAAGGAAAGTCTCCTTCTCATGCCTCTTTACCTTCCTCCTCATTTATATCCTAGAGGAGAAGAAAAGTGTTCACTCTTGGATAACATATGGGTTTTTAGATGGTCTGAGGACTAGATTCCCATCTCAGCCTGAGAGCCACAGAAATGATTCTCAGAATTCCCCCAGGGGAACTGGGATTGAAGGAGACTGTCTGGAGTCAGGGAGGGGATTATAATCAAAGCCTAACTGCAATACTCATAAGAACCGAGATGTTTCCACATGTGACATGGACTCATACAAAGAGCAGAATCTTATTCAAAGTTGAGCACTTCCGTTTATGAATTTTATCCAGATACTCTAAGTTGTCAATGTGAACCCTGGTCAGTAATCTTCAGCGAGGACAGTGTTATTGCTTTTCATGTAAAACCTGAATTATTAATAGTTTTAAGTGACAATTTTTCTTTAGTATATCTAAAAATATTTTGTTCAAATATAATCAAGTGGAAAATATTGGACAGAAATGAGTCATCCACAAAAAGTATCATTGAAACTAGGGGCATTAGAGCTTTGAATATAAACTTTCTACTGAACAGCAGAGGACAAAACAATAATTCTGGCAAAACTCCTCTGGAAGGTGCTATGAAATATTAGGGACATTCCAACCTCGGTGTGCTCTTCTCCAGAGTAAAGCTGATTGTCATATTTGAGAATTTTTCCCCCAGGACCTCAGCATATGCCTTTTATGTACAAATAAAACTACATTTTGAAAATAAGTCAAATATGGCATGACACTGCCTGCCCTCCAAACAATATTCCCCCAGAATAATGAATCAGACTATTTTTAAGTATCTTTACATATTCTACTAATTTATCTCTGAGCTTTTTCTATAATTATTATTTTATTTTATTTTTTTCGAGAGGGAGTCTCGTCCTGTTGCCCAGGCTGGAGTGTGGTGGTGAAATCTCGGCTCACTGCAACCTCCACCTCCCAGGTTCAAGTGATTCTCCTGCCTCAACCTCCCAAGTAGCTGGGATTACAGGTGTGCACCACCACACCGAACAAATTTTTGCATTTTTAGTAGAGACGGGATTTCACCATGTTGGCCAGGCTGGTCTCGAACTCCTGACCTCAGTGATCTGCCCACCTAGGCCTCCCAAAGTGCTGGGATTACAAACATGAGCCACCGCACCAGGCCTATATTTAAAATTTTATAGTCATGAAGTAGGCCAAAGAAAGTTCTTGAAAGTGTACATTTATTAACATGTATAATTATAATTGCTTTAATTACTTTTTAAATCTGATACCATATATTCACCAAGAGACTAAAGACACTTGCTTTTGACTTCAGTAATCCATACTGTGATTAAGTACTGAATTATATTGGAGTCAAAAATGTACACATGTCCCTTTGCCTCTGTGCAGTTTGCTTCAACTGAAAGATCTCACAAGTGTCGCCTCTCAGGCAAGATCAGGGCATTTCAGACAGTCGTGGCTGCCATGGAGAGGAGGTGTGGGGCAGTGGGGAAAAGGTGGAGAGAATATTAAATGGTGCAGAGACTGAAGGAGAAAGCAATGCCAATAGAGAGTGGCAAGAAGGAACCTGGACAGAATCAGAAGAAAACTGTAGATGAAGAAACACAGAGACTGGGAGGGTGAGCAACATGCGAGCCTCCTTAGCTTAGCCCTATTTTTAGGAAATGCCACCTAATTGCCTATTTTTAAATTAATAATAAATTTTGTTTAAAGAGGCAGTGAAATATTATTAATACCTTTAACTGCCTTCTGGGGGAAACAAGGCCTTGTAACCATGGCAAAAGATTTCTAAGAAACCTACCAAGTCTAGAAGGTTTCTTTAGGTGGATTTTTATCTGTCATATTTCTTTTCTCTGTGAGTGATTCTGCCCCCAGCCTGGAATATTTTCCCCTTTATCTATAATGGGGAGTAGGGAGAATGGGAGAATGGGGAGTGGTGTTTATTTCTCTTAGATATTTCTGAGTCCTTAACTACCCTAAAAGGGCACACAGACGACACATCTTGTCCAAAGGGTTCTTTTTCTGCCCTATTCCTGTTTCTCCCCTGAATGGTCTAGTGGTCTTCTGTTGATACCAGCATTGTGGCACTGTGTCCTCAATGATTTCAATTTATTCAGCCATCCATGCAACCACCAATTAATAAATTCCCAGCCCTGTCCTAGACACTGGTGCTATAAAGATGAATGAGACAGTCCCCCTGTCCTTAAAGAGCTTGGTTTGGCTGTGGACCCAGTTAGTGTACCAGCCCTGCTTGGAAGTACCCACTTGAGATTCCATGTTAGTGACATCAAGACGCATTGAGATTCCTTAGTAGTTTAGCAAGGCTGCACAGATATAAGGTATTTTTTATCTATGCCATCCAAACTCAACATTACAAAGACAGTCCTAATGGCTATTCACAGAAGACTGAACCAAAACATCCATTATTTCTCTTTTCTAATTGCTTGATGATTTGCATACATAGAAATTCTTGACATTTTCACTGGAATGTTTTCCTATCAATTAAGCAGAGCAGGAAGAGTTCTTACCAAATTTAATATTGAGCTATCATTTAAAAAAATAACTCATCTGACATCCTTGAATCTTTGAAATGAGCACTTTTATGTAAGAAGTATAAACATTTCTGGAAGTCATCTAGAAGCCCACAGTTTCCAAAGTTATGCATACGTACAGTTCCTGGAGATCAACCTCGAGGGAGAAAACTCAGAATGTGTTAATACATGGTACCTCTGAAGCACTGAGGACATTCTACGTTGATTTGTTTTCTCTTGCACCCTTCTGCATGAGGATTGGTTAGTTCAGCTGTTAAGTTCATGGTGCTGATGAGTTCAAGTTCAGTGTTTCAGTCTCTGCAGAGACTATTTTAGTTTGAACCAAATGTGTTTCTCACCCTGTTCAGCTCTTTTTTGAGTGCACACCATGAGTGAGAGGTATGGATGGCTCAGCCTAAATCCATCATCACATGGAAGAGACAAGAAAACATGCATGTTTCATAACTGATGACTCAGTCAAGGGAGGGTTGATATTTTCTTTTTAGGTAGAGGGTGCCTTGTTGGTCACGTACTCTCTTTCTTTGGGCGAAAGCCAAATGTCTGAAAGTTGCAGGACTAACTCTCCTATACACCTGCTCTTCTGGTCTCACTCTTACCACTGCTGCCTGCCATGATGTTGCCTGTAGCCTTGGCTTATGCCAGCTCAGGAAGTGATCCAGACTTAGTGGATATAGTGGATATTGCCTTCAAGAAAGTAAAGCTGATGAGTACACAAACCAGCAGCTCTTAGCTGAATTTAGCCCAAAGATATGTATGATCCACACAGGGTTGTTTTCTGTGATGTGAATTCACTGCTGAATTTCCAGCTTCTCTTGGAAAATCTAAAGGTCAAGTAATATGGAGTCCATGTTTCCGCAGGTAGCATTTGGCTGGGGCAGAGTAGCTGCTGCCACACCCTTGACCTGGCCTATTCACTTACGTACCTTTCCTGCCTGGCCCCAGGAGGCTTAGTATTAGACAGGACCTAATCTGGTCCACTTTTTAGTAAGCTTGGCTACCACTGCACTGTGAGTCAATGGCAGGCAATTCACTGAGGACATTGTAATTATTAAATGGCTGCTCATAACATATTTGATAGAAAAATAACCCATTTGATGTCTTTGAAGCCATTCATGCTTTGTCTTCAACAAATAAATATGAAACTAATCAGGTACTGGATTCACATTGGGGTAACTTGAGAATGTATATTGAGCAGAATCATCAGATTCTTAAATCCAACCACCTAGGGGAGACAGTTTAATTCACTTATTGTGATTTCCTTTCCTTATTGATAAGCAGACTGTATTGTAGCCAGCTGATATTTTTGCTTCGGAGATACTCTTGTTCTAACCAGAGGGACCACTAAAGATTTAGAAAAGTACTCATGATTTGAGATCAAGTATATCTTTGTCTTAAAAATAGAATCACAGATTTTGTGGGCATCAGCTATTCTGATTTTTGTCTGTTCTCCTTTTAGTGGAAGAAGGAATTGAAAATAATGCTTGCAGTTCAGAATTTTGATTTACCATACTAGATTAGCTAGAATCTTATTTAATAATTTAACTTCCTTCTCCTGTCATGGTGCTCTGTTATATAAAACACTACCTACTTGAGGCAATAGTCTCCCAGGGAGACAAATAGAAATATAGCTTGTTGAATATCTTTGATTTCTTTCCTATCATCATAGTTTGCCAAGATTTCTCAGCAGCTGAGGCAGTGGCACTGTGGTTGGGTAGGGTGTTCTGTCGCTGTAAGCAGGCATGTTTGTAACATCCATCTGGAGGAGCCCTGGGGCAGGATGTGGTTGACCTGTGGATGCCCTGAATGAGAGGCCCAGCAGCCTCACAGTCCCCCAGCAATTTCCACCCATCTAGCCCCTCCAGACAGTCTCACTGTCTCCCCTCTAAAGCTCCAAGCACATTTGCTGTAGGTTCCACCTCAGGGCCTGACCTTCCCCTGATCCCCAGGCTCACGGGGTTCTTCTAAGCACCCTCTGAAGCAGGCACCATGAGGCACAGATATGCTCTTTGGAACCTCTGCTTCCTCTAGCCCTATCTCAGACCGTCCCCATGCCCTGGAGGGGATGCCTTCACCAGTGAGCAAAGTAACATCTCTAAGCTCATGCTGGTTTGTGCAAGCACTTTGTACATTGTGCAAGCCAGTTAAAATGATGCATGTCAGCTTTTCCATGTCTGCAAAATATGATCACAATACTGACCTAGCTTGTAAGACTCTAGCTTGTAAATTCTCAGAGCCTCCTGAAAATCAAGGGGATATGTCTTAAAATTCAAACAAAAATAAAGGTGCTTCAGAGAGGAGACTGGCAGGAGACCCAATGTGGTGGCTGTTTCTCTGACTTATGCATACCCTGGCAGACCCTATGAGTTTTCCACTTCCCTTTCAAGACAGCATTGGGTGCTGTGCCTTGGAGGTTGAGTACAGAACTTTGGGCACCAGCCTCAGCTTTGACCAAATGCAGGGCAGGAAAGAAGTGACGGACAGTGGGTCTGTTGAGCTCACTTTGGTGAACTGTATTTTAATTAGTATTTTTAAAAATGGACAAGTTCAAAATTAAGGTTGATCCACATCAGATGTGTAGCCCATGTGCCAGGGCCATATATAAGCCTGTTATTTTAAGAAGGTATGTTTCTTACCTATAATGAAAATATTCAGGCACCCCATGAAGGTTTTGATCCTCCTGGTCACAAAACTACAAAAAAGATGGAAAAAGTTTATATATATATATATATATATATATATATATATATATATATATATATATAATATAAAAGTATATATGTGTGTATATATATGTGTGTGTATATATATAAAATTGGTATGGGAGAAAATCTCCGAAAAGAGGTAACAGGAAAGCACACAAAATGTATCTATTCATGTGATTTTAAATTATGTTTGTTTAGTGCTAAATCAACATGTAATCTGAATAAAGAAAAGCCACATTAAAAACTAGACAAAGGTTCCTCTTTCCCTCAAAGTAGCTTCTCCTCTCCCGCCTGCCAATCCCCACAAGCACACACACTTGGCTCTCCACTTTCCTCTTGTCCTGTGGGTGGTCTTCCAGCTGAATCTGTCCCACACTACCCTGGGGCCCTAGGGCCTGTAAGGTCCTGTGCCTCCTCACAACAGAATTCTATCAGATGGGTGCTAGCGATATGACAGGCCCTCAGTTGATAACTGTTCTTGATCTGTATCCCTGTTCTATGTCTCCAGGGTGTATTTCACCCCAGAGTACAGATAATACAGACTGTATCAGCAAGCTGTATTTCTCAGGAAAAAAATTTAATAATCAAAGATATTTCCAAGAAAAAATCTGCCACCCAAAAATGGAACCTATAAGGAAAAACAGCCAAAGCTTTCCCACCTTCTAAGATTAAATCTGTTGAACTTCTTGAAGTTCACAGATGCCAGGAATGTGATTCATTTTTTTATACCACATGACAGCCAAAGACAAAGACTGGGGATGGCCAGAGTTTTCTGGCCTAGATGCCAGGCAGCAATCACAGCTGAGAGTTCAGTAGTCCCAGGGCTCGTTTTTATTGATGTCTTTATTCATATAATAGCTCATGGGTACACTGGGGCAGAGGGGAAGTGCAGTCTGGGCGAGACTAGTTGATGCTTTAGTTAGCTGCAAGACTGATTTACAGTCCAATTAAATTTCAGTGGTCATTTATGTCTCCTCATCAAATACGAGTTCAAAGCCTTGCCGTAAGTAATTTCCATAACCCACATTTCCCCATTCTAATATGCCATTGCTGTGCTTTTCATAGAATACTTCTTTTCCAGATGGTTAGGAATTTCATTCTTTATAGCATTTTAATTTCAGCGAATAAGCAAGAATCCAAATGCATTCTAAAATACATATTATTACACATCAATTTAAGAAATTGGCTGGGCACAGTGGCTCACACCTATAATCCAGCACTTTGGGAGTCTGAGGTGGGAGGATTTCTTGAGCCTAGGAGTTTGAGGCAAGCCAGGGCAATACAACAAGACCCCATCTCTACAAAAATAAAAATGAAAATTAAGCAGGCATGGTGGTGTGTGGTTGTAGTCCCAGCTACTCAGGAGGCTGAAGTGGGAGGATCGCTTGAGGCCAGGAATTCAAGGCTTCAGTGAGCTTTGATTATACCACTGCATTCCAAACTGGGCAACAGAGGGAGACCTTGTCTCAAAAAAAAAAAAAAAAGAAAAAAAAAAAAAGAAAAGAAAAAAGAAAAAGAAAAGAAAACAGAAAAGAAATAAAGAAACTGCAATTTTTTTCCCGGAGTTATTTTAGAAAGATTTTTTCTAAAGTAAAAGAAAAAGAAAAATCACATTATTTGATGTCCTAGAGTGCATTCTTATTTGGAAAACTTACAGATAGGCTTGAAACTAAGGGATGAAATCAAAAAATTTCTATTTGATAATCAAATATCTAAATCTAGAAAATCTGAATATTACCTATTGGCAATGATAATATTCAAAGATAATAGTATTCAAATATTAGATACTGTGTTTACATATGAAATCATATCTTATTTTTTATTTATGTCTATTTTTCCCAGTTAATTTTAGATTCCTAGGAATATTTAAGAAACAAAGAATGATCTTATCTGAAGTTTTAAGTTTCCATTTACTCTAAATATTTAAGATAAATGAGTTATTTCTCTATTTTTATGAATCCTATACACATCTGTCTGTTTCAATAAAATAAAGAATACTCATGTTTACTTCACAGGAGGAACTATTTGCATGTACTAAAATTGTTGCATATAAAATACAGGAGCACTCACTTAAAGGGAAAAAATACCCACGTGGAGAAAACATAACGGGATAATACACTATGCTTGGGAAAATAAGGCTTTTGCTGGGAATTGAATCCTAGTGTGTAGAAGTATTAGCTAACTCTCATTATAAACAAATTTTACCAGTTATTTCCTAAACAGACTCTTGTTTAATGAACAAATGCTTTGCTTATTAATTACACAAAATTTGGTCAAAGCATTAGAAAAGATGAAACAGTTTCGTTAGAGTGTGTTAAAAACTTGACTTTTAACCTTGACATTTAATGGAGTGGACCACATGGGCCAAATTCCCTCTCCTTTGCAAAGGTATGGAGCTGGAAATGAACTTAGAGATCAGACTCAAGGGACCACAGCTTGCATTTAATAGTTTACCTTTAGCTGTGCTTTAGCTGTGCTTTTGGATGTATTAAGAACTTTTTAACTGCTTTATTAGACTGTTATCCCTTTTACTCTTTGATATGTGACATTTAAATATGCCTTGAATTTGAAACTGGTTGTTGTTATGTGTTGGGAACAAAATTATTTTTGATAGGAATACATTTTTGAATTACAAATGCAAGTTAATAGATAAATAATATCTGATTTATTATATCTTGAAATATTTCTATTTAAGCCTTACAAGTGACTTTTCAGTACAAACAAGATTCTCTGATTAGACTTTCTGATCACCATAGCAAATATTAATTGGACAATAATGGGAATGTATAATAAAGAGCTGTAAAGCAAAAATTTTTTAAAGAAATTGTGGTCTAAACATGCATGCCTCTCTATTTGCTGCCACAGTTTTCCAGAAAGTACTGTGCATTTGAATCATCATTCTTTATAGTGGCCACATAGCAGAAGTGGTTAAGTGTAAAGTTTTTCAGCATGAAGGGCGGGTATTGTGCAAAATTATAATTGCATCAAAATAATGAGAGATTGAAGAAAACTCTGATTTTCAAATGTCTATTTTTGAAGAGTAAAACTTAAACTCATTATTTTTCCTCCCAGAAGGATGCCTAAATCATGCTTGTCTTTCTCTTTAACAGATAATTCTGAAATAATCAGCAGAAACGGAATGGAATGCCAAGAATCTGCATTGAGAATAACTAAACATTGTTACTGTACATACTATCCTGTTTCCTCCTCAATAGAATTGCCACAAACTGCATGCTAAATAAAGATGTAGTTCTTCTGGACAGACCACAACTCTAAGAAGCTAGTGCTGCTATCTCATATATGAGTATTAAATATGGTATGCTTAGTATATTCCAACCTAAGATAGTTAACTACCTGAGACCAGCTGTGATGTTTAAAGACATAAAGGATAAAGTTTACTTTTAAAGGGTTTCTAAACATAGTTTCTGTCCTAGGAATATTGTCTTATCTCCATAACTATAGCTGATGCAGAAAGTCCAGCCACTTTACTCATTTCGATTCAGAATATTTCAAATTTAGCAATAAACAATTAGCATTAGTTAAAAAAGAAACATATTCCAAGGGCAGGTTCGATTGTAGCTGTAATTACTGTCATGCCATTTACCCACTGGATCAAAGGGTATGTTTCACTTCTTGACAATATAAATGCTGCAGCAAAGACGAGAGGTGAAGTAAAACCAATACCTGTCCTGCAGGTCTAAAATTTGAATGGAAATTCAAGCACAAGTACTGGGGACACATCAAAGTGTGGTGTTTGGTTTGCCTGGAGATGCCGCATTGAATCATGTGATTCTAGATTAACATTAAATAGATTGAAAAAGAAACTTTGCACGGTATGAGCTTCATACCCCACCAAACAAAGTCTTGAAGGTATTATTTTACAAGTATATTTTTAAAGTTGTTTTATAAGAGAGACTTTGTAGAAGTGCCTAGATTTTGCCAGACTTCATCCAGCTTGACAAGAATGAGAGGCCCATGCCAACAGTCTAATCTAAGAGATTAGTCTTTCAAACTCACCATCCGGTTGCCTGTTACAGAATAACTCTTCTTAACTAAAAACCTAGTCAAACAAGGAAGCTGTAGGTGAGGAGATCTGTATAATATTCTAATTTAAGTAAGTTTGAGTTTAGTCACTGCAAATTTGACTGTGACTTTAATCTAAATTACTATGTAAACAAAAAGTAGATAGTTTCACTTTTTAAAAAAAATCCATTACTGTTTTGCATTTCAAAAGTTGGATTAAAGGGTTGTAACTGACTACAGCATGGAAAAAATAGTTCTTTTAATTCTTTCACCTTAAAGCATATTTTATGTCTCAAAAGTATAAAAAACTTTAATACAAGTACATACATATTATATATACACATACATATATATACTATATATGGATGAAACATATTTTAATGTTGTTTACTTTTTTAAATACTTGGTTGATCTTCAAGGTAATAGCGATACAATTAAATTTTGTTCAGAAAGTTTGTTTTAAAGTTTATTTTAAGCACTATCGTACCAAATATTTCATATTTCACATTTTATATGTTGCACATAGCCTATACAGTACCTACATAGTTTTTAAATTATTGTTTAAAAAACAAAACAGCTGTTATAAATGAATATTATGTGTAATTGTTTCAAACATCCATTTTCTTTGTGAACATATTAGTGATTGAAGTATTTTGACTTTTGAGATTGAATGTAAAATATTTTAAATTTGGGATCATCACCTGTTCTGAAAACTAGATGCACCAACCATATCATTATTTGTCTGAGGAAAAAAAAGAAATCTGCATTTTAATTCATGTTGGTCAAAGTCGAATTACTATCTATTTATCTTGTATCGTAGATCTGATAACCCTATCTAAAAGAAAGTCACATGCTAAGTGTAATCTTACATAGTGCTTGTATCGTTGCATTTGTTTTAATTTGTGGAAAAGTATTGTATCTAACTTGTATTACTTTGGTAGTTTCATCTTTATGTATTATTGATATTTGTAATTTTCTCAACTATAACAATGTAGTTACGCTACAACTTGCCTAAAACGTTCAAACTTGTTTTCTTTTTTCTGTTTTCTTTCTTTGTTAATTCATTTAAACTCAATGAAAACATAGTATACATTACTAAAAGGTAAATTATGGGAATCACTGAAATATTTTTGTAGATTAATCGTAACATTGTCTTTCTTTTTTTCTTTTGTTTCATGATTTTGATTTTTAAAATTATTAGCACACAACTATTTTCAGCCCTTTAATAATGGAGCATCAAAAACATCACCTGTATCCCCAAGCAAATATAGAAGACTGTATTTTTTACTATGATATCCATTTTCCAGAATTGTGATTACAATATGCAAAGAGTCATAAATATGCCATTTACAATAAGGAGGAGGCAAGGCAAATGCATAGATGTACAAATATATGTACAACAGATTTTGCTTTTTATTTATTTATAATGTAATTTTATAGAATAATTCTGGGATTTGAGAGGATCTAAAACTATTTTTCTGTATAAATATTATTTGCCAAAAGTTTGTTTATATTCAGAAGTCTGACTATGATGAATAAATCTTAAATGCTTTGTTTAATTAAAAAACAAAAATCACCAATATCCAAGACATGAAGATATCAGTTCAACAAATACTGTAGTTAAGAGACTAACTCTCCACTTGTATGGGAACTACATTTCACTCTTGGTTTTCAGGATATAACAGCACTTCACCGAAATATTCTTTCAGCCATACCACTGGTAACATTTCTACTAAATCTTTCTGTAACACTTAAAGAATTCCTTCATTCATTACCTTACAGTATAAACAGAAGTCTAATTTGTATCAATACTATGTTTTGGTTGTAATATTCAGTTCACTCACCCAATGTACAACCAATGAAATAAAAGAAGCATTTAAAAGGATTGTATAGTCTTCCTTCTTTTTGTGTTGAGACAGATTGATAATTCGCCAAACAAAATGGTTTTCACCTTCACACATATAGTATTTGTTAACTTCAAAGAAGACCAAACTCTGGTCTTCGAACGGGAGATTGGTAGTTTTTGCTTTTGGCTTTGGCTTGTTCACAGCAAGAAAAACAATTAAAAATGGTAATTTGAGAAGTTTGTTTAGTATTCTTTAAAATTAGAAGTAAAAATAAATCCCACCACTCAGCCGTCTTCTTCACATCTCAGACTGATAATGAAAAGATAGGGGATCAATGGCATCAGTAACTACATGGGCAACAAAATGTCAGTTTCATGAATAGATTTTAAAAAGGGCCCATTAAGCTGTAATACAGGCTTCTGTAAGAGCTTGATGGCATAACATGACTCAGACCTGAGGCTGCAGAAAGAGACAGAATGGTGAGTTCTGTTCTATGCAGAGGTCCTGGCCAGGTGGCTCAAGAATAGAACAGGAATTCAACAAAGAGGGTGATGAGGGTCCCTGCTATTCTGTCAGTAACCAGCCTCCTCCTAAGAGGTGGTGTGTGGGCAGAAGGAGTGGCAGAAACTCCTTCTTCGGCCTTTTGAGACCCACCATTTTTGTCAAGGAAGGTGCTATTGGCTTTTTGGGTGGGAACATTCCTTGTCATACTGAGATTGGCAGAAATTGCCTCCTCTGTGGGCCAAGGCAGAAACATGAGTTTTTCTCCATGGCAGATTTAAAGCTTTAGGCCTCCTGAGTGGTTATGATATAGCATAGAAAACACATACATTCAGCAGATACAAATAAAGCTGCTTGTATTTTTTAACTATCCCATCAGGATTTCCAAGGGTAAAAATACTTTTAACACCTCTGTGGATATTTGAAAATATGGCTGTATATTTGGATGAGTGATTTTTGTACTGTAATGCAAAAGAAAATCTATCTCATCAATCACTCCCTACAAAAATCATTCTGTTAATAGTAAGTTCAAGATGTCAACTTCAGAGAGCAAGTTATTATTTTAAGTGAAAAATCTAAAACTGTACACCTGGTTTCATGAAGTATAAGTTCTATCAGTAGATTGCCTATTCATGGTACTACATCAAAATCAAAAACAAAACTTAAACCTCTCAGGATAAAAAAAAAAAAAACTCTCTCTTCAGCATAGAAAATATTTGGGTATAAAATACCAATTATCTCATAATTATCTGACAAAAGAAAAGTGTCATTTCAGTTTTGGGCTCTCCAAATTTAAAACGATGTTTCAAATGAGAAATGCATTCTTTATTATTAAAGTTCTATTGCAATGCCACAGATTTTAGGGGCAGCTAGGAAAATCAAAATAAAGTTCAATGTTCTGATATTTATAAAAAGATGGTACTGGTTCCCTGCAGAATGATTTCTGCAGGGGCAACCCCCACCCCTTCTCCCCACCTCCAAAATATCCTAGGGTGTCTCTGACATATTGGGCGATTGTTGCTGGACTAATTTATCTCCATAGAAATGACTGAGTCACTGTGGATAAGCATGATTCACACAGAATGAAACATAGTAATGATTCCCTCTGTGCTCTTAGTTGGGAAGATAGATGGCAAGGATGGGAAAGGGTAGAATTGAGAATGTTCACCAGGGAGCTACTTACGTGCCAAGTTCTATGCTAAATATTCTATATATGTTTCTAACAAGCCCACCCTGTGTTGGAGAGAATTACTAACAACCGATAAGTGAATTCTGACTGCTACAGAGATTCCTCTTCAAGGTACATAGAGATTCTGCTGTGAGAAGCATCTTACTTCTAGATCAACACTTCTAGTGTCTGCCCTTAGGGTGACTAGCTGCCCAGCTCAGCTGAAAACCTCTGCCCAGTACCTGTCAAAGGTTTCACCAACTGGCTTGTGACTTCAGTTTCCTCCACTGTCAGCTACTTTGAAAAATGTCCACCCATTTGAGGTGTCCCTGTGGCACCCACCATGTAAACTGTATAAATGCTACTAGGCCTAAATTATAATGAAACCATTTCAGATAGCCCATCAAATCTGGTGAAAACCCATATAGTTGTTTACATGAAATAAGGCATAAACAGAGAGTCACTGGTTTTGTTCACACATATTTTACATAATCCTTAGGGTTACAAAGAATCTATTATACCCATAATGTAGATGAAAAAAATCAAGACTCATAAAAATTAACTCTCAAGATCACACAGAGCAAGCCCTGGCTTGTCCCAACTCTACAGCCAAGTTAAAATGAGCTTGATTTGTGGCAGCTTTCAGGTCAAAATTTCATTAAAATATTCAGAGTGAAGCATTTATCCAGGTTTAAGGTGAAGTTATAAGAATCTTTTACTTGGTTACTTAAGATAAAGATATTCTTCCCTATCCCAAGAATATGATTTATGAAATATCTTGAAACTATGGGCTACAAAGTACTCTGCTAGATTTAGGACATGGCCCAGTTCTTTATTAGGACCAGAGGCAAGAGAAGAAATGTTATATTGTACCATTACTCTAGTGTTACCCAGAGTCTTTCGTTTGTTTGCTTGTTTGTTTATCAAGCTTCTATATGGTTCTCCTGAAATAAAATATATAATGACGGTCATTGAATTTTTCCTAATAATAATGTGGCATTAAGTCGTGATGCAGCTAGCATGTGAAAAGATATAACGTGAAAAGATATAACTTGAAAGTCTGGGGAAAATAGCCAGAGAGAATAAATTTCTGCATAAAGGCCACATATGAATGTGAACCCCTAAAATCCAATTGCCTCTAGAGAGGCTGAGAAATTAAATGTTACTATTGTTGAGCCCTTTCTCTCATAACTTTTCTGTGGGTTTTTCCAATACTTTGTTTATATAAATGAAGGCAGAGATTTATATTTGCCATTGTGTGTAAACTAAAATGATCTAAATCAGAACAGTCTAACTTTTCTTTTGCTAGAGAACATTTCCTTCCAACAAAAGGTCATCCTACAAAAGTCCACAAACCAAATCGCAGCAAAGTGCTTCTGTTGCAGGGAGGTCTCTTTCCTGAGATCCCTGAATAAGCTCTGCAGTCTAGAGATGGAAACCCATGCATTTAAATGTAAAATGTGTGGCTTTACAGAGGGAGAGAAATGTATTCAAAGCAGCGTGACAGCTTAGAAAAGCTGCCACTTAAGTTCTAAATATGTCTGAGCAAATTGATCAGATATATACAGAAGTAACAAACATACTACAGAATAAATATATTTTCAACACTCTCACACACATATTTTTATATAGAGAGCAGTCTAAACGCATTAGCATTCATAAACACAAAGTCGAATGTTTTTCAGAGCTACAGAATGGAAAGATCAGTGTCTGCATTCCACAGTAGTTTAAGAGCTGGTTAAGTACTAAGTTGCTGGTCACGCCGCCCAAGTTTAACTCTCAACTGTACTTTTTAACACCTCGTAAGCATCAAGGTGTTTTCACCAATAAGCTGAGTCTCACAATCGAATGTACCTTGCTGGGACATAATGAGGTTTAAGTGAGATAATATATGCTAATCAGATAGAGCGGGACCTGACACTTAGCAAGATTTCAGTGAATATCAATTATTATTCTTAAAATAATATTAAAATGAGCTCTTGTGTTTCCCTGTAAGTATTTATATCCTTTTTCTGTCCAAACATCTCTTGGCAACTAAGAGGCGCCTCTTCTATTTCCCCAATGACAATTAATGCCAAAAACTGATGGGCAAATTATAGAAAATTCCTAATAACAAATAATGAGCCAGATTATTTTTGTGGAAACCTATAATTACTTCAATTCAACAACTGTTCACTGAGCACCGTCTAAGCCCTGCTGAGTCATTAAAGGGATGTGAACATGGCCAAAGGCCAATGCTCTGCCCTCAAGAAGCTTATCATGCGGCACAACAGAAACTGTTAAAAATAGAGAAAGGAGGAAGAGGATTGTATCGGTTTCCTAGGGCTCCCACAACAGACCACAAAAAGGGTGACTTAATAGAAATTTTAGGCTGGGTGCAGTGGCTCACATCAGTAATCCCAGCCTTTTGGGGGACCAAGGTGGGCGGATCACCTGAGGTCAGGAGTTCGAGACCAGCTTGGTGAAACCCTGTCTCTACTAAAAATACAAAAATTAGCTGGGCATGGTGGTATGCAGCTGTAATCCCAACTACTCTGGAGGCTGAGGAAGGAGAATCACTTGAACCCAGGAGGTGGAGGTTGCAGTGAGCTGAGACTGAGCCACTGCACTCCAGCCTAGCAACAACAACAACAACAAAAAAAACAATATAAATGTATTCTCTTACAACTCTGGAGGCTGGAAGTTGGAAATCAATGTGTCAGCAGGGCCATGTTCCTCCTGAGATTCCAGTAGAATCCTTTCTTGACTCTTCTAGTTTCTGCTGGTGGCTGTCAGTCCTTGGCATTTTACGGTTTGCAGCTGCATGGCTCCACTCTGTCTCTGTCATTACATGGCCTTCCCCTTGTCTGTCTCTACCTTCACATCATCTTATGAACACACTGGTCATATTAGATTAGAGCCCACCCTAATGTCTTCATCTTAGCTCAGTTACATCTGCAAAGACCCTATTTCCAAAAAAAGCCACATTCCCAGGTATGGGGTTAGGACTTAAACGTGTGTTTTTGGAAGGACACAATTTAACCCATAGCAATAATAAGGGGGGTTGAATAAAGATTGCTTTCTATAGATTGCAAAGTAGTAATAAAATACTTTGATCACGGTTTCTGTTGCTTTTTAGTTAGGAGACATGACCCACAGGGAATATCATGACCAAAGCCATAATCCCTCAGGGAGAGCCTTGTGTTCGTTTGCTTGTTTCTGTTTTGTCTGCAGAACAAAGCATTTGGAATGCAAGATCTTCTAACTTCCATTCTGGATACAACAATCTGTGATTTATGAACACCTAGCACATTTCTGACTGAACTCAACATCTATTGTACTTGGTAATTTTGATTTGCAAATATATTTCATTGTTTGTAAGTTTGCATTGACCAGACTAATTTTACTTAGCCTGTGTTGCAGGGGTAGGCCCTTTCTTTCTTTCAACAGACATTAGAAACTTCAGAAACCCTTCATAAGACGTTGTAGTCAAGCTTGTCCCAAAAGGCCAAGTGGGCTGTCTGTAGCAAGGAAAAATATACCTAGCATTTTTTGTACCCTTATATTGTGATAACCTCTTAACATGAAGTGTCTCATTTAATCTTTACAATAATTTGAATGGTTGATTCTATTATGAGCGTCCCTATTTATAGATAAGAAAACTGAGGACTGAAAGTTTAGATGACTTAACAAGTCAACAAGTTTGTAGTGAAGTGAAGATTCAAACACAGCCAGTCTGCCTCTAGATCCCTAGTGTTTTGCTACTTTATTACTCCAAATGTGGCCCTTGAGCCAGCCACAGGACTACCTGAAGACTTGCTAGAAATGCAGAATCCAAGGCTGCACCCCAGACCTACTCCCAAGGGACACACATGCACCTTAAAATCTGAGAAGTGGTGCTGTGGTACTCAGGACTAATCTCCCTTCAGATACTCTGTTGACTCTGCAAAGCAATGAACGAAGACCAGTGACAACACTGGACCATTTTGGTGTTCTTTGTTAGTAACAATTCAAAAGAATTGTCATTGGGTACAAAGACATCATATGTCTCTGATTTTACTCTTGCTCTTTCTTGATCTGCTCTCTATATGGCAGCCAGCACATTCATAAAATAGAAATCAGATCACGGCATCATTTCCATCAGCGATGGATCCAGGCTTTGTGAGGCTGGAAGCTTATAAAATTGGGGAAGGGAGTTCTTAAAGACAAAGAACCCCAAAATAAATATAAAGTTAAATACAAAAGTAAATATATAGAAAAGCAATATGCCATTTTTATAAATTATCCATTGGGCACACTATTATGACATGTTTTATTTAAATTTCTCACTGCACCGCCTTTGATTACATCCTCATATAACACTTATTTGTAATATCATTTCCTACACAGATAACAGAAAGGTAATTCAGTCTTGTAGTGTGGTCGGATGAAATTTGCTTTTTAATATAGATTTTTTGTATTGATAATTTAACATGCAACTTCACACATACACATACACACACATATCCTCACTGCTTATCATGCAAACACGAGAATTCTAAGTTCTATTTTACACAATTCTTATTTGAAAACGAAAAAATTGGCATTTATAATTGTGCTTTGTTATCCTAAAAGGTAAGTATAAAAAGAGAATAAATCCTCTGCTTAGAATTGTATGCATCTGATGACTAGAATGTTCCATGGACTAGCATTCACCACATATACCTTAAACCTTTTCCTTTCCACTACCTGCTTACTCCTAGGGCTGGGTGCTGTAAGACACACTCACATTGCAATGAAAACCAATTGTCATACACCTTCATGTCATAATACTCGGTAAGCAGCACCTATACTGAGATAGCTAACAACATTAGCCAAACACAGAAATGTCTATGAGCCATATAACTGTATTTCACCATGCGCAAGCTAGATGTATACCAGTCAACTTCCTTGGAGCCAAATATGAAAAATAACCATGGCCACTCCAATGTCACTCCACAAAAGGGAGTGTGATGGAAGGGATGTCAGAATGGAAAAAGAGAGTGATCCGAAACAATTGCCAATTTTATAAAACCATGACCTTGAACACATACAAAGCTACGAAAGCCACAGTTCCTCCCAGGTTTGTTTTGTTTGTTTGTTTTGAGACACGGTCTTGCTCTGTTGCCCAGGCTGGAGTGCAGTTGCACGATCTCAGTTGACTGCAACCTATGCCTCCAGGGTTCAAGCGATTCTCCTGCTTCAGCCTCATGAGTAGCTGGGATTACAGGAGTGCACCACCACACCTGGCTAATTTTTGTATTTGTAGTAGAGATGGGGTTTTACCATGTTGGTCAGGCTGGTCTCAATCTCCTAACCTCATGATCTGCCCACCTCAGCCTCCCAAAGTGCTGGGATTATAGGCATGAGCCACCTCCCACTTTCTTAAAAGGACTCACACAAGTGGTAGGTCCTGAAGCTTAAGCTTCATTAGTTTCATGGCAGATCTGCCTCTGTCCTCTATTTTAAACAAACAAGTAACAATGACAATAAACTTTCACTCTTCTCTGACTTCCCACTACTCCTAGGATAAAATTCAACCCTTTTGCCCTGACTGACACCTTCTCCAACCTCATCCATTACCATGTTCCCCTGAGCAAACTACCGTCTAACCCTTCTGAACTCTTGCATTTCTCAAAGGACATGGAGTTCTTTCTGCCTCCTGAATTCCTTTCCTTCTGCCTGAAATGCTTGTCTTCTTTCTTGGGTCATAGCAAAATCATTTTCTTCTGAAGGTGATATCACCTCGTCCCAGACCTCAGGTGGCATATTTCATCTCTGCACTATGTTTATTGCTGCCATAGCAGCTATCACATTGTGTAACCATCTTGCTCATCTCTGTTTCAGTTGCATTATCTGCCTCTCATCAGAATTTAATCTCTGTGATGGCAGGTCCCTTGTCTTGTTCACCACCTTTATTAGTCAGTTCTCATGCTGCTGATAAAGATGTACCCAAGACTGGGTAATTTATAAAGAAGAAGAGGTTTAATGGACTCACAGTTCCACTTGGCTGGGGAGGCCTCACAATCATGATGGAAGGTGAAAGGTACATCTTACATGGTGGCAGGCAAGAGAGAATGAGAGCCAAGCAAAAGGGGAAACTCGTTATAAAATCGTCAGATCTCGTGAGACTTATTCACTATCATGAGAACAGTACAGGGGAAACTGCCTCCATGATTCAATTATCTCCCACTGGGTCCCTCTCAGACCACATGAGAATTATGAGCGCTACAATTCAAGATGAGATTTGGGTGGGGACAGAGTCAAGCTACATCACCACCATATCCCCTTTGCTCACAACAGTGTCAGAACACAACAGACTTCAATTCATATTTGTCGAGTGAATGATTAGTAAATCTGGGATGTCAGAAGAGATAGGCATAAATAAAATCTAAAACTATGAAATTAAAACAGTGATTCAACACATTTGCTACACACTCTACATTCTTGGCCAAGGAGCTAAGTAGAGATCCACTTAATAACAAGTATTTTTGAGCCTCTAATGCGTATATTACAAAATGCCAGAAAACATGAAAAACAAAGGGCTTATTTCCTTATTAGATTGTAAACAATCTGGAACCATCACAGTCTTGCTATAATTTAGAGAAAGAAAAAAACATACAGATGGAAACAAAATACACGATATATATTGAGATATCTCATGATGAGTTCCAAATTATTAAATAGTGAATGTCATGGGCAATTGGTGACAGCTGGAGACGTGATGGAAGTCTCCCTGGAGAAGTCTCTTGAACTGGACCTGGAGGAGTAGTAAATACAGAATTTGCAAAGTGAGAAGCCTGAGAAGCAACAGGAATAAAAATGCACAGGTGGGTGATTAGAATGGATGGGGGTTCTATGCTCAAAGGAGAGAGCGGCACACAAAAAACAGGGGGAACATTGGCTTTTGCAAGACAGCCAGAACTAAAAAAGTGAATAGCAGAGTGGAGCTGCAGTGTGCTGTCAGATCCTCCTGCAGAATGAAGTGCTTACTCTGCAGGGTCCAGGAGTGCTGCAGCAGTCGGTTCTTCTGGAATTGCATTAACTAAAGAGAAAGGCCTGATCCAAAGCCTCACTCCCTCTCCTCGCATGCCCCTTGTCCAGTTGGTTGAAGGAAGAGGATGAAGGCCTACAGCCTTGCCCCAAATCAGAGCAACTCTGAAGAGTCATCCTCGGGTGTCCATGGGGCCGGCTGAGGCCTTTTTGAGACTGCAACAGAGCCCAGCTTCTCCTTCTGCCTCACTATGCTTCCTGCCCTCCCTTCCACATGGGTTGGTCCCAGGGGTCTTCCCTAAAAACTTCATGCCCACTGGTCCCCACCTTAGAGATTACTTCCCAGGGAATCCAAACTACTATCAATAGGTAGATCCATCATTTGTCAATTCCGTTATTGAAGCACTTGATGTTCTTTCAACTGATGCAAGAAATACATTTTAAATCCATAATTCGATTCTTTCTTGACAAAGAAAAAATTTTTCTGTAAATGTATCTTGCCTAAGATAGTACTAAATTAATCACAAAGAAGAAAAAGGAGAATGATAAGAAAGAATTCCAAGCTGAAATATTTTTATTATGATTTCAAAAAGTAGCAAATTTTCACATATTTTAAGGAGAAATATAGCCTTTTTTTAAAAAACAAAAAAAAAGAGGAGGGAATAGTGAAAGTCATGACTTTCATGTTTCTTTTGGTCCAATTCTTTTTAGTCTTTTACATTCCTGAGCCCTATGCCAATACTTCCTTCAAAAGAAACCAGAAAAAATAACCAAATTAATTCTATGTAAGCCAGGTATCATTATATAAGATGAAAGTTTGTATTTGTTCAATACAATCCTGGAACTAAATTCAATTGTAGAACACAAGGGATATAAAACTCTAGAATATGGTCTGCTTAACCCATCAAAGCCATTTCAAAGCTAACTGAAGTGATTTGTCTATGTTGTTACATATTGTTTGCAAGCTTAAGTGGGGCACACTTGGGAATTAATACAGTTGATGGCTACTATTGATAAAAAGGCTCCCTTAAGAAAGCAAGGAGTAATTAAAGAAACACATACACATAATCAATGTTCAGATAATCCCAGCTCCTTCAAGAGTCATCAATATGTTTTGAATGCAAACGACATATGAGGTGGTTTTACTCTGGTAAAAATCCTTACAGAGAGCAATTAACCTATTTAGGGCATGAACTGATAGCTAGCTGTGGACACACGGACTATAACTTTTACATGTTCTACTCACAGGAGCCACTGCAGGAGACAGGAAACTGGGTTAATACAACAACTCTTTGTTGATCATTGGTGTGTGCTACCACTCACTAACCACAGTTCATTCTGCAACCCTAAAAGGCAATAGCTATAGTATTTACAACCATAGAATTGGAAGCAAAACTAGCTCAAATCCTGGCTGCCCAATTTCTGCCCATGTGACCACAGGCAAGTGAGCGAACTTCCAGTCCTGTCTTCCTTCTCTGCAAAAAGGGAGCTGATAATAATGGTATCTATCACATAGGATGGTTGTGAGAATTTAGCGAGTTACCATATAAAAACTCTTGGAACTGTGCCTGGATTATAAAGGCATTAGCTGTCCTTGAAGAACAAATCCAATTTTTAAAAGTTGGCCATTTGAAATGAGTTTCTGTGTTTGTGCCATTTCCCAAGCAGGATGACCTCTCAGCATTACTCCTGGTAAAGTTAACTGGGACAGTCTGGTTGCCTCACAGTGGAATCAAGTAACCCAGGCGCCAGCCATCAGGCACTGGCTTGGCTCAGCAGACAACTCAGGTTTTTATATCTCACAGTAATAAACATTCCAGAGTATCATTTCTGGAGGCACAATGGGATAAATACATTGAATGAGGCTCTGGAGGAGAATAACAAAGACAGCTGGATAAAATATTAAAACTGTCTCTTTAAAGGCACTTTGGAGCTATCAAGAAAGGAAGAAATGCTCAGAGGATTAATAAAAAACGAGAACACTTTAACAAGAGCTAGGACAAAAGCTATCCTCTGCCTGGTGGCATCTGCCCAGCTCCAGTACATCGGAGCCTCCACAGGCACAGGAGACCAAGAGAAAGACTCGGCCTGGACCAAGCTGTCTCCAGGGCTGGATCAGCATGTAGCCACCTGTCTCAGGTATAGTAGTTAAGGGAGCACCAACAAACCCAGAACTTGAGATTAAAAAAATGTAATATTTTTAAAAATCAAAACTAATGCAAAAAAATTCCGTGATGAACAAAATAGCAAAACTGTAAACAAAGATAAACTGTTGCTGTTTATTTGATTTGCAACCCAGTCAAGGACAGTAAAGTTATGAGTCAATGTAATTCGTGAAACAGATATATCAACACATTATCAACTTCATGGAGAAAAAACATCTTTCCAAAGATGCAAACACATCATTAAGTAAGATAACATCCGTTTATGATAAAATCTCCTTACAAACTAGTAATGAGGAAACTTTCATATTATTATAAAGATTATATACAAAATACCTACATCAAGAACAGCAGCTAATGGTAAAATGTTAAAGAACTCCCTTCAATATCAAGGCCAAGGCAAATGGTACACCATAGTTGGTTTTACTCAACATTGTACAGGAGACATCAGCTAGTACTGTAGTACAAGAAAAAGAAATAAAATGTGTAAAATATAGAAAAGAAAATAAGCAAAGCTCATTATTACCAGATAATATAATTTGTATGCAGAAAATAATCAAAAAATCAACAGGTAAATATTAAGATTAATAACTGTGTTTATCAGATTTCTAAGATTAAAATCAAAATGCATTAATTAAGATAATCTTATTTGTTGTAATAGATACATCTCAGTGGCTTAACAAAACAAGAATTTTTTTCTTAGCAGGTAAAGCTAATTTAATGGGAAATAGGTGAGAGATGGGGCTCTACTCCACCAAGTCACTTGTGGGCCCACTGATGGAGATGCCATCCTATTCAACTTGTGACTTCCAAAATTGTTGTGAGCATCCAACAACATACAGGGAAAGAGGGACTGGGAAGCTGTAAATGAGGTTTTTATGAGTCAGATAACATACATAGGAATTAATATGACAAAATATGTTTAAGTGCTTTTCGAGAAAATTTTCAGCTTTTTTGTAAGATCTTAATAAGCAGAGAGATATTCCATGTGCATAAATGGGAAAAAAACAATATCATTAAGATGTCACATCTTCCCATATTAATCTATAGCTTTAATGCAATTGAATCAAAATAGTAACAACATTGTTTATGGTACCTGGAAAACTGATTCTAAAATGTATACAGAAAAGCAAAGAACTAGGAACAGCCAAAACACTCTTGAAGGAGAATAAGGTAAAGAGCTCTCCCAACCCCTACCAGAGCTAATTCTAAAACTGTAATAACTAAGGCAGTGTGGAACTGATATAGTGTTAGACAAGGCAGACCAATGGAACAAAACAGAAAGGCCAGAAACAGTCCACGCTTAGAACAAACAAACAAACAAACAAACAGAAAAAATACTTGGCTCATGACAGAGTGACAGGCATTGAAGATCAGTAGGGACAGGGGAATTATGCAATAAATGCCAGTGGGGAATTTGGTTATGTAATGGATTAAAAAAATTTAAGTTGACCCTTACCTCCCACCATTCATAAAAATCATCTATTCAAATTAGATAGAAGGTTTCATTGTGAAGGGCAAAATGATACATTTTTGAGAAGACAGTGCATAAGACTATATTTCCCACCTTGGGAGGAGGGGAAGATACATGAAATGTTTTTATAAAGTTTAGAATCTTAGGGAAAAATTAATAAATTCAACTCCTTTGAAATTAAGAAATTCTACTTGTCTAAGGGTTCTACAGGAGGATGAGAAAATGAACTAAGACAGGATACTTGATACACATACAGGAGATAAAAATTGGTATTTGAATATGTTAAAGACTCCTACGAAACAATTTTAAAAGGGACAAACAACCCAATATAAAAATGAGCAAAAGACATGAACAGGCATTTCATAGAAGAGGAAACATAAATGGCCCCAAAACATGAAAAATTATCCATTAGTAATCAGGGAAATGTAATTTCAAACCACAACAAGGTACCATTTCACACATATCAGGTCAGCAAAAAATTTAACCATTGAACAAAAGGTTCTCTCATGCAGTGTTTGGAGTTTAAATTGGTATCATCACTTTAGAAAACTATTATGTGTTACCTAGTAAAACTGAGTATGTGCATCGGTGAAAGGCTGAGGTAGAGATCTAAGCCCCAACTTATCAGCGATAACAGCAGCCAGGGCTGTGCCAGAATCTGTCTATATCAGTCACTCATGGCAATGTCCCAGTTTAATGTCTTCAAATATGGGAAGAGAAGTGGCTTTGAGGTCAGATTTCCTAGGCACCAATCTTGTCTCCCACTGCTTACTAACTGTGAGCCTTTGGCCAGACCCTTAAACTCTCTTAGTCACCTGTCTCAGGTATAGTAATTAAGGGAGCACCAACAAACCCAGAACTTGAGAAAAAGAATATTTTAATGTAATATTTTTAAAAATCAAAACTAATACAAAAAAATCTCTCTGTGTCTCAGTTTTACCATCTATAAATGAAGACAATAAGATAGAACACTTAGCGAGTGCTATCACGGTGATGAATCCTGTGAAAATTTCACTGGAGATGAGGATGAAAGTATAAGGAGCTGGGGTCCCCGCTTGGAACATCACCAACTCGGGACACTTAGTTGATATCCCTTAATATCTGGGCTTATCATCTCCTCGGGACTATTCTGTAGGCAGTGGGTGATGTCTCAGGTGAAAGCCAAGTTTGCTACATCTTTATTTCTTAGCTAGAATATGGCGTGTCCCTAACAATTTCACACAAGTCAGAAAAAAACCCCACAAATTCCACATCCAGCTTCCAAGCATAAATGAAGAACATGAAGTCACTTGCTATTTTAAAAGCTAATTACTAGTAAAATACTTTCAGATTCACATTTCCTGTGAAATAAAATTCTGCCTTTGAAATGAAAGTCTCTGGCAGAACTACTCAGCAACACCTTTGTTCCAAGCAGGGGTTTTCCTTTAGTACAGAACACACTGTTCCCTAGTCAGAAAAAGATTGATTTAATTTTAAAGGGGAGACAATGAAAGCATATAACTGTTAACACACATTTAAAAATATATGTGCAACATCACCAAAGAGACATAGATGTTGGTGAGCTCTTTTGTTTTTGTAAGTTTTATGGTGAAGACATGAAATAAAATATCTAAAGATATCCAGTTTAGTGTCTGAAATTGAAAATAATAAAGAAGTATTTGACTTCTTTATCATTTTCCAAACAATCTACTTTTGGACTACAAATTGTGGGAGAGCTTCACATCATCAAATTTCAGCTTCTTTGGAAAAATACTCCTTATAAATAGATTCGATGACTCAGTATTTTTCACATTGATACTTTTTCTATATGTATACTATTGATTCTTCTCAAAAAGCTAGATTAGTTAGAGAATAATAAGGAATATGCAGGAAAAAATCATCTCCAGCTTCTACAGACCAAAGAATAAACATTATTTCACTAAGTTGAATATATTGAGTTTAAGCACATAATTCTACAGCTTCAAATGTTGGTTTCCCTACAAAGTTGTACAAACTGTTAAATTCTTCCAAATAATTTGGTGTCAAGAAATATTTTAAAAATCATTCTCTTCTTTTCTTCCCTTCCACTGAAAAAAGGTGGAAAGAATAGTCCTCTCCATTTCCTCATCTCTGGTTTACTCTTTTCATTTTGGAAAAGTGTTATGCAATGTTTAAGATCTAAAAAGGTATAGAGGCCAGGCGCAGTAGCTCACGCCTGTAATCCCAGCAGTTTGGGAGGCTGAGGCAGGTGGATCACTTGAGGTCAGGAGTTCGAGACCAAAATAGTGAAACCCTGTCTCTACTAAAAATTCAAAAATTAGCCAGGACTGGTGGCGGTATCTGTAATCCCAGCAACTTGGGAGGCTGAGGCAGGATAATCACTTGAACTCAGGAGGTAGAGGTTGCACGCCACTGCAACCTGGGTGACAGAACGAGACTCCATCTCAAAAAAAATAAAATAAAGTAAAAAGATATAGAGAATATAGCAACAAATGTCCATCTACCTACCCCTAAGCTTAATAAGCAACCTATTCACAACACAGTTGAAACTTCCTGTCAATGCTTCCAGATCAGATAACTCTCCCTCTTGAATTTGGTCAATACCATTCCCAAGCCTCTCCTCATAATCTTATTACTTCTGTATCCTTAAACTACATGAAATATTGCTTGAATTTTAAATTTGATGTGAATGATATCATAGATTATGTATTCTTGTGCAACTTGCTTGACTCACTCAGCATTATGAGTGTGAGAATCATCCAGGCACATCCCGAGAGTTAATGTTCATTCATTTTTACTGCTGTATATCATTCCACTGCATGAAGATGCCCTAACATGGTCTAGATTAGTGACTACTTTAAATATTAACTCACTTCTGTGAATGGACATTAGTTATCTCTAGATACTATCTCCAGATACTATATCCAGATTTTTATGCCACATTCTCTCCAGTGTTTGATATAGTCTACTTACCTTTTTGCCAGGTCATTTAATTTACATATCTCTGATTACTGGTATAGTTAAGCCTCTGTTTCTGTAATAAGTTTTTAGTTATTTAAGTTTTCTCTTCTGAAAATTATTCTACATGTCAGTCTTTTTGGGGGAGAGGTTTTTTGTTCTATTTGTTTTGTTACTTGTAACATTGTCAAATTTATCAAGCCTTTTATTTATGGTTTAATAAATTCTTCTTTACCCTAAGGTCATAAAGATATCTTCTTATATTTTTCTTCTGTAGCAATTTTGCCTTTCAAATTATTCCACTAAGGATTGATTTTTGTATATAAAGTGCAGCAGGGATCCAATATCATTTTGCTTTTCCCTGGAGGACAGTGAAATGCCCTAGCACCATTTATTGAATAGCGTTTCTTTTGTCCACTGGTCTGCAATACTCTTTCAGACATAAATCAATTTTCTATATATGTGTGGGCTTCCTACTCCTTCCTTCTGGAAGGAAATTTCTCATTTTTTAATTGAAGTGAATCCCTTAGCAGTTGCTGCTAGAAGGGTCAGTGGGTAGTAATCTTTCTTAGAAATGTATGAAAATGTTTGCCTTTTCTTAAATGACATTTAAGTGGATATACAATCTAGTTTCCCCCAGCATTTTGAAGATATTGCATTGTCTTCTGATATCTATGAGCACAGAGATGGTGCATGAGAAGTCAACCCTTGATTTGGCTTGTTCCTTTATACATGATCTCTCTTGCCTCCTCTAGCTTTGTGCTTTTTCCTCTTTATCTTAGATGTTATGCAATTTTAATATAAGGTTTCTAGATGCAGTTTTTTTTTTTTAATTTCTCTTGGGTGGGGCTCTGCATGACTTTTCCAACTTAGGATTCTTTTTTGTTTAACTCTTAAAACGTTGTAATCATTCTTTTTATTATTGTTTCCCACCAGGCTCTTTATTTTCTCCTTCCAGACGTTCTATTAGCTGTATATTGACTCTTCTCATGTAGTTCCCAGGTCTCTTCTTTCTGCTTTTCATATTTTCCCTCTCTTTGTCTCTCTGTGATGCATTCTGTATAGTTTCATCGATATACTTTACATTTCACTAATTTTCTCTTCATCTGCATCCACTCTTGTTTAATCTATCTTGATCTTTATTTTAATTACTATGTCTTTCATTGTTTAAAATGTCTGTATGCTTTTTATAAATCTGTGTGCTCCTTTTCCCCAAAAATAAGTCCCACTATTAAATTAGAAATCGTACTCCTTATTTTCTCCCTTTGAACAATTTAAATGTTTATTTTAAAGTCTCTGAGATACTGCACTATTCTGTTTTAAAGTGTCTTTCCCATACAGGTAAGTCTCCTCAGTCCTTTGAATTTTTTCCTCTGAGCTTGTCTCAGCACCACTGTCTACTATGGCATCTCTGGGTTCTGCATTCAGGAGATTCGATTCCTGCCCAGCGTCCAGGGCAAATGGAGCAAATCTAGCTTCTTTTCCAGGCCAGTCAGTGAAGTTTTTCTGGGCCACGGACTAGATAGCCCATTTGTTGGTCCTGGCTCCCCACTAAACAGGGAAATTATAGACTTGACTCTGTCCCTAAGTGGGCTTCATAATCCCACTTACTAAGATATGTTTCCTGTCCTGGAAGTTGAGTATATACATCCTTGACTCCCTTATATTCACATCTGATATGCTCACCCTTGGGAAATCCATTCACTTATTTGGGATAAATAGTAATATGCAACTGTGTCAACTTCTGTTCCCTACTTTAGCTGAATTCCTTCCTCAATTCTGGAAACCAGAGAGAATACCTTAGAATTCTGCTAAGCATTTGGTAAAATTTGTAGTTTAGCCACTATTTCCATATTTCTACATGGAGAGTGAACATTTGTCAATCCAGCTCATTCAACCATTCCTAAATAGGAACTCTCCCTTCTTCCTTCCTTCTTTCCTGCCACTTCCTCTGTCTCTCCCTTCCTCCCTTCACCAGTCACCAGTCACCATCTTCTATCTCCGTTTCATTCTCATGGCCTTTCCTTCTCATTTTTGGTGCTATCTTCTTTCTCTGTTCACAACACAACACGTGGTCTCTAAGCTTCTTACCTTGGCCCTCTTATCTTCATTTTCTACTGGTACACTCTTGAGAAATTTGTTCAGTTCCTTGGCATAAATTCATTCAATTCTTTGGCAGAGTAACATCCTAATGACAAATCCAAGCCAGACAGACCCACTGAGCTCTAGTGCCATGCATTTACTTCTTACTGCATATATAGGCACCTACAAACCTCCCAGGCACACCCATCTCAACATACCCAAAACAAAGCCATGATTAGCCTTGTGAAAATCTTTATATTTACTCTTACATTTTCCTTCCTTTTGAGTGACATTTTCATCTATCTGCTCAGTCACCAAAGTCAGAAACCTGGGTAATACAGCAAATGTACCCTTCCTCTCAGTAGCTATATCTAGTCGACAATAAACCCCTATGTATTCCACCCATTTGGCAACTCTCATGTCTATCCTCTCTTCTCCATTTCCACTGTGATGGCCTGAGTCCTGGTCCTGAGTCCCTCTCTCTTGGGCTGCTGTTACAGTGCCCCAGATAATCTTCCAACTTCCCTTCAGTCTCATCTGACTTCTGTAAATAATCACAGGCAAGAAATATATCATGAGATTCCTTATTTTCATTGTAACAGGAAATCACCAAAAGGAACTTCAAAATATCATGTGCTTATTTGTGGTCCAAGATGACATCTGGATAACAGTTCAAGATTCAGCCTTTCTCAACTTTACACTGAAACATACATGACACACACACACAAAAGAATGAAATGACAAAAAAAAAAAAGAATGAAAACAAAAACTGTCAGAACTGTCAGGCATTCTACTACGGCCAGGCTATGGGAGGAAATTTCACTAACGAAATTTACAAAGCCGAAATGAACATCAAAATCCATGACACTGAGTCACACTTTGAGTCTTGAAGAAGAGCACATGCAGGCCTCCAAGGTAGCAGAGAAAAACATTGTTTGTCCTCCATCACCTTCCTTGGGGCTCAAGGGCCCAGCGACATTATGAACCAGGCCACCATGTAACCAGCCTCTTCTGCAGAGAGTAGAACTCAAAACCTGAGCAGGATTTGCCCCACTTCCAGTCAACAAAACCCTTGTCCTCACCTCAGGTAGATCCAAGCCAAAAACCTCTAGAGAATAAGAGGACCAGACGTAGGAAGAACGCTAAGAACTGAGCTGGCCTCCCTGTTAATCTCTCACCACCTCATCAGAGTAGAATTCCAGCTGTCTTACTAAACCACACCAAACAAAAACTTACTACAACTTAGATCAAGGCAACCTTCCCTAATATATCCTATTACAGAATAAAGCCCAAATTGCCTTATATAGCATTCGAGGCTTACTCTATACATAGGCTCCATCTACCTTTATCATCTACTTCTCATTATCTCCAAACATTGCAAACTCCAGCCACACAGTATTATTCAATGATTTTAAAGCATCCTTCAAGCTTCCCTACCTTCTTGTCTAGGTTTCCCTTGTTCCTTCTGCCTAGAAGACCCTCTTCTTCCTCTTTAAGCTCCCTGAAATCTTTATTATTATTATTATTATTATTATTATTTGAGATGCAGTCTTGCTCTGTTGCCTAGGCTGAAGTACAGTGGAGTGATCTCAGATGACTGTAACCTCTGCCTCTGGGGTTCAAGTAATTCTCTTGCTTCAACCTCCCAAGTAGCTGGGATTACAGGTGCATGACACAACACCCAGCTAATTTTTGTATTTTTAGTAGATACAGGGTTTCACCATGTTGGCCAGGCTGGTCTTGAACTCCTGACCTCAGGTGATCTGTCCACAGCCTCCCAAAGTGCAGCTTCTCCATTATTAAAGATCCACATTTCAAGGTCCAAATCCTTCCTCAAATCTTCCAAAACCCCTAAATTGGAATTAGTCTCCCCTTCCCCTGTGCTTCTATAACATTTTCTTTGTGCTTCTATTTTAATATTTATCACTGTCTGTCTTAGATTGATAACTGCAACTTTGCTCCTCCTACTAGACTGTAAATGTTTTCATTTTATTAGCTAACACATACCATAATGCCTTCTGTATCAAAGATATGCAATGGACATGTGTTGCATCAACTGGAGATGAGATGAAAATGAACTACAGAAAATTTCTTGCTCAGGTCCAATTTTTACTATTTCATTTATATTTATATTTAAAACAATCACTGGGTTTTGTCACTAGGCCAAGCAGCAGGCTGAAAAGGAATGAAACCTTGAATTTCCTTTGCAATTTTGAAGAGGAAATCCATAGGTGACACCTTCCCTGATAAAAGAAAGAGGAACTAAAGGCCACAAGGGGTAGGGAGGAGGGGGTGTTGAGGTCATAGAACAAAAGGAAATCCCATTTTCTAATCTCTACAAGATGGTCTCGTTGCTGATCTCTCCTGCTGCAATAGAGCAATAAAACATGTCCTGGAAGGTCAGCAGATGTTACAGCAGTGGGAAAAGCAGGATATAATTATCAATGATCAAGGCACTCAGTGGGGCCATCTCAATTTTCTCCTCTTTCATTCTTCCAACCAAATGATAGAAAATTGATGTCAATTCCAAAGCCACTTATGTATTTGCAGCACAATAGCGAATCATCCATTCAAACATCTTTCATAGTTATTTCCTAATGAGCTGATGCTCTATGTGAAGGTTGCTGTTCATTTGTATAGTCATCCCTGTGCTTAAAATACTAAGGAAAACTTGTGCCTTCTTATTGACCTCAAGGATACTGATTCCATAATGGTTATAAAAGGCACAGAAGTTGTGTTTTGCATGCCTTTTTCTGCCAAATTCAAAAGCATAATTGCTCTTGCTTTTCAGCCACTGATTCAACATATGGTAATGGGAGTTCTTGCTCTTCTGCAATCACGGTGCTAAGAACTAGAGGTAAAATGATGAGACACCTGACTTCATGGAACTTACTTTCCCTTGGGAGAGACAGACACCAATAAAATAATTCTATGGATAAGTGAAAATTTTATGGAAATCAAAAGAAGTTTTGTGGAAAGGAAATGAGAATCTATAACAAAGGGATCTTTGTTCATCCGGAATGTTAGAAGGCTTCCCTAGAAAATCTTGTACACTGAGATTTGAAGGTTGAGTATGAGTTAAATAGGGAATGAGGAAAGAGAATGTTACAGGCAGGAGGAAAACAGCAAATATAAAGACTTTGCTGCCTGAGAAAAGATGTTTACGAACACTGAGGAAAAACCAATCATGATGACTTCAGCATACTGAGCTCTCTATCTGCAATGCTATTTAGTGGCCAAGTTCCTAGGATTCTACAATAGTATTCTACTTAATAAAAGTTCATTAGTTAGCTGTTTGGAAAGCTTAAAAATGAAGACAGTTTTATGAAATTGGGTGACAAACGTAAGTCTTAATATGAGGCAAGGCAAAAAAATGATGTGAATAGCTGAGCACGGCCTGAAATTTTTGAGCTCAGGTTCTTAATTTGTAACCCATCTTTCCTCCCCCTCTGTCCTCCCCAAGTCCAGATGCATAGTCACAGGACCTAAATCTTCCTCTACTATGAACTTTCAACTGAAGGCAGCACACAAAACACCACTCAAAAAGGATTTCATTAGCAGTTTTCTGAGCATTTTGTCACTGGACTTACTGACTAAGCTTATTGAACATTTTGCTTGAGGATCTTAGGATAGAAACCAGTATTATTTTTTTAAATGATCAGCTAAGGCCAGGCGTGGTGGCTTACATCTGTAATCCAAGCACTTTGGGAGGCTGAGGCAGGTGGATCACTTGAGGTCAGGAGTTCAAGGCCAGCCTTGTTAACATGGTAAAACCTCATCTCTACTAAAAATACAAAAAATTAGCTGAGTGTGGTGGCACATGCCTGTAATCTCAGCTACTCGGGAGGCTGAGGCAGGAGAATCACTTGGACTTGAGAGGTGGAGGTTGCAGTGAGCCAAGATTGTGCCACTGCACTCCAGCCTGGGCAAGAAGAGCAAAACTCTGTCTCAAAAAAAAAAAAAAAAAAAAAAATTCAGCTAAGCAGAGGCTAGTGGGTTTTTATACCTGACAGTTCCTTTCTTAACATTTTCAAAGTTTGTTTCACTGATTCAGAATGACTTTTGAAACCATTATTTAATTTTTTTTTACCTGCTGTCCAGCATGTTCTGATTTCTGCCTTGGCAGGAACAAAACATTAATCTCCTCCCATAATCCTGACATGCAGGATTGGCACAGCATTTATTAATTCACCTTTCACTTAAATTGGTTTTCTTTTTAGCTGCACTGCATTCAATATCTCGGACTAACCATATCTTTTTTTTTTTAGCATAATGTAAGATAGGGTCAAACCTTTACTTCTTGAGCTGGGTTTAATAAATAAAACTAATAGCTGAGATTGATTACCCATGTAGACAGCAAACTACAAAACCCAAGATGAATTGTGTAATTTGCAGCTCTATGACATGTATTAAATTTTGAGACATAAGATAAATAATTCATGTAAATAAGAAAGTGAGGACACCCAAGAATGAAGTTTGTGGTTATCCATTAACAGCAGGTGAAATAAACAACCAATTTCATTAACTTTTGATTTAGGCCTTTTAAATACATTTTTACTAACCACTGCCTAATTGAGACTGCTGTATAAATTAAAGAAATTCTGTTATTGTCCTTAACTAGAGACATTTTAAATTAAATATCTAGATCCCTCAAAAAATGATCACTACATTTACATCTTACACTAAAGTCAGCCTACCACATTGAGATTTAGAGAATTAAAGTCCCTTAGATAACTAGGGGAGGTTAAAAAACAAAAACAAAGAACAGCAGGCATAAATGATAAGGTATTAATTTTTCTTCTTTGGTACCTGCCAAGTAGAATCCAGTGGATAAAATATGGAGTAAGTGTTGAATGTTGCTTACACTTCTTATATGCCTAAATTAGTATGCCTGACATTATAATTTAACCAAACAAGTTTTTCAACTTGCAAGACAGGGATTAAAAAGTCCACTCATTCATAGGGTGGCTTCATGGTTTAATTAGATTTGAAGAAGCCACGATAATCCTGAGATCCTCCAAGGAGGATGTATAAGAAATGATATGGTTGTTTTAATGAAGAACTGTGCCCGTCTCCTCTGCCACTGGGATATTCCCGCCTGGGATCAAAGAGTGGTCAGATTTCTAAGCCATCAAGAACAGGACCTTTGACCAGGTGGTGTAGATTTCTGGCCCCAGGGATACAAAGAGACCTTCCAGGTCTTCCATAGCTCAGAGTACTGGTACTAAGTGCTCAGCAGTGGACACGATGCTGTGGTTAGTTAAGTCCTCCCTGAATGTCTACAAGACAGCAGACTAGGTTTTTCTGGAATGTTCGAAAGGCAAAGAGAGTCCCTGCTTTCCAAGATTTACAGTTTGTGATGAGAACTGTGAGTAGCTAACATGATGTTTTTTAATCTTTAGAAGAATTTTTATTGTTATCCCCATTTTACAGATGAGAAAACAAAGGAACAGAAACAAGGGTTTGGTGATTTGTCAGGTGCAGCCTTCACCTCATTCTCCACCCTGCTGTTTACAGAGCTGTAAAGAGACTTGCAACTGAGGATTTCTTTGGGGTTAAATGTTGTTCTTCTCATAGGATTAAAGGTTAGCTAATCTTTACCATGTTTGAATTTTAGAAATTCTCAGTATTTGTTTAAAAGTGCTGGAATAATGTCAGTTCTGGGTATAATTTCTCCTGAGTAACCATACTTACTTGGGGTAGAATCACCTGAGCTGGCTCAGTGTCTGCAGACACTATATTGAGCTACAATAACTAAGGAGTCCCATACTACATACTGTATCAAACCAGTCTTTGAAATTTTTTGTGAAGATTGGAAATGAGGCAACGTTTTGTGTACTATTTAACCTAAATAGAGTAAAACAAAAGTTTTATATAATCTGAATAAAGGAAAAATTTAGGGGACTCAATGGGTATCTTTGAGATCCTTCCAGCAAGTTTGCATCCACAGCGATCTGGGGGCTACTCTCTAGGCCTAGACATCGAGTCACCTATTGCAGCTCCACCTGCTTCCCTCTCCCATCAAATATGAAACCAGCACCTTCAATGTCAAGCCCTTTACTCAGAGCTTTTTTTTTTTTTGGCCTGCATTTATTGGTGTGTTTCCAAGCAGGCAACTTCTGCAGCACTTAGTCTAGGTTATATGAAGCAAAAAGAAAACCAAGGAAACTCACATCTGTGTCATTTATTGGGTCTCAAGGTCCCTGGAGGCTTTGCTTTCTTCTCTCCACCTTTTAGACTCTTCTGTTTGTTCTACATATCATGTATGTCCAGGGGTTTTAGTTGTGCTCAGTGAGAAATAGGGAAAAGTGAATCCACTCCATCTTTCCAGAAGTGGTAATCCCCTCAACTTGCCTTTTTAAGAACTGTGGTTTTATACACAGAGGCCACTTTAAGTGGCTTTAAGTTCAGCAGCATTAAGTACATTCACAATGCTGTACAACCATCACCATCATCCCTCTCCTGATCTTTTTCATCAACTCAAGCAGAATTCTTATACTCATTCAACAATTCCCCATTCCCCTCTCCCCCTAGTGCCTGGTGACTTCTACTTTCTATATTTATGAATTTGCCTGTTCTAGATATTTTATATAAGTGGAATCATACAGTATTTATTTGTGATGAGTTTATTTCACCATAGCATAATGTCCTCAAGGTTCATCCATGTTGTAGCATGTGTCAGAATTGCCTTCCTATCTAGGGCTGATACTCGGCTGTGTGGATATACAACATTCTGTTCATCCATTTAGTCTGTTGATGGACACTTGTGTTTCCTAACTTGCCTCTTTAGTGCTGAGAGCTGACGTGAGGGGGAGAGTGGAGGTTCGTGAAACTCTTTACCTTGGTTTCCCCTACTCCTTTCCCTCAGTAATAAAGGCAGAAGAGAAAGAGCCTGACTTTTAGAATGCAAGTCCTGGCATTCTGGATCAATCTTCAGCCTGCTTTCCTTTAAGCAGCCTGATAGAGGCTATTGTACAGCTTATGTGGTTGGCAGACTGGTGCTTACTGACTTAAATAACCTTCCAATATGGATTTATTCACAATGTAATCTGATGCTTTTTAAATGCCAAAAAGAAAAAAAAAAAAAAAAAGATATTGTGAGTCTGTGCACATCCCCGCTCCTCCAGGCCTCATCAGTCCCTGCCAGAGCACAGCCTTACTCCGACTGCCTGGTGTCGTCCTGAGCCCCCAGAGAACCAGCCATCCAAAACTGCAAGGGAAAACAAATCCAGGAAAACCCTACAAACGTCAGTGAATGCGTCTACACCAATCACATCTTAACTGAAGCTACAGTGTACCCAGTCCTATAGTTCAGGGTACCAAATAAAAAACATGTGAAAAGACTATGGACCCTGAGGATCTGAGAACAGTGTGGCTCACTGATAGGAACTTGGACACTGTAAAGGCAAGTGTACATCTGCATTCTGATGTGTGCTCCATGTTCCTCAAGGGTTGAGTTGATGTGGACAGAACTTCTTGTGGTGACCCCCATATTCCTACTCAAAAGTGAACCCTCCACAAATACTACCTGACCTGTTGTGATTATTCCTAGTAAAACAACCCCAGCTCCTTCGCAAAGTTTAAAATTGGTGGTTTCACTGCCATCAGGGTTTGACGTTGGTGGTTTTAATTAAAGATACTAAGTATTTTAGGGTAGGAGACTGTTTTATTTTGTTTTCCCAAAACATTGTGATGGACTATGTCACAATATATGATGAACTCAAAACATTGTGATGGACTCTGAGATTTTAGACACTGGCTCTGGTTTCCTCTGTTAATTCTGTTCATGAAAAAAATTAGACATGGCATTCTGAAAGATCTGAAGATCAGGAGAAGTCTAATCTTCATTTATACCAACATCTGGAGACTAAACTGCTGAGAAAGGGCTCTTGGCCCCATTCCAATAACTTGTAATTATTGAACAAAATATAGCAAATATAATTACATTAAAGTCAGGATTAGAAGACAGAATGGGAAATCACTAGATACAGAAAGAGAGAAGAAATTCAAACCTGGAGTGGAAATGAGGTAATGAGGTTAAGGTTATCCACAGGGCCAGAGGACCCCAATTTAAGTCCAGGGCTTGAGGAATGGAGGCAAGTTGGGATTTTAACACCCACATGCTTCTGATAGGTCTCATCTCAGTCAGGGAGCTGGAGGGCTGGGCTATAGCCAGAAACTTTAAGGAGCTGTCAAATATATGAAGGAGAGACTAGAAGTTGGCAAAATAATAATAATAATAACAATAATCTACTAAATCTAGATTCTTCTCCTCTGGAAGAACTGGATGGCAAACTTTGGATTCAATTGGAAAAGGCCTCAGGAAAGGATCTCTTGGCATGAGAAAATTCCAAATCTTTACTAAGCAAAGACCCTTGTCTGGGTCATGCGTTTATCTGTTTTCTAAAAATTAGGATTAATTGAAACAAAGCAGGTAAAAAATCAAGTTGTGATTTTTTTTCTGATGCACATGAATTGGATCATCATCATCCACATTGTCAGTCCTCATTAATATCACAGTTACAATTCTCTAAATGTGATCACCGACACTCCATGCTAGACTTCTTATAAACAAATCATAGGAGTGGTTTTCTCCAAAATAACATTTACAAAACAGGTAAGTAAGGATCAGGTAAAACTCCTGTATTACTAATCAACCTGTTGTACTTCATCAATAAAATGATTAAGAGCAACTTAACATTGTGATATGATTTGGCTGTGTCCCCACCCAAATCTCATCTCGAATTACAGTTCCCATAATTCCCTCAGGTTGTGGGAGGGACCCAGCGGGAGATAATTGAATCATGGGGGTGATTTCTCCATACTGTTCTTGTGGTAGTGAATAAGTCTCATGAGACCTGATGGTTTTATAAGGGCTGTTTTCATTTTACTATTAATAGTATCCCTTTTTATTCTCAAAAATGTCCAAATTTAGTAGGTAAATTATATGGTCTAGTAGTTTCATTTTCAAGTTAGTTTAAAATATAAATACAGCTATTTTAGACATTACGTCAAGTTTTAAAATGTGACCGAGGTTATGATCCAGAAGCCCTGAATGCCCCTCCCTGCAGGTAGGACAATAAGGAAATCCCTGCATTCACAGGATCCCAAGTACTATCTTAAGGAGGAACTAGATGATTTCATATTACTTTTCCGTTTCTCCAGATGACAACTGGAGAACTGTTGCTGCGTAAGAACAACAATAAACAGTTAAGTTGAAGCAAACCACCTCTTTCTGTATTTGTTGAATAGCTGCAGGAAATACTCAAATCCTCCTAGATTGTCCACTTGTTGTGGGACTGGCACGGGGTTCTATGTCTGGGTCTGTGAGATAAGCTGATCCCAGGCCTCATGTCACATGACCTGGCTAGTGCCTGGAGCTTTTGCACTGCATCTTGTTATTAAACCTGCATGAGAGACATTATTTCCATCATCACAGAAAGGACAAACTATCTCCTCCAGGGAATCTGGCAGGACCCTCTAACACTATCATAAAGCAGCTCCAGAAGTCACTGTCATCAGCTATATGCAATTAGGATCTGTAAAATTATTGGGCCATAATTTATAATTAATGCTGACAAACTGACAATAGAATGCTGTTCATTTCCAATGTATTCTTAACAGAGATATAAGAGAACATGTTCTAACAGGATAATTTTGTCTTTTTCAGGAACCTTCTGGTTGTAATAGAAAACCAGAAAACCACTGATACTAACTTAAAGGAAAATTTAGTGTAATGTTGGGGTGGAGGCGGGGATCTCAATGCCAATGGTAGAAAATGCAATTGGATCTCCTCATGAGTAGGAAAGCTCTCAGGAACTAAGTGAGCCATCACTACTTCTCTAATAATCGACTTTATTCTTTGACATTTCTCTGCAGATTAGCATTTCTGCTGAGTTGTACACAGAGGCCATCAAAGGCTTTCCCAGTATGGCTTTCCTTACTTCCTAGTTCAAATGCCCAGCCCCACCCTCTGGACTCCAGTTCTAAATTCCTAGGAGGAAACAAATCTTACTGGCTCATGAGCTAGGCACCATGTGCCAATGACATCAACGATCTATGACCAGAGAACTCATGTAGTACAAAAATGGGTCCCCTGGAGCCTGACAAAACTCCCAAGAAACCTACAAATGGATAGAGTCATGCGCATTTTTATTGTATGTCTCTAGTACTAAGAATGCCTATTTTCTATTTTTCTCAAATACATTTGAAAATAAGTTGGGCATATGGGCACACAGAAGCATCATGTTCTGAGTAGGTAGTAATGCCATTTTAGCACACTCAACTGTGCCTCCAAAATCTTCTGTACAGAAGTAGATTAGATTGTGTAATTCATGAGAACCATGCCAAAAGCCCCCGACTAAGGGAGCCACTGTAAACTCACAATGAGAAGGCTGGCATCTTTTATTCTCTCTCCCGTCTGCTGTCATCTGGATATTCTTGCCTCAGCCCCTATGAAGGTTCTGTGCCTCCCACCATCTGTAAGCTTTCCTGTCCTGCCTACACCAGCCCTCAGCTAGAATGAAAAAGGGGGTCTTTAATATGGGGACTGAAGACATCATAAATAGTTTCCTTAGCAGCTTGTCACAGTCCTGCCAATCAGATGTCCTTGATTTCTAAGCAACAAGAAAAACTACTGAAATTTTAAGGGGACACAAGACAAAACTATATCAAGGACATGTGTAAGTTTTTGTATATTTTTCTAATATTTTTTAACCTTGATGACTCATACCTTTTAAAACTCATTTGCCTTGGTGATTTGTTTTATTCTTGTTGGTTTTTTTTAAACCAGTTAGAATCGCCTTATTGGCTATTTTTGATTCAAATAGAAGTGGAAGTGATTCTTTTTAAGAATGATTTCACATGCAATGAGATAGAGAAAATGGGAGTTTTTCTATATTTTTCCATTACTTTATCACATTCAGCAGTTGTTTGTCTTTTAGTATAAGTATTTGGTTAGAACATTAAAAACGATTGCTTAAAGGATGAGACCCAGCTGCAGTTCCTGTGAATTAAGCCTATGTTACTGTCTTTTGAAGAATAATACTGTTTAAAATTTCACATTGTTATGAGTTCATATAGTTTAGAGTTTCAGTTCAAAGTTGAAAAACACCATTGATTTCCCTTTAGTAGGGAGAATAAAATAATTTGATAATTTGAAAATTAAGCATACTTTTCATAACATTTAATGTTTTATATTTAATCCAATTCATTCAACATTTATTGAATATATACTATGGACTAAAGCATAATAAAGATTAGAAAGATGAAAACAGTTATAGATTCTCCACCCTCCTCCCCGCCAGACATCCATGAGTCCATACACCAGCTGAAATGACAAAGATAAATATAATGCAAGACAAATTGCAGTACACATGAGAAGAAAGGTATAAAGTTTTTGGAAAATATGGTGAGAGATTAGTTTAAGGAAAACAAGGGGAGGTGGAATTTAAGTTAAATTCTGGATTTGGGGTAGGCTATCTCATTAGTATCCTCGGTAAAAATTTCCAAGATCACCAGTTCCTTTAAGTGTGATCTTTACTTCAGAAAACACATAGTATTGTTAAATTGATTTTCTTTTTTCTTTTTTTTTTTTTTTTTTTTTTTTGAGACGGAGTCTCGCTCTGTCGCCCAGGCTGGAGTGCAGTGGCCGGATCTCAGCTCACTGCAAGCTCCGCCTCCCGGGTTCACGCCATTCTCCTGCCTCAGCCTCCCAAGTAGCTGGGACTACAGGCGCCCGCCACCTCGCCCGGCTAGTTTTTTGTATTTTTTAGTAGAGACGGGGTTTCACCGTGTTAGTCAGGCTGGTCTCAAACTCCTGACCTGGTGATCCACCCGTCTCGGCCTCCCAAAGTGCTGGGATTACAGGCTTGAGCCACCGCGCCCGGCTAAATTGATTTTCAACCCAGAGGCAAGTCAGAATCATTTAGAGGATTTTGTTCAATATACACATTCCCAACCCTCCTTCCCCCAGATTATTCACTGATGAGACTTCGGAAGGATTTGGGCATTAACATGCTCCCCCTACCCCAACCCTAAGACATATAGAGCAACACAAAGTGTGAATGCCACGGTGAAATCTATTTAAAGAGATGTACACCAATGTGCAACACAGTTTCTGAAAAAACTTATTTTGAATAGATAAAGGTTTCTTGAAAAAATCTATTTGACCCTTAAAACTGGAAATGTATTAATATAGTTCATTTTTATTTAAAGTTTTCTTATTTTTATTTAAGTTTATCTTATATGTATTTATGAAATGTACTTTAGTCCTTTCTGGAATCAAGTGGAGGAAAAAAACAAAATAGATATGTTAAAATAGAGATCATAAGACTAATGGAACAGGCTCCTTGTGGCAATAAAGTACCAAATAATAAATGAGACCTAAGGCCATGACAGAAAAAGCTAAAGTCACATACCCCTACCCTTATAGAATAAACTATGCTCTAATTGCCACAGGTTTTTCTTATTCTCTAGCAGCTAAACAAGCACTGGCCTCAAGATAAACACTGTTGAAACAATCATAGCTCATTGAGCACCAGATGCTGACTAACTGACCCCTCTTTTCCACAAGCTACAGCTACGGCTTTGATTGGACAAAAGACTGATTTCAGTAACTTTCTCCTGATAAGAGACCACTGACCATCTTCTGGTTCTGTCTGGTTTACAGAGGCTGAGCACTGAGTGCCTTCATATCCCTGCTTCACCTTTTGACATATAGAGCTTAATTGGAATGCATTTAAATGTGAAGTCTCCACACCAAAGTGAACAACGGATGTACGTAACATCCATGTTTGCCTACTATTCATGCACATGCCCCCTCTTCATGGATATTTATAGCTCCTCCTACAACGTGTTAAATAAATATACTTGGCCAATCCATTCAGCATAAATTCCTATCTCATCCTCCCTAGAATAACTTTTTCTTTTGGTCTCTGCCTGAGGTTACACTTCCCAGCCAGCTAGGATAGCCACCCTGCTGGCTGCAACTCTTAGGAAGAAATAAAGCTCTCCTCTCCAAATTTATAGATTTCATGATTTTAAGTTGACAGGTAGATGGTAGATATCGAAACAGAGCTAGTTAATGTTCGCTATTTCTGTGTTTGTGAGAGCCAGCATTTAAGGAGTATTATACAAGGTGTGGTTAAATGTCTTACTAAGCCTCAGTCCAGCCTCCACCCCATCAATCACATATCCAGATAGAACCCTCAGGCTTAAGAGAGTCTACAGCCCTAATGTAAAGAGCAGCACTGAGCACTTGGAAACTTTGCAACATTAATATAAAAATCTTAAGAATCATAACCTTACAGCACCACAATTTGTCCATTTGAGTTCCTTTCACTTTGTCAGTGTGTAGTATAGAACTGACTTAATCCATTCCAGCTTTGAAACTAATTGTTGCTTATATAATTTAATTACATTAACAGATTAATATTTCTTATGCAATTAACACGCATTGTTGTATCTTTTCATTGGAAACATTAGTTTGCATGGAAAATGGCCAAAATCTTAAAAACCTAATAAACACCAGAGACCAGTCCCCAAAAGAATGTAATCAAGACAAAGTATAAGAAAATACTTTAACTTTCCTTGACTACCTGGTACACCAAGGAAAATAAGGCTTACTATTTCTGAAATGTCTCCCTCAGCTTCTCTCATTCAAATGTAGACTCTGATCAATTTCACCATCAATGCCATTGCACAGAGATAGCGCTCTGACTAAGTAAACAAGACATATTTTTCAACTAGTGCAGCCCAATGAATGTGGTTAATAATTCATTAAGTGACTAATATTTTGTAAGGCTGTGTGAGAAATATTAATTAGGATAATAGTAAAAGATGGTGTACTGTTCTGTGAAAAGCAGGAAACTGATTTTTGAGGTGATAATTCTAGAGAGCAGGATGAATAACTTCCCTCAACAAGATAACTGGATGGCTGCTGAGAAGAGTTAGATGGTACTTCCACCATAACTCTGCTCTGTCTTCCCCAAGATGCCTCCAAACCATTGCTGAACACAATAATGTGAGAAGCAGAGGAGAAATGGAGGGAATCAGAGAAGGGATGCAGCTTCAAAGTTTAAAAACTTCTTATAATCTCATAAAAATTTAAAATGAGTTAAATTCTTGAAATGAGTTTAAGAATCTAGTAATTGTAAAGGCTGTTATTTTTCATGTTACGCCATGTGGAGTGATTAACCTTACTGAAAAAAATTAGTAAGTGTATGACAAAATAAGTGGATTTACTTATGGCCTCCTTATACTCGCTCTGGGCACATACTCATGCCATGACTTATCCCCCAATTTAAACTATTTTCTTCTAGTTTACTTTCTTCATTTTCTTTTTCATCCAGGTAAGCATAATTCCATGCCCAAAGTTGACAGACTGTGAAATTTAACTGTATATCTCCCACTTACATTTTAATTGGAAAAAAATAACTTTTACATCAAAAGACCAAACCCTAAGTGCAGAATTTCAGACAACAGTCAGTTGATAGAAGACATGATTTTTCAGATCTTTCCTGGCACTACTAAATTCCAGGTCTACAAACTGCCATTGACCTTGCCTGTTGCAGACTTAGTGTTTTTGAGATACAAGTTTCTTTGGAGATTAGACCAACTTTAGAGGACACTTATATCAACCTCACCTTGATTTAGGGAAAATCCTTATTCCTTTCCTTTTATTCTTATCTTCTCTGTGTTCAAAACCCAGGGTTTTTAGAAGCAACATTATAGTCCACTCAGTTGCTCATTTATTTACAAACATTTTATGAATTCCCACAATTGTTTTTAGGCAATGTGCTGAATGCTGGTAAAACAAAAATGAACAAAGCTCTGTCCCTTTCCCCAGTCACTGGAGAAGACAGCACAATCACGTGCTATTGGTGTTAAGGCAGAAGTCTGTTCAGGGTTACACTTGGGGTCACAAAAAGTGAGTGGTAAATCCTACCTCCAATAATACCAAGATGTGTTCATATATCTACCATAGCTTAATTTAAAAAATTCTTATATTTGTACAGAAAATAGCATTAGAAAAATTAGTACTACAACCATGTTTGACCAGAAACCACATAATGCCTAAAAAGTTCTGATTTTTATTACAAATATTTATTATTGTTGCTCTACTATTACATTTGGCACATCTATGGGTTTTTTTATTTCCAAAATGCTTTGCTAATCTGTAACTTATTATTACTTACAGCTTTTTTTGTTGAAAAGATTTTCCTACAGCAAGGTACAAAAAAGGCATTCTACTGAAAACATTTTAAATTACACTAGTTACCAAAAAGACTATCTTTATGTATTACCGTTCTATTGAAATTTTTCTTTTCAATCAAATTCCATTCATTTCTACATAATGCATGTCAATAACAGCTACCATGGAAAAATAACCACAAGCCAAAACTGTTTTTCTACCTGTCCTTATTTTTTGCCACTCCTCATATTTCCTTCTATTTCTATTTGTGAAAGTTTGAATCCCTCCTTCTTGATGCCCTTAAATCCATAATTACTTCTTATGACAACTCTTTTGACGCCCACATTATAAATTATTCATTATTTTGAATGACGCCTTAATTTCAAATGCACTCTTGTACTCCTACTTTGTCTTCTGTATTTTTCTCCTATATTATTTTTATACTTTTAAATAATCTTGCTTTGAGACTTCTGGCATCTTTCTTTTTCTCTGAGAGATGCCCCTAGAATGCTGTTGCTACAGGGAATTTAAAAATCAAGTGATTCTGGTATTTCCCTTATTCGCTCTTACTTCATTCCTGCTTTCTTCCTTTGCTCTTCCAGTTCCTTACATCTAGAGTGTTCTCTTCTGCCCCATCTAGCCTGTCCTTTAGCCACTTCCTTCAAAACCTGATACAATATTAATTTCCTTCAGACTAACTCTCCTGGACTAACCTACTCCAATTTACTGTGTCTCTCGACCTCTGGGAATGTCACTATAAACTATACATTTCATTCTCATTTACTTGGAAAGTGTTTGTTTTTGTAATTTCATTCAGCTATTTAGTTATACATTTTGTAATATTATTTATATAATTACTATATGCCTTTTCTAATTCCTGATTTTTCCTTCTTATTAGTTTTAATGATAACCATTATTTTGTAACATAAACATGTAATTGGTTGCTTACTATCTGTCTCTCCTGCTAGAATACAAGCCCTTTAGGATAATTGCTTATTGTTGTATCCCCAGAGCCTAAAAAATATACACAGTAATTGCTCAATTAATATTATAGTATCTTTGAAATATCATTCGGATATTAGTGAAATGAAAGTGCTCACAAATGCTTGCTGATTTTTTTAAACCCCATTTTGGCTGGAATGGCTCACACTTTTTGTAACAGGTGGGATGTATTTTACTGTAAGATGCAGAAAACCTTACCAACACAGACTTAAATCGAAAGACACCAGCTGTTTACTTAGCCATAAGTCCAAAGGTAGGAAGTTCTAATGTTAGTTTGACTGTCCAAAGTTGTCATGCAGAACCTAGGTTCTTCCCATCCTCCTCCTTGGCCATCTGAAGTTGCTGGCTTTCTACGGTATTGCATCATAATGCCATAATGCATCATAGCCCCAAAATGGTGTCCACATTCTCGTATTTCAATGTGTAAAGCAGGAAGCAAGGAGAGTGACATCAGAAAACAGGGATATTTCCTCACTCTTGTCAATATCCTAGAAATCCCTCCAGCCCCAGCAGCCTTCTCCCCATTCCGATGACAAGAACTGAGTCACGTGCCTACTTCTGGACTAACGGTGGGCAGAGGGAAAGCAATGCTATTAAAGTCCAATCCTGATTCACCCCAGCTTCTTTGGCAAAAATAAAGGGAAACTGCTGGGTACGCAAGCAACACTGTGCCTGCTCTTCTGCTTTGTTATATGAACCACACTGAAGCTCTGTTTTCCACAGAATCCTCCAGCTCTTAAGATTCTTCAGTCTTTTTCTTTTTTCTGCCTACATTTTAATCATTACGCATTTTCTTTCAGATTTTTTTTTCTGATTAAAATGGCCTTTTGAAACATCTACTCTGTCCACCCATAAGTTTCTTTTATTGAGTTGTTCCCATACTCTTAATTTCTGCATTCTAATTCCTTTTCTTTTCAAAAACACTGAGACATATCACATTTTTAAAGGAAGAACAAAGTTTATTTTGCCCCTTCCTTTCCACTCCACATATATATTTCAGATTCTCAACTGTATTAGGAGCCTCAGAGGGCAAGAAACCATCGTCTGCTCTCCTTATAATTGCCAGCAGCGTTTCACAGGTGCTAAATGTACTTGACGTGCCCTTCCCCTTTATGGTTAATCAGAGGCATGCAGGCTTTAATAAGAAGCAATAGGAATCAGGGTTTTACAGTTGAAAAGTACCCCTCGCATTACAAATATCCTCTACTAATTTGGTTCTATTAAATTCTCTGCATATTTGCTTCTTGCTGGTGTCAGGAAGTCCCAGAATACAGTGGATTTCCCACTTCATACCACCTTTTCCAACATCTTTCACAGAAAGAAAGGATGGACCTGGGTTTCCATGGTAACACAACTGTGATAATGGAAGGTATCTGGCTATAGGTGAGATAACTCCCTCTCAGATTTAGTGGAGGGAGGAGAAATGAAGATTTTCTTTCTTTTTATTCTCCTGGCAATGCACTTCGGAAACTAAAGGGACCCTGCAGTGTCAGTTACAGCGTTAAGTTTTCACTGTCTTACAGATTTACAGCTCTTGGGCATAATTCATATTTCTTTTATATCATTTTTATTTATTTCCCACAAACGAATGAAGACAAAAGTTATTTCTATAATCATCTCAGAATAGAGTTTATGCTGGCATCAGAATGAACATGACTAAGGGGTTAGAAAACAGACATCCATCTCTCCCCCAAGTCCTCTAAATTCTCTACACGTCCTGACATCCTTTTTATAGCAGCTAATCTTTCACCCAACATTTCACATACAGCCACAAATCAGGTAAGTACCATCGTTTAAGCCAGAATAGGTGAGAAAATATGCTCTGACCTGTCATGTTTCTTTTGCCTCTTGGTGGTTAAAAATCAACCTTTATAGTACTGAGCATGAAATCTGAGGCCTGTCAATATAAGGCCTGTAAATAAACGAGCTATAACCACCCAAAGGGCTGCAGTCTCTATACTCCTTCTTATCAAAAACGTCAGCATTGATGAGAGGTCAGGGGAAATAACCTGAGAAATGTCACAAAGCTGTCCTACTCTCTATTATGCTAAGTGGAGTGACTACGGAGACTACTCACTATTTTTGTGACAGCTTCAGTCCAGAGCTTCTCAACATCTAGGGACCTAGGAGTCATGAAAACAGTTGTTTTAGGCGACCTTCTGGACCCACAATCCCAAAGCAAATTTCTCAAAAACATAAATCACTGAATCTTTATTCCTTGCAAAGTAAATGGACTTAGAACTTCTCTGTAATGCAAGGTACTAGATGGGTTGTCATGATCTAGAGAGAAAGCTTCATGCTTCCTGACTCTATTGAACAAATCTAAGAACTTCTTATTACCAAGATGCACAATTAGAATCTTAAAAGAGACAATCTGTCTTTCCTTGGAAAAGAACTATAGCTGCTACTAACCTAAAGTAACCATGAATAAGCATACCAGTTTTACACAAAATATGAGACTTCTGGAAAGCTAGGTGAACACCATACTTACCTACATCCTCTTGAAACATCCCTGCCAAAGTAGCTCAGATATGAAGCACCCATGTAAGTTCTCTCAATTTTCACTATTTCACATTACTAGCCTAGCATGAAATAGTAGATCCTCTTCTGTTCCAATTCCCTTTAAACAGTCCTGATTCTTAGTCCTTTTTATTAATATAATACCTTCACTGCTGATTCTGGTGGCTCAGATAGTACCATTCATATTTTAATGATATGTAATCAAGAAATGCTGAGTTATATTTTACTACATACACATTTTTAAATTCAGAGGACATTTGTCCTTGATAATTTTAAATGAAAACTTGGTGTGTATTTATTATAGCAAGGTAATGCAAATATAAGTTACCCATTCTAATATAACGAAGCTCTAGGGAAATAGGAAACTACTAAATTTGAGTAGTCTTTGCAGTAGTTTGACTATCGACAGAAAAGATGGTGAAAGAATACCTGGCTTTTAACTCAGACCAAAATCCCCTCTGCATGATGACCTTGTGGGAAAGAGGACCGGGGGAGAGGTATGCCAGGCTTTAACAACAGAACTACAGAAATGTATTATTCGCAGGAAATGTGCGACAGTAACGAACGGATGAGACTAGTTTGAGAAGGACCTAGTTTAAAGAAAGTAAACCGAGTAACCGGTAACTGCAAAAAATAATGCAGGAATGTTTGAGGATGTAACGTCTCCTAAATTTGACGTTATGGGTGGGAGAGGGTGTGTAACTAAGATGTAATGCTAGCGACAGAACGCTAAGTTTTAAAACTTAATAGTGAAAGAAAAAATAATGTACTGGGAGGAACGCCTGGAAGACCCATGCAATTGCTGCACGATATCTCCTTAAGGACCGGAACATTTCTCACCCTGAAGACAAAAGTCCCTGTGTTCTCGATTCAGCCCACATCCCTCAGCACCATTTCCATGCCCATCATTTAGGCAGAATGCCACGGAGACGACGTTAAAAGTGGAATTCATCATTCTGGCTTGCAACCCATCTTGTTCTTTTGCCAGAACAGAGCACAGCAACTGGCTCCTCAATCTCTGCCCCTCCCAAACGCCCGCAGCCGGGCCCTATCTCCATCCCGCCAGCCTCTGTGGCAAGGGGCTCGCGAGCTCTGGTTGGCTTGGTCGAAACTTCCGTCACACGCCAGCTCACCTACGATTGGTTGGCAAAGCGTGCGCGAACCGCCCCGCCTGGCGAGGCACTGGGGGGTGTGCTTGCGGATCCCGCGACAGATTTTTTTCCCGATTGGTTGAAAGAGGAAAGTCACGTGGTATGGGGAGGCTCTCTTATTGGTAGTGAATGGTACCATGGGGTGCAGAGACATGACGTGGTTGGCTAGAATGAATCCCAGCTTCCCACTAGATGCCCCTAGCCGGCTGTTGCTATGAGGTGTCCCGGGGCCTTCCGGCTGCCGGTCGGGGTTCCGCTCTCCAGGTTTTCAATTCACCAGTGGCTGACAGGGCGTGGACAGAGCTCGACTGCAGTTCGGCACTGAAAGGGGCGGATCTAGAAGAAATGTGGGCGGATCCAGAGGATTGGTGGGCGGGACCCTGGCGACGTCAGCAGGCTTGGACCCAACTTCCGTGGTGTGTGGCCGCCTCTGGCTCGACCCTGTGGCGCGCTGCCGGAGGGGGCTGTCACCCTCCTATCAATGTCCTAACACTCGAAAGCTTCGTTTTGTTGCGTTTACACAACTTCAGGCAGAAGCCTGTAGGTGCCCGTCCCCTTAAAGCTACACATGCTAATACAAGATAAAACCAAAGCTCTAGAAGTGCTGACAGACTGGGTGGCATCGGGCAAAGGCCCTCGCTGTCCCTCTTGGGCCTTGGGCATCTCTCCCCTTCACTCCTCGCCTCAGGGTAAAGCTTGGAGGTAGCTCTGGCCCCTCTACCATCGCATCTCCGCCGAATTCTGAACGTGGGAGTCTCAGGTTGACTGCTCCCAGCTCGGGCGGGAACTGCGCATGCTCGGTACGTAGGCCCTGGGGTCTGACTGGGCGCGCAGGGTTCGGCGCTGCTGGGCAGTCGCGGTGCTTGTTTATCTCCGCGACGGCAGAAGCTTCGGAGCCGCGCAGAGCCTCTCGGGAGCGCCCGCGGCCGGTCGCCTAGGCGACGGGGACGGGGGCGAGGCTGTGCCGCGGGCTCCGCCCCGGCCGCCGGGCCCCGCCCCTGGCCGCGCTGCGGCTGGGGCTCGGGCGCGCGCTCCAGCGCTGGGGGTAGCGGCGGCGGCGGCGGCGGCGGGCGGGGATCTGGGCGTGGAGGCGCGAGGGGCGGGGCGGGCGGCACTGCGGGCCCGCGGCTCGGGCGGCTCGGGCGGCTCGGGCGGCTCACGCTCTGTCTCCCTGCTCGCCCTCAGTCCCACCCGGTGCCCACGGGGCCGCATCGCCGCCCGGCTCGGCCCATGCCTAGGGCCGCTGCTCCCTCAGCGGCCGCCGCCGGCGCCCAGGGGGCCGCCGCGGCTGTGAGGTGGGGGCGGCCGCGGGAGGCGGCTGGGCGGGCCGCCGGGGCCGGGGCTGGGGGCGCAGCGCGGCCGGCGTAGGTCTATGTCGCGGGCGGCGGCGGCGGCGGCGGCCGCGGAGGGACGATGCGCGAGTACAAAGTGGTGGTGCTGGGCTCGGGCGGGGTAGGCAAATCCGCCCTGACCGTGCAGTTCGTGACCGGTACCTTCATCGAGAAATACGACCCCACCATCGAGGACTTCTACCGCAAGGAGATCGAGGTGGATTCGTCGCCGTCGGTGCTGGAAATCCTGGACACGGCGGGCACCGAGCAGTTCGCGTCCATGCGGGACCTGTACATCAAGAACGGCCAGGGCTTCATCCTCGTCTACAGCCTCGTCAACCAGCAGAGCTTCCAGGACATCAAGCCCATGCGGGACCAGATCATCCGCGTGAAGCGGTGAGCGAGGGCGCAGGGGGCTTGGCGGCTGCACCCCGGAGTCACCGTCCCGGGGCCAGAACTCCCCGCGCGGGGCTCTGGGGAGGGGGCTGTCTGGGGGGTGGCTCCGAGCTGGAGGCTTTACTATTGTCATTCTGCTCCTCCTCCTCAATCTCAAATTCGAATGCTTTGTTTCACAACTAAAATTTGGCATCCTGTTAGCCCACAGAACAGCTCTTTGTCTCTTGGCCGTTGTTAGCATTGCTTGTACAGAGCCCCCAAGGAAACAAAGTTTAAAACTTGCAGAGGGGAAGGGAGTGGATGGGTTTGTGTTGGGAAGAGAGGAACTGTGCAGGTATAGTTGAGACATTTGCAGACTGAACAACAACAGTCTGCCTTGGCAATGTTTGACAGCAAAAATCGCTCACACACCTATACAGTAAAGTCAAGTCCAGAGGAAAGAGACCTTTCTCATCTCGTTAAAGGTTTATGGTTCCAAGGCGTTTTACAAAAATTAAGTCTCTAATTTAGAGCAAAACTTTAAAGACAGATTATCAAATTTTTTGAAGACATCGTAAGCTAAATGGGGTTTCGAGAATATTAACATAGAGGAGTGCAAATAAGCCATTCACAAGAGGAAAAGAATGCAGCTTAGCTGTTTTTTGTTTTTGTTTTTAATATAGCCGCCTTAACCGCTTCAAAAAAAAAAAAAAAGTTCCTGGAAACAAAACAGAAGCTTCTTCAAAAGTGTGACTCAAGTATTAGCTAATTTAAAGTTAACGTTAATAAGCCTTTATATATATATAAATTGTTTTCTAAAGTATACATTTTGGAAATATGGCTGATTACTTAAATGATTTAAAATGTTTGTTTTCTCTTAAATTCACTGAGTATATTTTTCCATGTAATTTCAAGCATTAGAAATGTGATAATATCTTAGTGCAAAGTTTTGGCAGATTTTTCTAATTATCATTTAATTACATATTACCGTTTTATCCAGTTGTTGTTAGTTAAAGCCTGCTGATAATTTTAGTGTCCTTTTTTTCTTGCCTTATTCTACTTAGAGCCTAAATCTGAAGACCTTTATTGAAAGATGGTTGTAAGTGCACTGTAGACATAATCACATTGTACGTCAGTTTGAGTCCACTCATTTTGAAAGAGCAAGGACCAAGTTATGTGTGCCCAGGGGATGCTCAAAAACTCATTACGAGTAGTGGGTTTTTAATGCAACCTGTGAGATCAAAGAGAAGGCTCTCTCTCCATTGCTCCACCCCCCCCCTTAACTACTTGAGTATGCACTTTAATAGCTGAACTAAAATTGTGCATGTTATTCATCCTTGTGTTAAATTCCAAACTAGAATAAAGCAGATACTTGCGTGGTCTCTGCTGCTAAGATTTGCGAATTTGATAGCTTTTTACTTCTCCAGTATCATTTTCCTAAAGTTAAGCTTAGTATGAGGATGGCATTTAAGGGGCTACATTTAAGTGACTTAAATCCTTATTACCCCCTCCCCCAATACCACACAATTAGAAAGAAACCAAACCAAACCAAACCAACTGCAGGGTAGTCTGATACATCGCCACATGTTAATGTTAGGCCAAATGCATACGTCAAAAAATAATCTAAGTAAATGTCCCAACTTCCTCACCCTTCACATTTAGATATGCAGGCATAAAGATATGAAGATGCAGATATACAATGATAAAGCCACATACCCATGGCTAACTTCTTGAAGCCTAGGGAACAAATATGGCAAAATATTTTTGGATAATATGGTCCACATAATTTTGTAGTTTCTTGTAATTTAGTGCAGATTACTTTTCTCAGTTATAATAATAGGTTAGTCTAAACTCAGTATATTGGAGCAATGTATTTATTTTCCTTATGGCCCAGAGGAAAAAAAGAGTAAAATTCTGCATGCCCAGATATCATTTTACTCACTAGTCTCAGTTCTTGATATAAAAAGATCATTGATCAGCTGAAGTAGAGTTCATAAATTCTTTCACCAGAATTCAACCATTGTATACGTAAGAACCTCTTGGACCCTCACTTATGTGTCTTTGTAATACGGTAGTAGTAAGGTATTTTACACCTCATCGTAATCCCAGCATCTGGCTTCCCATCATTGATGGAGAGGACGTGTGAATGCAGGTGGCCTCTCAGTATTTGATATCTACTGTCAAATTCAGTATTCAGCTTTAGGTCTAGGTCAGCACTTTTCAATAGAGATATAACGTGAGCCACATATGTAATTTTAACATTCCTAGTAGCTGATTTTTTTTAAATAACATAAATATGTGGAATTAATTTTAATAATGTATTTTATTTAACCCACCATATTTAAAATAGAATCATTTCGACATGTCAATATTCAAAAATTATTGATAGGATACTTTACTTTTTTATACTGTGCCCTTGAAGTTTGGTATGTGTTTGACGTAGCACATCTCAATTCAAACAAGTCACATTTCAAGTGCTCAGTAGCCACATGTGGCCACAGGCTGCCATATTGGACAACAGAGGTCTAAGGTGTATATGATTTGGGGAAATGCTTGCTTATTTCTCTAAACTTCAGTTTCCTTATCTGTGAAATAGAGATTAATATGCACCTTCAAGAGTCCTTGTAAGAATTAAATGAGATAATGTATTTTAAGATACCCAAAACAATACCTAGTACACAGAAGTTGCTCAAAAAATTCTAGCTGTCATTCTTACTTTAATAACTTTGTCATTTATCTTCCTTAAATTTTACCCTTGATATAAATGTAATTTTAGAAGAAATAAATTTGTAATTGCATTTTGGAATTCATTATTTACTATAGGCAAGATGAGACTAAAAAGCAATGAGGTTAAAATAATCCTTGGAAGAACTGTGTTGGTATTCTCTTTAAATATTTTCTCTTATGAAGGATCTGATGGAAAAGGGCATGAGAATGAACATTTAACTTAAAGTACAGTGTAGCAATAATGCACAGCACTAATGCATAGCCAAACGACGAATGGAGCTTTTCATTTTTCATTTTCATTTCAAATAATAGCAGTCATTTTCAAGGATTTCTATTACTTGAAATATTTCACTTTTAAGAAATATAAAAACTCTCTTAAGTGTCTATAAGTGTACATACCTCCATATACATACACGACCTCTTATCAAAGCCAAGTGGACCAACTGAAAATGGCTGTATTTGTAAATTCATATGCTTTCTTTTCTTAACTTGATTTTGGGTGACATTACACACACAAAGAAAAGTAATAGGGATATAGGAAATGTTTTTCAGTTGAAATAAAACTAGAATTTTTTCTGATTTTGTAATTGCTTTTCTCATTATTACCCATGCCAGGATCAGCCATGGTCCTGACGTGAAGTTCTTGGAACGTGATATACAAGGCCTGTTTGCTGTTAGGAAAAAGTCCAGAAATCTTCAACATGACCTTTCACAGCCCAGCTTGCTCTTATCCCTCCCTGCCTGTGCATCTCTTGAAACCGTCCTTTTACTCTAGCACCCAGACCTTAAATCCTTGAAAGTGCCTTTCTCTGGGCTCTCCTTTGGCCTGTAGAAATCTACCTTTTCCCAGAGTTAATTCCTACTCCATCTTTCACCCTCACCCCTGCTTAACCCATTTATACCAGAGGTTGCAATTTTTTTTTTGTGAAAAATCAGACCTTGGCAATGACCTTGAGCAGCAGGATATAAATAACTCCCACAAGCTTAGCATTCCAATAATGGAACACTAGGCATAGATGAGTTAAAAGATTTCTCCCCACTGAGGGAAGATATGCTCTTAAACCAAAGTAACCCCTTTCCTGTCTTCCCTTACTAAATTTTATGCCTCACCTCTTCCCTCAATTACACATACTCTGCCCTTCCCCTTTTCTTTGAAGCAGTCATCCAAATTTAATTATTTGTGTGATAATTTATGGGTAGTCAGCCTTTCTCACAAAACTCTAAGCCTGTGTAACTAGCACAGCTCCCACTAGCACATAGGAAACAAGCAAAAATGTTGGAAAAATGAATGTTCAGAAAGAAAAGTATTTGTGTTGTCCTTTGGCCTCAGTTTCCCTAAACATTTTGATTTCATAGACGGAGGAGATGATCTTTTAAAGTTCTTTTTGCAGATGGAGGTGATCTTCCTTCAGCTGGAACTTTCTGTGAGAACACTTCTAGTTGGGGCAGTTTTTAATATGAACCTCAAAGAATCAGAAACATGATGTATTCCAGATGGAGGAAATGGCACAGGAAATGCATAGAATATGTTTTTTGGATGTTAAATAGAGCAGATTGGCCAAACGGGGAATTTATATAGAAGTGTGAGGGGAGGCAAGGTGAAAAATTTCAAAGCTAAATTACTGAAGGTTAAAGACTTTGGAGTTGATCGTGTAGTCAAGGACCATAATCACAATTGTCATAGGTATAGTAATATGTAGTGATATGGTAGATGACTTAGTGGTAATAGACTACTCTGTTTCATAACAGGAAGAATAGTCATAAATGTTGTGATAATCCAGTTTCTATATGAAGTGTGAAGATCCTGAATTAGCATGGTGGCTGTAGTAACAGGAGAGAAAGGATGCGAGGAATGTTACAAAGAATGAATTAATCACACTCAGAGGAAGTGGAAAAGGTCAGACGTAACCTTGACATTTTAAAATGAATGAATAGGATTATGGAGGAATAGCTGGGGGAGATTATTTTCAGTTTTGGCGATGGTAATTATCCAGATAGCCAGCCTAATAAGTAATTAGAACATCTGAATAAAGCCCGAAAGGTCAGGTTATGTATGAATATGAAGACTCAGGATCATCTGCATAGTTCAGATTGGGAGAGTAGATGAAACTTACTGGGTAGAGTATAGAGACAGAAATGAATGGATATGGCTAAGAATAGAAATGAGAAATGAATGAATATAGCCAAGGATAGAACTCGAGAGTTGTAAGATACACAGTGGAGACTTCCTATATTGCAGTAGGAGGGAAGGCGTGGGGTGTTTTAAGATTGGTAAAAAGATAGTTGATGTGCAGTACCCAAGGTGAATAAGTTGTTGTTTTTTTTGATCGTTATTAATTTTCTGTATCACTTAAGTGGTCACTTTCAAGTGAGCTGGCTGATTGTTTACACTGTCCCCCTTACAATATGTAGCTATTAAAGCCTAATCTAAAATAGAAGCACATTGCCAATTGTTACACATAGATCTTTGGCCCATGACAGTTTGGTGCTGGAAAGCTGAAACAAGAGTATACATCAAAAGATGTTTGTCCCAACTAAGTGAAACTTCTGGAGCTCTGCTACCATTTTTTCCTCCACAAATACCTGCTTCCCCAACACCAAAACTTAATTCAAAGCTGGACCTCCCAGGTACAGAGCCTAATAGCTATGGGTCACTTTTTTGTTTTGTTTTGGTACTGGTGAATTAGTAAGAAAAATTTTTAATAATTAATAAATGTATATTATAAAGAATTGATGACTAAATCCTGAAAGTCAGACATAAATCCAAACAAAGAATTTGGGTATGAAGATAAGGAGTGATGGTGAAACCTGTATCCGCTTAAATACAAAACTAAGATAAAAGAATTGTGAGAATTATGGCTGCCAAACAGAATATCACAGTGAAAAACACTGACAATATGAAACAAACAATATAGCTAGTAAGTCAAGATGAGAGGAGGGAAATAGTTATGAGTGCTCACTTCATCTTTCATGAGAGGGATTTAAATGGTCAAAAATTGAAATTTGTTTTGAAAATGACTCAAAGAGCTCAGTGTTTTTCATGATCTTTCTTCCTTTTTTTTATTTTTATTTTTATTTATTTTTTTTATTATACTTTAAGTTATAGGGTACATGTGCATAACGTGCAGGTTTGTTACATATGTATACTTGTGCCATGTTGCTGTGCTGCACCCATCAACTCGTCAGCACTCATCAACTCGTCATTTACATCAGGTATAACTCCCAATGCAATCCCTCCCCCCTCCCCCCTCCCCATGATAGGCCCCGGTGTGTGATGTTCCCCTTCCCGAGTCCAAGTGATCTCATTGTTCAGTTCCCACCTATGAGTGAGAACATGCGGTGTTTGGTTTTCTGTTCTTGTGATAGTTTGCTAAGAATGATGGTTTCCAGCTGCATCCATGTCCCTACAAAGGACACAAACTCATCCTTTTTTATGGCTGCATAGTATTCCATGGTGTATATGTGCCACATTTTCTTAATCCAGTCTGTCACTGATGGACATTTGGGTTGATTCCAAGTCTTTGCTATTGTGAATAGTGCCACAATAAACATACGTGTGCATGTGTCTTTATAGCAGCATGATTTATAATCCTTTGGGTATATACCCAGTAATGGGATGGCTGGGTCATATGGTACATCTACTTCTAGATTCTTGAGCAATCACCTCAAGCGTCCTCTCCAGCGTCTGTTGTTTCCTGACTTTTTAATGATCGCCATTCTAACTGGTGTGAGATGGTATCTCATTGTGGTTTTGATTTGCATTTCTCTGATGGCCAGTGATGATGAGCATTGTTTCATGTGTCTGTTGGCTGTATGAATGTCTTCTTTTGAGAAATGTCTGTTCATATCCTTTGCCCACTTTTCGATGGGGTTGTTTGTTTTTTTCTTGTAAATTTGTTTGAGTTCTTTGTAGGTTCTGGATATTAGCCCTTTGTCAGATGAGTAGATTGCAAAAATTTTCTCCCATTCTGTAGGTTGCCTGTTCACTCTGATGGTAGTTTCTTTTGCTGTGCAGAAGCTCTTTAGTTTAATGAGATCCCATTTGTCAATTTTGGCTTTTGCTGCCATTGCTTTTGGTGTTTTAGACATGAAGTCTTTGCCCATGCCTATGTCCTGAATGGTACTACCTAGGTTTTCCTCTAGGGTTTTTATGGTATTAGGTCTAACATTTAAGTCTCGAATCCATCTTGAATTAAATAAGGAGTAAGGAAAGGATCCAGTTTCAGCTTTCTACTTATGGCTAGCTAATTTTCCCAGCACCATTTATTAAATAGGGAATCCTTTCCCCATTTCTTGTTTTTCTCAGGTTTGTCAAAGATCAGATGGCTGTAGATGTGTCGTATTATTTCTGAGGACTCTGTTCTGTTCCATTGGTCTATATCTCTGTTTTGGTACCAGTACCATGCTGTTTTGGTTACTGTAGCCTTGTAGTATAGTTTGAAGTCAGGTAGCGTGATGCCTCCAGCTTTGTTCTTTTGACTTAGGATTGTCTTGGAGATGCGGGCTCTTTTTTGGTTCCATATGAACTTTAAAGCAGTTTTTTCCAATTCTGTGAAGAAACTCATTGGTAGCTTGATGGGGATGGCATTGAATCTATAAATTACCTTGGGCAGTATGGCCATTTTCACGATATTGATTCTTCCTATCCATGAGCATGGTATGTTCTTCCATTTGTTTGTGTCCTCTTTTACTTCACTGAGCAGTGGTTTGTAGTTCTCCTTGTAGAGGTCCTTTACATCCCTTGTAAGTTGGATTCCTAGGTATTTTATTTTCTTTGAAGCAATTGTGAATGGAAGTTCATTCATGATTTGGCTCTCTGTTTGTCTGTTACTGGTGTATACGAATGCTTGTGATTTTTGCACATTAATTTTGTATCCTGAGACTTTGCTGAAGTTGCTTATCAGCTTAAGGAGATTTTGGGTTGAGACAATGGGGTTTTCTAAATATACAATCATGTCATCTGCAAAGAGGGACAATTTGACTTCTTCTTTACCTAACTGAATACCCTTGATTTCTTTCTCTTGCCTGATTGCCCTAGCCAGAACTTCCAACACTATGTTGAATAGGAGTGGTGAGAGAGGGCATCCCTGTCTTGTGCCAGTTTTCAAAGGGAATTTTTCCAGTTTTTGCCCATTCAGTATGATATTGGCTGTGGGTTTGTCATAAATAGCTCTTATTATTTTGAGGTACGTTCCATCAGTACCGAATTTATTGAGCGTTTTTAGCATGAAGGGCTGTTGAATTTTGTCAAAGGCCTTTTCTGCATCTATTGAGATAATCATGTGGTTTTTGTCTTTGGTTCTGTTTATATGCTGGATTACGTTTATTGACTTGCGTATGTTGAACCAGCCTTGCATCCCAGGGATGAAGCCCACTTGATCATGGTGGATAAGCTTTTTGATGTGCTGCTGGATCCAGTTTGCCAGTATTTTATTGAGGATTTTTGCATCGATGTTCATCAGGGATATTGGTCTAAAATTCTCTTTTTTTGTTGTGTCTCTGCCAGGCTTTGTTATCAGGATGATGTTGGGCCTATAAAATGAGTTAGGGAGGATTCCCTCTTTTTCTATTGATTGGAATAGTTTCAGAAGGAATGGTACCAGCTCCTCCTTGTACCTCTGGTAGAATTCAGCTGTGAATCCATCTGGTCCTGGACTTTTTTTGGTTGGTAGGCTATTAATTATTGCCTCAATTTCAGAGCCTGCTCTTGGTCTATTCAGGGATTCAACTTCTTCCTGGTTTAGTCTTGGAAGAGTGTAAGTGTCCAGGAAATTATCCATTTCTTCTAGATTTTCTAGTTTATTTGTGTAGAGGTGTTTATAGTATTCTCTGATGGTAGTTTGTATTTCTGTGGGGTCGGTGGTGATATCTCCTTTATCATTTTTTATTGCGTCTATTTGATTCTTCTCTCTTTTCTTCTTTATTAGTCTTGCTAGCGGCCTATCAATTTTGTTGATCTTTTCAAAAAACCAAGTCCTGGATTCATTGATTTTTTGGAGGGTTTTTTGTGTCTCTATCTCCTTCAGTTCTGCTCTGATCTTAGTTATTTCTTGCCTTCTGCTAGCTTTTGAATGCGTTTGCTCTTGCTTCTCTAGTTCTTTTAATTGTCATGTTAGAGTGTCATTTTTAGATCTTTCCTGCTTTCTCTTATGGGCATTTAGTGCTATAAATTTCTCTCTACACACTGCTGTAAATGTGTCCCAGAGATTCTGGTATGTTGTATCTTTGTTCTCATTGGTTTCAAAGAACATCTTTATTTCTGCCTTCATTTCGTTATGTACCCAGTAGTCATTCAGGAGCAGGTTATTCAGTTTCCATGTAGTTGAGCGGTTTTGATTGAGTTTCTTAGTCCTGAGTTCTAGTTTGATTGCACTGTGGTCTGAGAGACAGTTTGTTATAATTTCTGTTCTTGTACATTTGCTGAGGAGTGCTTTACTTCCAATTATGTGGTCAATTTTGGAATAAGTGTGATGTGGTGCTGAGTAGAATGTATATTCTGTTGATTTGGGGTGGAGAGTTCTGTAGATGTCTATTAGGTCTGCTTGCTGCAGAGATGAGTTCAATTCCTGGATATCCTTGTTAACTTTCTGTCTCGTTGATCTGTCTAATGTTGACAGTGGGATGTTGAAGTCTCCCATTATTATTGTATGGGAGTCTAAGTCTCTTTGTAAGTCTCTAAGGACTTGCTTTATGAATCTGGGTGCTCCTGTATTGGGTGCATATATATTTAGGATAGTTAGCTCTTCCTGTTGAATTGATCCCTTTACCATTATGTAATGGCCTTCTTTGTCTCTTTTGATCTTTGATGGTTTAAAGTCTGTTTTATCACAGACTAGTATTGCAACCCCTGCTTTTTTTTGTTCTCCATTTGCTTGGTAAATCTTCCTCCATCCCTTTATTTTGAGCCTATGTATGTCTCTGCGTGTGAGATGGGTCTCCTGAATACAGCAGACTGATGGGTCTTGACTCTTTATCCAGTTTGCCAGTCTGTGTCTTTTAATTGGAGCATTTAGTCCATTTACATTTGAGGTTAATATTGTTATGTGTGAACTTGATTCTGCCATTATGATATTAACTGGTTATTTTGCACGTTAGTTGATGCAGTTTCTTCCTAGCCTAAATGGTCTTTACATTTTGGCATGTTTTTGCAATGGCTGGTACCGGTTGTTCCTTTCCATGTTTAGTGCTTCCTTCAGGGTCTCTTGTAAGGCAGGCCTGGTGGTGACAAAATCTCTAAGCATGTGCTTATCTGTAAAGGATTTTATTTCTCCTTCACTTATGAAACTTAGTTTGGCTGGATATGAAATTCTGGGTTTAAAATTCTTTTCTTTAAGAATGTTGAATATTGGCCCCCACTCTCTTCTGGCTTGTAGAGTTTCTGCCGAGAGATCTGCTGTTAGCCTGATGGGCATCCCTTTGTGGGTAACCCGACCTTTCTCTCTGGCTGCCCTTAAGATTTTTTCCTTCATTTCAACTTTGGTGAATCTGGCAATTATGTGTCTTGGAGTTGCTCTTCTCGAGGAGTATCTTTGTGGCGTTCTCTGTATTTCCTAAATTTGAATGTTGGCCTGCCCTACTAGGTTGGGGAAGTTCTCCTGGATGATATCCTGAAGAGTGTTTTCCAACTTGGTTCCATTTTCCCCCTCACTTTCAGGCACCCCAATCCGACGTAGATTTGGTCTTTTTACATAATCCCATACTTCTTGCAGGCTTTGTTCATTTCTTTTTCTTCTTTTTTCTTTTGGTTTCTCTTCTGGCTTCATTTCATTCATTTGATCCTCAATCGCTGATACTCTTTCTTCCAGTTGATCGAGTCGGTTACTGAAGCTTGTGCATTTGTCACGTATTTCTCATGTCATGGTTTTCATCTCTTTCATTTCGTTTATGACCTTCTCTGCATTAATTACTCTAGCCATCAATTCTTCCACTTTTTTTCCAAGATTTTTAGTTTCTTTGCTCTGGGTACGTAATTCCTCCTTTAGCTCTGAGAAGTTTGATGGACTGAAGCCTTCTTCTCTCATCTCATCAAAGTCATTCTCCGTCAAGCTTTGATCTGTTTTTGGCGATGAGCCGCGCTCCTTTGCCGGGGGAGATGCGCTCTTATTTTTTGAATTTCCAGCTTTTCTGCCCTGCTTTTTCCCCATCTTTGTGGTTTTATCTTCCTCTGGTCTTTGATGATGATGGTGACGTACTGATGGGGTTTTGGTGTAGGTGTCCTTCCTGTTTGATAGTTTTCCTTCTAACAGTCAGGACCCTCAGCTGTAGGTCTGTTGGAGATTGCTTGAGGTCCACTCCAGACCCTGTTTGCCTGGGTGTCAGCAGCAGAGGCTCAGTTGAAAATGCAGAAATCACCGGTCTTCTGTGTCGCTCGCGCTGGGAGTTGGAGACTGGAGCTGTTTCTATTTGGCCATCTTACTCTGCCCCCCCTTTTTTTGCTTTTTTTTAAAAACCACTTTATTGAGGTACGATTGGCATTCAAAAAGCCAGATATATTTAATGTATCCAACTCAGTGAGTTTAGAGATAAGCATACACCTGTGACATCACCACAATCAATACTGTGAAACTATCCATCACCTCCAAAAGTTTCCCCCTGCTTTATTTATCCATTCACTCATTCATTCGTTTTTTTTTTTTTTTTTTTTTTTTTTTGTAGTAAGAACACTTGACCTAAGTTCTATCTTCTTAGCAAATGTTTATACAATATAGTATTGTTAACTGGAAGTACTATTACTGTACAGAGCTCTGGGACTTACTCATCTTGCATAACTGAACTTTGTACAGTGAATCACTTTTTATGGCCCAGGAGTTTTTCCTGAAAAGGAAACTTTTGTTTTGGCTGCATTGTAAAATTACAGGTTACAGTATATAGTTTTCTTTTTGCCATCCCAGGATTGTAATTTTTAAAGCTCAATTTGGAGTTGGAGGAGATGATGTTCTTCCGCTCTAACATTCTGTGAGAGCACTTTTGTCTGGCCGGGGTGATGAGGGAAGGGGTCAAGTTTAATATGAACCTTAAAGAATCAGCAGCCTGTAACCCACAATTTTGTCTAGTTAAGATTTGATAATTATATCAATAAAATGTTTGAGAGGAATAATTATACTAATATTTATTTTTTAATGGAGAGAGGGCAAAAATAATTTAAATAATTATTAAACATTAAGGAAGAGGTAGAGGAACTAAGAAAAATGACTGGATTTCACAACCAACAGGAAGAGCCAACAAAGTTGGAATTATTTATTTGCTAACGTTGCAGTAGCAATACACTTGAGTGATTTAATTTCTGTATGTGAACTTCTGGGAAATTATATATGGCACAATAAGGTGTATTATGCATGTATGTGTACATATTTTTAAGCAAGGATCTTTACATAAAACCAAGCACGCTATACTTCAGGGAATTTTTTTTCAGGGATATTTTTTCTTTTCAGTTCTCTTTTAATCATTGTCTTTAGAACCTTAGTGCCTAGGGAAGGATGTATGCCTTACTCCAGGGTTTTCTTTGCTTCTGTTTTGATTTTTCCCTGTTTTCTGTTTCTCTCCATCTATTCTTACCTACTGTTTTTTTACATACTTATATTTTTCAGGCCTATGGTGTAAAAAGAGTTTTAAGTAGTCAATTTTTTTGGAGTCAATAAGAGTTTGAATACGAGTAGACTTTCAAACAAAGTAAAACTGATGGAGACTGAATAGTTACTAAAGGAAATGTATAGACATTGTGTTTAGGAAATTTATCTTGAAATTTTAATGGTGTACAGAAATACGCTATATATTATATATTGCCATTTCATTTGTTACTTTGACAGTTGTGGTTCATTTCATTAAAAATTATTCTCAGCCTGACAGAGAAAAGTTTAATTTCTTAAACATGCCTTTCTGCTTTATCAGATCAAACTCAGCCTTTTAGTAGAGTAGTATCAATAATGCTAATGCTGTAATTGTGGACATCTGCATTTCAGTCAAGTATGTTAAGTAAAGCATAAATATATTAATAAAATTTAAAGTAATCAAAATAGCTAAAAACAATATTTGAAGATTCTAATACATAATCTAAGATTTTGTCATGGTATGTATTAAATACTAAGTAGATTTAGCTTTGTACTTTTAAACGATTGAAACCTCTTTGGAAATATTGGACCTTATAGACCAACTCTTTCACCTTTTTTTCCTCATTGTAAGAAAACTCCAGTAAAATCAAACGCCTTATTTTTAATAAATTTCAGTTAAATTGAGGGTCATTGCTATGAAATATGTTTTTTTAAAGCATGTAAATCTGAATAAGGTTATTGGGTATCTGAATCATATGTCAACAGTGTATTATATTGAAGTTATGGTTTGGGAGGTCTAATAACCAGTCAATACTGGGAATTTTTGGAAGTTTAATGCACTTAGTTACTTAAAGTTGGAAATGTACTTCTAATCACACCTCACTGAAATGTATCTGAATGAGCTATTTAAGATAGATTGGAGCTAGTAAAGTACACTTTTAAATGATAGATTCTTAACTGTAATGCTGAAATGTTTTCACTGGCATAATTGGATAGATGGGGATTTGTTTTTGTTTTTGTTTTTGATTTCTCTAATATGTTTAAGATTTTAAAACACACCAAAATTTATATTTAGGGAGAAATAAGATGACTTATACTTTTTGTTTTTAAATTGTTAGTATCTGTCAAAAAGCCAAATATTGGAAAAAATGAATAACTATCTCACTATTTCTGTAGATCCACTCAGCAGGGGATTTCACATTTTCTTAACCAGGGCCCTCAGTAAGAAATACATCTTATATTGTGACTTAGTGCACACATCTAGCTGAAATCAACATTTCATGAAACAGTAAACTTATTCTGTTGCTTATATTACCTTTTCTATTTATTTTTTTCTATTTTTATTTCATTGTTTTTAAGTGCACTTCATGACACACCAAATTGATTTTATCACACATAGTTTGGAAACTGCTATCCTAGGACATTTTACCCTAAGAAAACTAAATGGAACTATCTGTTTAATATTTCATCTTCTCTCTCCTGCTTTTCTGGTTTCCAACAATGCTATGTAAGATTATGAAAATGAAGTACTTCCCAATGTGAGTTAGTAAATACTACCTGTAATTCAGAGAAAGATAGCATTTAGTCACTGAACAAAAAGATACAGCATATCTTTTGAGAAAGCATTTATCTCTGTTGTGCATATTAGAAATGTGAGGATGTATTTCTCATGTAATTTTGTTCATTCTAGTAATGCAAGATAACTCTTGCCTTGTGAAAACTTAGAGAAAGGGAGGTTGTGGTAGTATTCAGACTTGAATACATGAGTGCAGGATTACCCATTTCTAGAACAGTTGCTGAGGAGGTTCAGAAAACTCAAAATAGAGGTCTGCTGCATCTATCCAGGTTAACACTGATCCACCTCTCCCTGTAAAACAGTAAAACTATAAATACCTTAAAACCACTTAGTAAAGTTACCCAAGAGAAACACTGAAAAACCTTTATTTAAAACATTTAGGAGTGTTTTCATGCTTTCCTGCCCCTTAAAAATTAATAATTCAAATGTGGAAATCCTATATTATATTAATAATTCAGTGCATATTAGTATTTTCTTTACTAAGTATCTTTACAGCTCTCTCTGTATATGAAATCTTAGAGTATTTTAAGAGACAGGGTCTTGTTCTGTTGCCCAGGCTGGAGTGCAGTGGCGCCATCATAACTTGCTGTAGCCTCTGACTCCTGGGCTTAAGCAACCCTTCTGCCTCAGCCACCTGAATAGCTAGGACTACAGGGCAGGCACCACCGCATCCAAGTAATTCTTTGAAACTTTTTTGTAGAGATGGAATCTTGTTATTTTGCACAGGCTGGTCTCAAACTCTTGACCTCAAGTGATCCAACTACCTCAACTGCCCAAAGCACCAGGATTCAGGCCTGAGCCACTGTCCCTGGTCCTAAATTAATTCATCTTTAGGTTTCCAATGAACATTATAAATAACTGTACGTATTATAATTCTCGAATAGAGTATTTTGTTGTATATACTCATCTTCTCATCCATAAAGACAGCAAATGTTAATCTCATTAAAGCTGAGCTCCAGCACTTACTAGTTATGTAATTAGGAGCAAGTTGACATTCCTTGCATTTTTTTTTTTTGAGTTAGAAAGCTATTTTATTTATTTATTTATTTATTATTATTTTTTTTTATTATTATACTTTAAGTTCTAGGGTACATGTGGATAATGTGCAGGTTTGTTACATATGTATACCTGTGCCATGTTGGCGTGCTGCACCCATCAACTCGTCAGCACCCATCAACTCATCATTTACATCAGGTATAACTCCCAATGCAATCCCTCCCCCCTCCCCCCTCCCCATGATAGGCCCCGGTGTGTGATGTTCCCCTTCCCAAGTCCAAGTGATCTCATTGTTCAGTTCCCACCTATGAGTGAGAACATGCGGTGTTTGGTTTTCTCTTCTTGTGATAGTTTGCTGAGAATGATGGTTTCCAGCTGCATCCATGTCCCTACAAAGGACACAAACTCATCCTTTTTTATGGCTGCATAGTATTTCATGGTGTATATGTGCCACATTTTCTTAATCCAGTCTGCCACTGATGGACATTTGGGTTGATTCCAAGTCTTTGCTATTGAGAATAGTGCCACAATAAACATACGTGTGCATGTGTCTTTATAGCAGCATGATTTATAATCCTTTGGGTATATACCCAGTAATGGGATGGCTGGGTCATATGGTACATCTAGTTCTAGATCCTTGAGGAATCGCCATACTGTTTTCCATAATGGTTGAACTAGTATACAATCCCACCAACAGTGTAAAAGTGTTCCTATTTCTCCACATCCTCTCCAGCACCTGTTGTTTCCTGACTTTTTAATGATTGCCATTCTAACTGGTGTGAGATGGTATCTCATTGTGGTTTTGATTTGCATTTCTCTGATGGCCAGTGATGATGAGCATTTTTTCATGTGTCTGTTGGCTGTATGAATGTCTTCTTTTGAGAAATGTCTGTTCATATCCTTTGCCCACTTTTCGATGGGGTTGTTTTTTTCTTGTAAATTTGTTTGAGTTCTTTGTAGGTTCTGAATATTAGCCCTTTGTCAGATGAGTAGATTGCAAAAATTTTCTCCCATTCTGTAGGTTGCCTGTTCACTCTGATGGTAAGTTTCTTTTGCTGTGCAGAAGCTCTTTAGTTTAATGAGATCCCATTTGTCAATTTTGGCTTTTGTTGCCGTTGCTTTTGGTGTTTGAGACATGAAGTCCTTGCCCATGTCTATGTCCTGAATGGTATTACCTAGGTTTTCTTCTAGGGTTTTTATGCTATTAGGTCTAACATTTAAGTCTGTAATCCATCTTGAATTAATTTTCGTATAAGGAGTAAGGAAAGGATCCAGTTTCAGCTTTCTACTTATGGCTAGCCAATTTTCCCAGCACCATTTATTAAATAGGGAATCCTTTCCCCATTTCTTGTTTTTCTCAGGTTTGTCAAAGATCAGATGGCTGTAGATGTGTCGTATTATTTCTGAGGACTCTGTTCTGTTCCATTGGTCTATATCTCTGTTTTGGTACCAGTACCATGCTGTTTTGGTTACTGTAGCCTTGTAGTATAGTTTGAAGTCAGGTAGCGTGATGCCTCCAGCTTTGTTCTTTTGGCTTAGGATTGTGTTGGCAATGCAGGCTCTTTTTTGGTTCCATATGAACTTTAAAGCAGTTTTTTCCAATTCTGTGAAGAAACTCATTGGTAGCTTGATGGGGATGGCATTGAATCTACAAATTACCTTGGGCAGTATGGCCATTTTCACGATATTGATTCTTCCTATCCATGAGCATGGTATGTTCTTCCATTTGTTTGTGTCCTCTTTTACTTCACTGAGCAGTGGTTTGTAGTTCTCCTTGAAGAGGTCCTTTACATCCCTTGTAAGTTGGATTCCTAGGTATTTCATTCTCTTTGAAGCAATTGTGAATGGAAGTTCATTCATGATTTGGCTCTCTGTTTGTCTGTTACTGGTGTATACGAATGCTTATGATTTTTGCACATTAATTTTGTATCCTGAGACTTTGCTGAAGTTGCTTATCAGCTTAAGGAGATTTTGGGCTGAGACAATGGGGTTTTCTAAATATACAATCATGTCATCTGCAAAGAGGGACAATTTGACTTCTTCTTTTCCTATCTGAATACTCTTGATTTCTTTCTCTTGCCTGATTGCCCTAGCCAGAACTTCCAACACTATGTTGAATAGGAGTGGTGAGAGAGGGCATCCCTGTCTTGTGCCAGTTTTCAAAGGGAATTTTTCCAGTTTTTGCCCATTCAGTATGATATTGGCTGTGGGTTTGTCATAAATAGCTCTTATTATTTTGAGATATGTTCCATCAGTACCGAATTTATTGAGCGTTTTTAGCATGAAGGGCTGTTGAATTTTGTCAAAGGCCTTTTCTGCATCTATTGAGATAATCATGTGGTTTTTGTCTTTGGTTCTGTTTATATGCTGGATTACATTTATTGACTTGTGTATGTTGAACCAGCCTTGCATCCCAGGGATGAAGCCCACTTGATCATGGTGGATAAGCTTTTTGATGTGCTGCTGGATCCAGTTTGCCAGTATTTTATTGAGGATTTTTGCATCGATGTTCATCAGGGATATTGGTCTAAAATTCTCTTTTTTTGTTGTGTCTCTGCCAGGCTTTGTTATCAGGATGATGATGGCCTCATAAAATGAGTTAGGGAGGATTCCCTCTTTTTCTATTGATTGGAATAGTTTCAGAAGGAATGGTACCAGCTCCCCCTTGTACCTCTGGTAGAATTCAGCTGTGAATCCATCTGGTCCTGGACTTTTTTTGGTTGGTAGGCTATTAATTATTGCCTCAATTTCAGAGCCTGCTATTGGTCTATTCAGGAATTCAGCTTCTTCCTGGTTTAGTCTTGGGAGAGTGTAAGTGTCCAGGAAATTATCCATTTCTTCTAGATTTTCTAGTTTATTTGTGTAGAGGTGTTTATAGTATTCTCTGATGGTAGTTTGTATTTCTGTGGGGTCGGTGGTGATATCTCCTTTATCATTTTTTATTGCGTCTATTTGATTCTTCTCTCTTTTCTTCTTTATTAGTCTTGCTAGCGGCCTATCAATTTTGTTGATCTTTTCAAAAAACCAAGTCCTGGATTCATTGATTTTTTTGGAGGGTTTTTTGTGTCTATCTCCTTCAGTTCTGCTCTGATCTTAGTTATTTCTTGCCTTCTGCTAGCTTTTGAATGTGTTTGTTCTTGCTTCTCTAGTTCTTTTAATTGTGATGTTAGAGTGTCAGTTTTAGATCTTTCCAGCTTTCTCTTGTGTGCATTTAGTGCTATAAATTTCCCTCTACACACTGCTTTATATGTGTCCCAGAGATTCTGGTATGTTGTATCTTTGTTCTCATTGGTTTCAAGGAACATCTTTATTTCTGCCTTCGTTTCATTATGTACCCGTAGTCATTCAGGAGCAGGTTATTCAGTTTCCATGTAATTGAGCGGTTTTGATTGAGTTTCTTAGTCCTGAGTTCTAGTTTGATTGCACTGTGGTCTGAGAGACAGTTTGTTATAATTTCTGTTCTTGTACATTTGCTGAGGAGTGCTTTACTTCCAATTATGTGGTCAATTTTGGAATAAGTGTGATGTGGTGCTGAGTAGAATGTATATTCTGTTGATTTGGGGTGGAGAGTTCTGTAGATGTCTATTAGGTCTGCTTGCTGCAGAGATGAGTTCAATTCCTGGATATCCTTGTTAACTTTCTGTCTCGTTGATCTGTCTAATGTTGACAGTGGGATGTTGAAGTCTCCCATTATTATTGTATGGGAGTCTAAGTCTCTTTGTAAGTCTCTAAGGACTTGCTTTATGAATCTGGGTGCTCCTGTATTGGGTGCATATATATTTAGGATAGTTAGCTCTTCCTGTTGAATTGATCCCTTTACCATTATGTAATGGCCTTCTTTGTCTCTTTTGATCTTTGATGGTTTAAAATCTGTTTTATCACAGACTAGTATTGCAACCCCTGCTTTTTTTTGTTCTCCATTTGCTTGGTAGACCTTCCTCCATCCCTTTATTTTGAGTCTATGTATGTTTCTGCATGTGAGATGGGTCTCCTGAATACAGCAGACTGATGGGTCTTGACTCTTTATCCAGTTTGCCAGTCTGTGTCTTTTAATTGGAGCATTTAGTCCATTTACATTTGAGGTTAATATTGTTATGTGTGAACTTGATTCTGCCATTATGATATTAACTGGTTATTTTGCACGTTAGTTGATGCAGTTTCTTCCTAGCCTAAATGGTCTTTACATTTTGGCATGTTTTTGCAATGGCTGGTACCGGTTGTTCCTTTCCATGTTTAGTGCTTCCTTCAGGGTCTCTTGTAAGGCAGGCCTGGTGGTGACAAAATCTCTAAGCATGTGCTTATCTGTAAAGGATTTTATTTCTCCTTCACTTATGAAACTTAGTTTGGCTGGATATGAAATTCTGGGTTTAAAATTCTTTTCTTTAAGAATGTTGAATATTGGCCCCCACTCTCTTCTGGCTTGTAGAGTTTCTGCCGAGAGATCTGCTGTTAGCCTGATGGGCGTCCCTTTGTGGGTAACCCGACCTTTCTCTCTGGCTGCCCTTAAGATTTTTTCCTTCATTTCAACTTTGGTGAATCTGGCAATTATGTGTCTTGGAGTTGCTCTTCTCGAGGAGTATCTTTGTGGCGTTCTCTGTATTTCCTAAATTTGAATGTTGGCCTGCCCTACTAGGTTGGGGAAGTTCTCCTGGATGATATCCTGAAGAGTGTTTTCCAACTTGGTTCCATTTTCCCCCTCACTTTCAGGCACCCCAATCAGACGTAGATTTGGTCTTTTTACATAATCCCATACTTCTTGCAGGCTTTGTTCATTTCTTTTTTTTCTTTTTTCTTTAGGTTTCTCTTCTCGCTTCATTTCATTCATTTGATCCTCAATTGCTGATACTTTTTCTTCCAGTTGATCGAGTCGGTTACTGAAGCTTGTGCATTTGTCACGTATTTCTCGTGTCATGGTTTTCATCTCTGTCCATTCGTTTATGGCCTTCTCTGCATTAATTATTGTAGTTATCAATTCTTCCACTTTTTTTTCAAGATTTTTAGTTTCTTTGCTCTGGGTGCGTAATTCCTCCTTTAGCTCTGAGAAGTTTGATGGACTGGAGCCTTCTTCTCTCATCTCATCAAAGTCATTCTCCGTCCAGCTTTGATCCGTTGCTGGCGATGAGCTGCGTTCCTTTGCCCGGGGAGATGCGCTCTTATTTTTTGAATTTCCAGCTTTTCTGCCCTGCTTTTTCCCCATCTTTGTGGTTTTATCTGCCTCTGGTCTTTGATGATGGTGACATACTGATGGGGTTTTGGTGTAGGTGTCCTTCCTGTTAGTTTTCCTTCTAACAGTCAGGACCCTCAGCTGTAGGTCTGTTGGACATTGCTTGAGGTCCACTCTAGACCCTGTTTGCCTGGGTATCAGCAGCAGAGGCTGCAGAAGATAGAATATTGCTGAACAGCGAGTGTACCTTTCTGATTCTTGCTATGGAAGCTTCCTCTCAGGGGTGTACTCCACCGTGTGAGGTGTTGGGTGTCAGCCTGCCCCTGGAGGGGGGATGTCTCCCAGTTAGGCTACTCAGGGGTCAGGGACCCACTTGAGCGGGTCGTCTGTCCGTTCTCAGATCTCAGCCTCCGTGTTGGGAGATCCACTGCTCACTTCAAAGCTGTCAGACAGAGTCGTTTGCATCTGCAGAGGTTTCAGGTGTTTGTTGTTGTTGTTGTTGTTTTGCTGTGCCCTGTCCCCAGAGGTGGAGTCTACAGAGACAGGCAGGACTCCTTGAGCTGCTGTGAGCTCCACCCAGTTCGAGCTTCCCAGTGGCTTTGTTTATCTACTTAAGCCTCAGCAATGGCGGGCGCCCCTCCCCCAGCCTTGCTGCTGCCTTGCTGGGAGATCGCAATCTGCTGTGCTAGCAATGAGGGAGGCTCAGTTGGCGGGGACTCTGCCGGCCAGGTGTGGGATATAGTCTCCTGGTGTGCCCGTTTGCTAAGATCCTTGGTAGAGCGCAGTATTGAGGTGGGAGTTACTCGATTTTCCGGGTGTTGTGTGTCTCAGTTCCCCTGGCTAGGAAAAGGGATTCCCTTCCCCCTTGCGCTTCCCAGGTGAGGCATGCCTCGCCCTGCTTCAGCTCTCGCTGGTCGGGCTGCAGCAGCTGACCAGCACCAATTGTCAGGCACTCCCCAGTGAGATAAACCCAGTATCTCAGTTGAAAATGCAGAAATCACCTGTCTTCTCTGTTGCTCACGCTGGGAGTTGGAGACTGGAGCTGTTCCTATTCGGCCATCTTGCTCCGCCCCCTCCTTCCTTGCATTTTAATTTCCTCATTTGTAATATGAGTATGATGTAGTAACTCAAGAGATAATGAACATAAAGTGTTTCTTTACATGTGAACCTAAAATATCAATAATAAAGTTTCACCAAGCATCACAGAAATAGGAATGAAACCCAGCCTTTTATCTGTATACTGCCACGTGATTTATTAGAAATTAGGCTCAATTGTCTTACTATATTGAGATGAATTATATACCTAGTATAGTATAACATTTCTGTTTTTCCCATTGTTTTCTCCTCTGTTTTAAGTGCTCTAACACTATGTTACAGAACTTATAGCATAGACCTTGAGTGCTTTGTGTCTTTGCCTTCTCCCAGAGACCTAAATATGTTGGCTATAAATGGTGGCAATAAATTTTTGTGACTTACGAGGAATTGTGATGATTTTTAGTACGCATATTTTAAATATTAAAATGCGACATAAGCAGTCAGCATATAACATTAGTATTTGTTAACACTTCTCTTTTTAAAAAAGTTAATAGTAGACCTCTTTATGAATACCAAATGTTACACATGGGGTGAAGATAATTTTAACAGTCTTTATGGCTAGTTATATATAGTAGCATGTTGGCATAGCTTTTTAATAAATCAAATTGAGAAAAGTTTTGTCTTTGTATAAGTCATCACTGTCAACATCAAGTAATATCATTTAAGCCACCTCATTTGCATAGCATTGCCTTGGGCATTATACAGAATAAGAACAAGATGCTATCTTTGTCCTTCTGGTGTGTCAAAATGTCCTATAAAAGGGTATATATTTTGCAGTATTGAGTTATACAGAAATCTATTTTTAAAGACAGTTTGATTTCTAAGTTTCAAAATATTGTTCCACCAAAAACATTGCTCTTATTAGGCCACCTTTTCTAAGGAATTTTATTCATTTTAACTTAACAGAAATTCAGAATTTTATCTATAAGACTAATGACAACAATTACATATTTATATATAACCGCCTTTTTTGTATATGTCTTAGTCTCTTCAGGCTGCTATAACAAAATTCCTTAGACTGTGTAATTTATAAACCATAGAAATGTATTGCTGACAGTTCTAGATGCCGGGAAATCCAAAGTCAAGACATATCACAGATGGTGCCTCTTGCTGCATCTTCATATGATGTAAGGGGCAAAATGGCTCACTCAAACCTCCTTTATAAGGGTAGTAGTCCCATTCATGAGGGTGGAGACATCATGACCGGATCATTTCCTGAAGTCCCCATCTCTTCATTCTGTCACATTGGGGATTAAATGTCAACATATGACTTTTAGGGAGACAAGCATTCAGATCACAGCAGTATATTTAGTACATTTTTATCCTCCCTATCTAAAATATAATTTCTCCTTCCCTCAATGATCCACTTATACTCTACTGTTTCTTTTTCTAGTTCGTGAACCAACAGTCCCAACAAACTTTGGCAATCAGTAATGTTGATTGGTAAAATGAAGTACTGAAATCCTATTGTTAAGTAGCTACATACATACATACATACATACATACATGAAAACTAACTAGAAAATGAACTAGACTTAATTCTTTTTAATTTTTTAAGAGCAAGTGATGAGAAAATAATTTCTCAATGGTTAATTCAGTTTATGTGTAAAACCAATGATATAAAACTTGTTTACAATGGTCTAGCATTAAGGAACTATAATGTTTGCATAAACCCTATGTCTGTTCTTCCTCTCAGATGGTCAACTAGTTGTGGAGTGCTATTACCTTTATTAAAGAAGGATGTAAACAGAGCATTATCTCAATAGGTGCAGCTGCTATGTGGAGCTCTGTGCAGGGAGAGTCCTCCAGCTGGGTGTGGGCTCAGTCGTGGGAATGCTGTGATCCACCAGCTGCATGTGTCCTGAGAGAGGCAGCCAGGATGCTGTGTGTTTAACATCCCTGCTGAACAAATCAGTACCTTAATTATGGTAGGATGCCTTCCAGAGGTATATACATTTTAAAAGGCTACTCTTGATGACAGAAAATGTTTATTCCTAAGGCCACCCTGAGCACATCATCTGGTTTTATTGAAGGAAATACTTGTACATTTATGGAGGGAAGGAAATTTATTTTATTGCTTGCATCAGCATATACCTACTAAGGAATGAGTTCTGAAGCTTTTTTTTTATAGGCCACAGTGAGTGGCTTCTTAACAATCCCATACCTATTTTCCTTTGAATAAGTACCATTGCTTCAGTCTATTCCCTTTTCTCCAAAGGTGACTGTATGTCTCTTTTGTCTGGGACAGTTCAGGTCTATGCTTGTTCTTCTCTACATTGATTTACAGTGCCCCTTTCCATCTTGAAAGTATCTCAGTGTGGGCAATACATTTTATGGTCACTATAGACTGTTACCTCAAATTCTCTTTTTTTTTTAATCATGACAATTCAAATCCCATTTGTGCATATATTTTTGAGATACCTTGTTTAAATAAACAGTATCTTTCTTTGACCTGGCCAGCATCCTTTTTTAAAGCTTTTGTTAATTTGGGTAAACAAATCCTCATGAACTGGAAATGTTGCTCAGTTTTGAAAGATGACATCTTTTTTACTAAATGCTCTTGATTAAAGATGGCTGCAGACTCTTTGACACAACTTTCATTGAGAAGTAGGATCTGTTTCCTCTTCCTCTGAGTCTGTGCTGGCCTGTTTAGACTGCACTGATCCATAAAGTATGGTGGAAGTGATACTAAGCCGTTTGGGGCCTAATCTCTGAGAAGACCAACAGCTTCCACCTTACTTTCGTGAAACCCTGAGCTACCACACAGGAAGTCCAGCTATGCTGCTGGAAAATTCACAGAGAGGCCCGGAGGCTAGACAGAGAGGAGGAGGGAGCTCCCTTCCACCCATTCCTACCAACGTGCCAGGCCTCAGGTGATGCCATCTTTGACTCTCCAGCCCAGCCCTGCTCACTGTAACTGAAGACCTCTGAGTGACCCCGGTCAATATGATGTAGAACAGAAGAACTGCCCAACTGAGTTCTGCCCAAATTCTTGACCCACAGCATCATGCAATATAGTAAAATGGCTATTTTAAGCCCCTAAGTTTTGGGATAGTTTCATGCAGCAGTAGTTATCTGGAACAATAACACATTTTTAGATAAACATGTTATTTTAGAAATTATTTTGGTAAGAGTACTGTTGATCCTTTGGGTTTCTTTGTGAAGATCTTAAAAAAAATTATTGAAGATGATTAAATAAATCTTAACTCTTAAAATATGGCAAATTTATAGAGCACCTACCAACTGCCCTTGGAATTGGTCTGCCCGATGTCATTTGACCACTCCCACCCATGCATAACTGTACTTTGAAGATCACATTTAATTGTATTAAGAATATAGTGTATTATAGCTTAGTTTCAGCAGAAAATCCAAATGTATGTATGTGCCCTTTGCAACTGTTTATACTCATAGTCTGAACTGCTGCTTCCCCCTTCACTCTACCCACAGGGTGTATTGTTTATACAAGTAATTGATGTAAACCATCTAATTTCTGTTAACGAAGAAAGAGTCTGTTATTTGGTGGTGCTCTGCTTCAATTTTCATATCTAGCACCTGACACGTAGAAAATACCTAGGAAATATTTGTTGAATTTATAAGTAAAGATCCCTGCATTCTATATTTTGACAGTTTCCCTCCAGATCCCAGATCTCTGGAGACCCCTTATGCATCAAATCAATATAAGCATTTCACTGTCTAACACAAGGCATGATAAAGAAAAATAATAAAGCATTTTAGATAGAGTACATCCAAAAATGCATTTTTAGCCTGGTGGCCATGGACATGTTTGCACTGATTTTGTGACATTTTTGTTACTCCAGACACTATGGACTACTTGAGAAAACTGTCAGATTTGAAGACCATCACTTCATTATCGCATTCTACTTTGTGTGTCTGTAAGTGTCAAGAACTGATTCCAGCACTGGGGATACAGCTGCATATAAAACATTCATTGCCCTTGCCTTCCTCAGATCCCAGATGTAACTTCAAAGGTAGCACAGCTGGCTTCAGGCAGAAACAAGACTTTAGCGCAAAACTCCTTATACTACTCAAAAGTTCTTGGGTTTTTTTTTCCTTTTTTTCTTTTTTTATTAACCCACCTTGTCTTAGGCCTTCAGAGCCATCGTTCACATCTAGTAACTTGACTTAGCAGTATTTACTGTAGGAAGATGAACAGAATAAGGAAAGCTACTTCTGTTTGGAAAAGATAGTATTCGATCTTAGAGGGAAAGGTTTCTATCCGGTTTTTCTCAAATCTTTTCCACAAGATTTAATGGTTTTCAGACTAGATGGTTAGTTTTGCCCATCCTTGGCCAGAGGAATGGAAGCCAGAGATAGGAGATAAAACACTAAATAACAGTTTTGGTACATTTTTACAGCTATAGCACCATTATGATTCTAGAACTGCCTTATGATTTGAGAGAACTTAGAAAAGGATAATTCTCATTTCTGTAGTATTTTACAGTATCCACAGTACTTATTAATTCACGTAAATGGCTTAGTGTGGTGTCTTCACACACTAATGTTAAGTCATCATCATCTTCCTTAACGTTACATCTAAGTATCAATTAATATTTCTGTTTCACAAATAAGGAACCTGAGGCTCAAAAAGCTCATAACGTATCCAAGGAGGCAGAGCTGGGACTTATTTCTAGGTCCTCTAACTCTAGATCTAGCGCTCTCTCTCTCGTGGTGCACTTCATCTTAATTTTTGCCAGTGACCAAATTGTGGTTGGCCTGGACTGTTAATCTAGAAATAATTTACCCAGAAAAAAAACAGGTTTGCTCACTTGATGAGTAACAAAAGCACCCCCCATGAGAATGTAGGTTTTGATCAATAGGAGTTTTATTACTTGGTGCTAGTAACTAGGACACTGGAAGGATTCTTCAAGGCAGTGCCTCCCTAAGGAAAAGCAACAGGAGGGCTTTATGGGGCAATGGAGAGGGGAGAAGGGTGCAGCCTTGAATATGGAGGAGGGATCCCAGGTGCACAGATGCAGTGAGCCATCATGCCAGCACATAGGTCGCATGTTATGGTAGTGAAGCTGTTGCCTCTCCCATGGTGGAGACTTTAGCATGGTAAGTTGCAGGGGTCTGTCAGGAGCTAGTTTAAACCAACAAGGTGACTGCATTCCACACAGGCTGCAGGACAGGAGTCTGTAAAACAGGCTGATTGCCCAAGTTGATGAAATTCCTATAAACCCTGGAAACCCTCCTTGTCTGCTTACAGATAGGCCTTTGGCTAGTCATAGTAGATCCACTACATATTTTTATGGGATAGTTGGTTGGGAGAATGATTGAAAAAGCAATGTTTTAAGATAATTATTATGGAAGTAGCATAGGATAGAGTAGAAGGATGAGAAATTGGAGGTGAGACCAGTTAGGAGACTGTTGCAGTGTCTCGGGTATGAGTTATTTTGGAAATGAAAGGATTTTTATAGTGGGAATGAAAATGATGGGACAGATTTCCTCACATCCAGTAATTCCTGCTCTGTCCATCCCTGTAATCACTACTGGACTAGACCTGTTGTTGCAGCCTCTCATTACACCTGCTCATGCTTAGAGACTATTGGACACTCTGTTGCTTACCATTCACTCTCCCTTGTCCCACAGTGAATTCTTACAACTATCTGTTTCTGACTTCTTTCATTTCATTGTTGGCTTGAACCCAGTCAAAATGTAACTCTTCATTCTTCATTGGTTGCTGTTGAGGGCCATAACCTCTGCCAACAATGATAGTTTTCAGCTCCCTTCTTCACTGTGCATTTGTTTTATTTGTTGTTTTTTTTTTTTTTTTTCATGTCATCTGTTACTTCTCCTGGTTCAAGTGAAAAGACCTTTTTAATAGGCATCGCCAATAAATCTCATGCCAGTTGAACCATCCAGTTACAACATGCCATGAATAATGAATGTACTCCTCTTCCTCTTCTGAGTTGTTTATTGCTGGGGAGAAGAAATGCTAATTCTGTTGGTCTCATAAGCTGAATTTTCTAGAAAGCTGTATTATAGAGATTCAGTGTTTGGGTTTTTTTTGTTTTTTTTTTTAAGTTTTATTTAGTGTTATATGTACTGAGTGATTTAGAAATGAGAAATATTCTAAGATCTTATTACAACAATAGAAAAATCTTGCAGGATAAATACTCTTCTGTTCATAATTTAAAAGTTCCTAAAAATCTTAGCTCTTCACAGCTTTGAAGAATTTTTATTTAAATCTTCTTAATTCAGAGGTAGCTTTAAAAAAGTAGTAATTGAACTTTGTGTACTGAATTTTTATTCAAAACATTTTGCCAAAGATTCTGAAAATGAAGGGTGCTGAAAAGATATATACTATAATTTAATCCAGATGTAAATTTAGGTAGCAGTTCAAATAACTTGCCTGTTCCTGAATAATTGACTCAATTTAATATTTTCAAGTACAATAGTCAAGTCTGTTTTTTAATGCACAGGTTTCAGATTTCAGTTCTCACTAAAGATAAAATGGATGTTGTACGTCCAAATACCTTTTTCCCTTTGCTAGATGAAAGCTGTGTGTTCTCCATATATGTGCCTGAGCTTGAGTTTTCCTTACTGTTTAAATTACGTAAAAAGCATGCTTTGTTGACAGATTTTTAAATGATACATTTTTGATTAAAATGTACATTCTAACAACACATTCAAGTATCAAATGCAGATCAACAACCACTTTCCTCCACCTTATTTTGGATGACTTGGATATTATGCTTAAAAAAGAATCAATTGGTTTATTCAGATAGGATTTTTGTATTTGGTTTCTGACTGATAAGGTTTGGGGCTTCTAAACACTTCCTCACAAATAACGCATTACTGGCACTTTACAATGAAAAATCTCCATTTCTAATAAAGAAACAGATTAAATGTAGTTTTATTATATTCCTTTTTCTTAGCATGGATTTTTGAGGTACTGTGACATCTTGATATGCCTGAAGAGCATTGTGGTCAGTTGGATGCAATATATAGATCTAATAGTGAAGGAAATGTTTAGAATTACTGTTTTTATTTTCAATAACATGTTGTATTTCAGTGTTAATATTCATTATGCTTTCAGTCTTTAGCCAGTTTTGGATATAAATTAAACAATATTGCATTGTACAGAAGTTTAAAATTGGTTAGTGATATTCTGCTGAGTAAGAAACTGACTGTGATCAGCTTAATCATGTGCCCTCCATGATGTAAACACATAGCCAACATGCATGTGCATGCAATTTGTCTTGAAGGTTATTTTACTTTTCCTGATTTAATGAAGAAATTGTTTATTACCTCACTGATTTTTTTTTATTGAGGTATAAATTTTATGCGGTAAAGTGCACAAATTGTAGGTATACACCTAGGATGTGTATACCATGTAACCAAATCCCAAATGAAAATGGACAGACATTTCAGGCAACAAAGCAGGCTGCCTCATGTTCCATTTCAGCCACTTCCATACTCAGAGACCACCATAAATGAGTCATGCCTGGTAATGAACTTCTGGCTTCCATCATTCAACATCTTGTACGGGATTCATCCGTGTTGTTGCATGGACCAGTAGTTAATTCTCTTTAATTGAGGTGCAGGATGCCCCTTGCATGAATATACCAGGATTTCATTAATTGTTCTGTCAATGGGGCACCTGGATAGTTTCTAGGTGAGGGTTATGAATGATGCTACTAAAAACATTCTAGTACATATCTTTTGGTGAATATGTGTATACTTCCTCTTGGTGTACCATTATTGGATCATAAGTACATGTGTTCAGTACTAGTGTATACTGCCAAGCGATTTTTCAAAGTAGTTATAACCAGCAAGAGTAACAATTATTCCACATCCCAACCAACATTTGATCATGTCAGTCTTTTTAATTTTAGCCAATCCGATAGGATTCTAGGAATCTCAATGTGATTTTTGTCTTTGTTTTCTTGGTGTATAATGATGTGGAGTACCTTTTCATATGCTTTATGGCCATTTGGGTATTTTCTTTGGAGAAATGCCCATTCGGGTCTTTTGTCCATTTTAAAAATCGGATTATCTTTTTTCATAACTTGTAGAAATTCTTTATATATTCTGGATACAAGTTCTTTATTAGATGTGTGTATTGCACATACCTTTCCCCAACCTTTGGCTTACCTTTTCCCTCACTTAATAGTTGCTTTGAGTGAGCATAAATTCTTAATTTTATGAAGTCAAATTTTAAAATCCTTTTATGGTTAGTTCCTTTTTGCGTTCTGTTTAATATATCTTTTTCTACCTCAAGGTTCTGAGGATCCATTCTGCATATTTACTTCTAGAAGTATTATAACCTAACTTCAGTTCTGTGATCCATCTCTATACGGGTAATGTGAGATAGGGGGTCAAGGAATTTGTTTGTTTTGTTTTGCATATGGCTGTTCAGTTGAGCCAACATCATTTATATAAAAGACCATTTCCCCAGTAAATTGTAGCCGTACCTTTGTCATAAATTGTTATGCACAGACCGTTTGTTCCCCAAAGAAGACCACCAGAGTCCAGAGTCAAAGCCAAGCGGCAAGGATCTTTACTACAAGTTCGAACTTTGTCCCTCCATTCCACAGCATACAAGAGGGCCCCGAACAATGCGAGTGCTTGCTTTTTATAGCCCGATGTAAACAGGATATGTAAAGTTACAGGGGAACAAGGTAATTCTCTCGGTTACAGCATTACAATTGGTTAATATTATACATTTAGCGTTTTTTATTGGTTCCCGCTGCGTCCTTATCGGAGATTTCCCAGGTGGTGTTTTTCTGAAGTTTGAAAGAAATATGGAGGAATGTGTTTGTGCTGGGCTCAGGAAGTTGGGAGATATATGGGGGATGTGTCTCATTCCTTTCATTCCCCCCTTCTTTTCAGGTAACTCTAGAGCCAATCTTGGGTCTTATAAGTCTTACTCTGTTTCAGCGTTTACAGGTTGGTATTGGGCTCTGAGGACCATGAGCTGAACGGTGTCAAACCTTTCTCTGACAAACTGCAAAATTCTGTTAACAACACAAGGTCCTATGGTTAGCAGAAATAGTAGACTTAGCAGGGGTCCAAGGAAGGGGGCTAACAGAGAAAACATAGAGGAATTCCACCATTGGTCTGCAGCTGAAGCAAACTGCTGTGTTTTTACTTCAGTGCTTAACTTGCGTAACTGTTGGACCCGGTCTTCTACAAGCCCTGATTCATTTATGTAGAAACAACAGTCCTCTTTCAGAAACATACATGTACCACCTTTTTCAGCAGTGAGTAGGTCTAGGGCCCTCCAGTTCTGCAAGGTTACCTGGGCTAGGGACGTGAGCTGCCGCTGAAGGGAGGCAAGGGACTCAGCTGACTCCTCCATAGCAATGGCAAATTGTTGGTACAACTTGTTGCTTTCTATGAGGGTGTGACCTAGGGCTCCCCCCGCCATCCTGGCTGCAATGAGGGATGCAGTGAGGGAGATTCCTGCAATGAGGGGGAGAAATATGGCTCGTGCAGGTCTCGGTCTAGGGACTGGGTGAATAGCAGTACTAGTCCAGTTACCGGTGTACCCTAGGAACTCGCCAGCAGTTAATAGAGTCAACCGGGGAACTAATGTGACAGGAAGACACAGTAGGTTGGTAACAGAGGGACTAGATAGGTCCTTAGATAATGTCCCATTACACCAGAAGAATATGCCCGGCGGAGCCCTTAGGGTGATATTAGGGGGCACTGCAGTGATGCTGCAGAGGCTGGAATTGGTTCCTGAGAAACAGTAGGGAAACTTCTCCTGACTGGGGTTTAGGTATAGGGGCACGTTTAGGATAGGGGCATATGAGAGGTTTCGGAGGTGGTTAGCTTGGGCAGAGGTAGAGGATCCCCATGGCAGAGGGACAGCGGTTAGCGGTGGACGCCCTAGGGTGGCACACAGAAAGCAGCCAGACAGGCTGTGAAGTCCTGTAAGGTTAGCAAGCTCTAGTCCTTCCTGTAATAATTTTAATCAGGAGAAAGGACGTAAGTCTTGTGTTAGTCTGTTTTCCTGTCGTTGGATATTCCTGTGGACCAGGGGCAGTACCTGCACTAGGCCTCGCCACAGATAGAGGTGACTGCTAGGCCATGTGGAGGAGGGGGAGTAGTATACAGCCCCATGTTGAGGCGTGGTGCAGCGGGAGTTCCAGGGGTCTCTATCCATGTATATGAAAAGTGTCCATCCCGTCTACGATGGAAGGGCCACTTAGGGTCCAACTGTTCTTCCTCTCCCCAAAAACGGGACCTATGGATGTTACAATAGTTATAAGGACAGCCGGCATTTTGGTGCCACCAGTAGTGTTTACAATTGTATTCAGTCTGATCAAACTCAAAACATATTATTGGTGTCACTGGTTTGGCTATTTGAAAGCCAGTAAAATTTAGTAAGATTGGGCTATTGCACCCTGAGGAGGGGCAATCAGCACTGGCCAATAATTTCCCGGGCTTATGAGGTTGTCCAGGGTGGGTTCGGTTTTCATAAAGCCAGAATCTCCAGACAAAGGGATTAGATGCTGGTTTGGTGTTTTCCCCAGCGGCCACTAGGGCGGCTAGCGTTAGGGCTAGACTACCTAACTGCATGTTTGCAGTGAGCTATGTTGCCGGCGCAGGGTGAGTTTTAAGGGGTTGTTCTTAGCTCTGTCCACAGTTCACGTGGCCGGTGCTTCAGCTGCTGCCGTGATTGGTCCCAGAAGGTCGGAGGTTGGGTCCACTGGCTTGACGTGGGTGTAGTGGATCCACGACGCGATGCCTTCTACCTTTAGGGCGGTGGGTGTGGTCAGGAGTACCTGGAGTGGTCCCTTCCACCTGGGTTCTAGGGTCTCTTGTCTGTGTCGCTTAACCAGGACCCAGTCTCCCGGCTGGTACGGATGGGGTGTCGGTGGGGGACCGGTCTCATATAGTTCCTTCAGCTTGGGCCAGATTTCTTGATGAACTTTCTGCAAGGCCTGTAGGGAAAATAAGAATTCAGAGACATTTTCTGTTTCAGATTTGAGCAGATCATCTTTTAGACTGGGAACCAGGGGTGGGGGTCTGCCATACGTGATTTCGTAAGGGGTAAGGCCCAGTCTGTAAGGGGTATTACGGGCCCGGAACAGAGCGTAGGGGAGAAGGACCACCCAATTAGCGCCAGTCTCCATAGTCAATTTAGTTAAGGTCTCTTTTAAGGTCCCATTCATCCTCTCTACCTGTCCTGAACTCTGGGGCCTGTAAGCGCAATGTAGTTTCCGATTTGCCCCAAGGATGGAAGCCAAATCCTGACTTATCTTAGCGACGAAGGCGGGCCCATTATCTGACCCTATCTGGACGGGGAAGCCATACCTGGGAAGGATATCGTCCAGAATTTTCTTTGCTACGACCTGAGCAGTTTCTCTTTTGGTTGGGAATGCTTCAGTCCACCCTGAAAAAGTATCTACAAAGACAAGTAAATACCGATACCCGTACTTTCCTGGCTTTATTTCAGTAAAATCTACTTCCCAGTAGATACTGGGCCTGGTTCCCCTGAGCCTTGTTCCCGCTGCAGTCTGGGATTGGGGGTAGGCGTTGTTAAGCTGGCAGACTTTGCAACTTGCCATGATGCTGCTGGCCTTCTCGGCTGTATGTCTGAATTTGAGCTTAGAGCGTCTGATCAGGTCTATCATCCGCCGAGCACCCAGGTGGGTGGTTCGGTGGATGTGTTCTAATACTTGTTGTCCTAATTCTTCTGGTAGGATGGTTTGGTCATTAGTATCAGTCCACCACCCATTCTGGATCTGTTTCAGGGGAAGTTTTGTCAATCCACTGGAGATCTTGTTCTGAATAATCAGGGAAATATGGCAAGTCCTGGGGGCCCGGGTCAGGGAGCTGGAGTGCAAGGAGTTGGCTGGGAGCCTTTGCCACATTTCTTGCAGTTTGGTCTGCCAGAAAGTTGCCTTGAGCAGTTGGAGTGGTTGGTTTCTGATGCCCTGGGCAATGCACAATGGCTAACTTTTCTGGCTTCCATAGCGCTGTTAATAGGGCTAGGATCTCTTGCTTGTTTTTTTATCTTTTCCTTCAGCCGTTAGTAACCCTCGCTCCCTGTAAATGGCCCCATGTATGTGCGCCGTAGCAAAAGCATATCGGCTGTCTGTATATACTGTCAGCTTCTTCCCTGCCCCTAAGGTAAGAGCTTGGGTGAGCGCTATCAGTTCGGCCTTCTGGGCTGATATCCCCGGGGGCGGGGGTTCCGCACAGATTACCTCAGTCTCTGAAGTCACTGCCGCTCCAGCGTACCTCTGGCCTTGATGCATGAAGCTGCTCCCATCAGTGAACCAGACGAGGTCAGCGTCAGGGAGTGGGCGGTCCTGCAGGTCCTCTCGAACTCCGTGCACCTGAGCTAGTATCTCGGTGCAATCATGGAATGGCGCGTCCAGGTCCGGGTTGGGCAGCAGCGAGGCAGGGTTTAAGGTCGTTGGGGGCAGGAAGGTTATCCTGATAGGATTTAGTAGTAGTCCTTGGTAGTGGGTGAGCCAGGCGTTACTTATCCATCGATTAGGTGGCTGTTTGAGTACACCTTCGATGGCATGTGGGGTAACAACCCGCAATTTTTGACCCATGACAAGTTTATCAGCATCTTATACCATCAGAGCCGTGGCCGCAATCATTCGGAGACAAGGGGGCCACCCGGCAGCCACTGGGTCTAACTTCTTTGACAGGTAGGCAACCAGCCTCCGCCAGGGGCCTAAGTTCTGAGTTATTACCGCCTTGGCGACACCCTTACTCTCGTCCACGTATAAGTGGAAGGGCTTGGTGACATCAGGTAGTCCCAGTGCAGGCGCAGAGAGTAGGGCGGTTTTGATCTGTTGGAAAGCCGACTCGGCTTCATCTGTCCAACTAAATGGCTGCTGCCCCCGTGTTGCCTGATACAAGGGTTTAGCCAATTCTGCGAACCCAGGTATCCATAGTCTACAAAATCGCGCCGACCCCAGGAATTCCCTCACTTGTCGGGTGGATTGTGGCCTGGGGATCTGCAGAACAGTCTGCTTCCGGGTGTCTGTTAACCAGCGCTGCCTTCCTTTTAGCGGGTACCCCAGATATGTTACTTCTGGCTTACAGATTTGAGCTTTCTTTGCCGAGGCTTGGTAGCCTAGATTTCCCAGAGCTTGTAAGAGACTCTTGGTCCCTTGAATACAAGCTTCTTGGGTCTCAGCAGCAATCAGGAGGTCATCAACATACTGTAGTAAAGTTACTGGGGCTGCCTGATTTACGAAAGACATTACAACAGCTGCCTGACTTCCTGGAGCCTCTGGGTCTATGGGGGTGTACTGTCTAAAAGCTTCCATTAATTTTTCTAAGTAGGTAGCTGGGCTCTCTGTCTTTCCCTGCAGAACAGAGTATACTTTAGCCAAATTAGTGGGCTTGCGAGCAGCTGCCCGGAGACCCGCCATTAGAGTCTGGCGATAAAGGCGTAGCCGTCCCCTACCTTCTGCCGTGTTGTAGTCCCACGCCACGCCGGCCTGTATTCTCTCGCGCTCCTCTGTTGTGAACAAGATTCGGAGGAGCTGCTGACAATCATCCCAAGTGGGCTGGTGGGTGTACATGACACTATCCAGTAAAGCCATTAAATCTTTGGGGTTGTCTGAAAACCGAGTACTCTGGGTCTTCCAGTTATACAGATCACTGGTAGAGAATGGCCAGTACTGGAGCCTGGGGATTCCCGTGTCATCTGGGGGTCCTATTTCCCGAAGGGGTAAAGCCACCGTGGAGTCAGGCGGCTGGGGGGGGGCTAGCCCGCAAAGTGCGCCCTCGCGTCCACCCCGCCGGCCCTTCAAAGTTACTTTCCCTTTCAGCGGGCCTGTGTGTGCCGGCCACCTCCCATCCGCCTGCTCCTTCCCGCAGCTCAGCCCAGGGGGCTGGGGCCTGGGGCCCGGAGGGGTATGGAGGGGGTTCTGTGAACAGTGGGTCCCCGCTATCAGGTAGAACAGGATGGGGCAGTTGGTTGCTTAGATTTTAGCAGCCAAGCAACCAGTGCCTTACAAGATTCAGGGGCTAATTGGAAAGGTAACAGCCAAGGAGGCGGGTTCTCAACAAGGTCCTGCCATATGAGGATATATGGGATTTGATCCAAGTGGCCCGTACGCCCAGGTAGGAAAATCTTGGACTTTAGTGATGACAGCAAGTCGGAACGTCCCTTCGGGTGGCCACCCCACATCAAAGGCAGGCCATTCGGAGGGGCATAGGGTAATGAGCTTTCCCCTCCTGATTTCCAAACTAAGATCATGGCCCTTTGTTCTTACATCTTTGAAATTACTTGTAAGGAGAGATAGGGGAGTGCTCTGGGTATTACCCATCCTGTAATAATTTGTAGTCTCTTCCTGTAAAGGAATGTGGGTTAGAATCCCTGTGAAGGAAATCTGACTTATTAATGATATCTAGTCGCAAGCGCGCTTTGGCAGCCCGGGTCAGAAACGGCTGCTGCCCAGATCGCAACCGCGCTCTGGCAGCTCAGATCGCGAGCACGCCCCGGCAGCCCGGGTCAGAAACGGCTGCTGCCCGGATCGCAACCGTGCTCCGGCAGCTCAGATCGCGAGCGCGCCCCGGCAGCCCGGGTCAGAAACAGCTGCTGCCCGGATCGCAAACGTGCTCCGGCAGCTCAGATCGCGAGCGCACCCCGGCAGCCCGGGTCAGAAACAGCTGCTGCCCGGATCGCAAACGCGCTCCGGCAGCTCAGATCGTGAGCGCGCCCCGGCAGCCCGGGTCAGAAACAGCTGCTGCCCGGATCGCAAACGCACTCCGGCAGCTCAGATCGCGAGCGCGCTACGGTAACCTGGGTCAGAGTCAGCTGCTCGGATAAAAATCAGATGAGAGCCAGGGGACGTCTCCCACCGGTCTCCGCTGGCCGTCCTATAGCGCATCCGCCAGGACTGCGCCAGCTTCAGTTTCAGACCTCGCGAGTCACAGATTCAGGTTCAGAACAGACACAGACAGACAAACGGAGACGAGCCGGCTCACCTATCAGTAGATCGATCCTAGTAGATCCGTTGACCAGGGGTCTGGTGGGCTTGGGGAATCCCGGACGAGCCCCCAGATGTTATGCCCAGACCGTTTGTTCCCCAAAGAAGACCACCAGAGTCCAGAGTCAAAGCCAAGCGGCAAGGATCTTTACTACAAGTTCGAACTTGGTCCTCCATTCCACAGCATACAAGAGGGCCCCGAACAATGCGAGTGCTTGCTTTTTATAGCCCGATGTAAACAGGATATGTAAAGTTACAGGGGAGCAAGGTGATTCTCTCGGTTACAGCATTACAATTGGTTAATATCATACATTTAGCATTTTTTATTGGTTCCTGCTGCGTCCTTATCGGAGATTTCCCAGGTGGTGTTTTTCTGAAGTTTGAAAGAAATATGGAGGAATGTGTTTGTGCTGGGCTCAGAAAGTTGGGAGATATATGGGGGATGTGTCTCATTCCTTTCAAAATCAGGCAACTCTATCTGTGTCTGTTTCTAGGCTCTCTATTCTGTTTTGCATTTCTCCCTTCTTATGCCCAAACCACAGTATTAATTTTTGTAACTTTATAATAAGTATTGATATCTGGTGTCTAATCCTCCAGCTTTGTTCTTCAGATTTGCTTTGGCTCTTCTAGATATTTTGCATTTCTTCTTTTTTTTTTTTTGAAACGGAGTCTTGCTCTGTCGCCCAGGCTGGAGTGCAGTGGCCGGATCTCGGCTCACTGCAAGCTCCGCCTCCCAGGTTTATGCCATTCTCCTGCCTCAGCCTCCCGAGTAGCTGGGACTACAGGCGCCCGCCGCCTCGCCCGGCTCGTTTTTTGTATTTTTTAGTAGAGACGGGGTTTCACAATGTTAGCCAGGATGGTCTCAATCTCCTGACCTCGTGATCCACCCGTCTCGGCCTCCCAAAGGATATTTTGCATTTCTGTAGAATCCTTTGCATTTTCTTTTTTTTTTTTTTTGAGACTGAGTCTGGCTCTGTTGCCCAGGCTGGAGTGCAGTGGCCGGATCTCAGCTCACTGCAAGCTCCGCCTCCCGGGTTTACGCCATTCTCCTGCCTCAGCCTCCCGAGTAGCTGGGACCACAGGCGCCCGCCACCTCGCCCGGCTAGTTTTTTGTATTTTTTAGTAGAGACGGGGTTTCACCGTGTTAGCCAGGATGGTCTCGATCTCCTGACCTTGTGATCCGCCCGTCTCAGCCTCCCAAAGTGCTGGGATTACAGGCTTGAGCCACCATGCCCGGCTAATCCTTTGCATTTTCAAGAATCAGTCACACACACACACACACAACCAACTGAACCTTCTGGCATTTTGATTGGGATTGCATAATCTCTAAGTCAATTAGTAGAGAAATTATGTGTTAATATTGCATCTTCTAGTCAGTAAATGTCATATATCTTTCATTTTATTTAGATATTTTTATATTTCTGTAAGCATTGTTTTGTAATTTTTGTTGTAAAGGTTTTTTACATCTTTAACTAGATTGTTTTCAGTATTTGCTGTTATTTGGTGCTACTGTAAATGGTTTGTTTTAAATGGATTTTCTAATTTTTTTCTAATTCTAATATGTTTGAATTCTATTTGTAGATTAACCTGGTATTCACAACTCTTACTTTTTAAAACACTTTATAAGTTATGTTTATAGTTTTTGTTTGTGTCTTTTTTTTTCTTTGCCTTTTTGCACTGTCTTGGAACTTAATTGTACTTAACATTTCCTTTTTTTGTACTTAAATATTCTTTTAATCATTTTGATTATAAAGCATAAATTACATATGTAATAACCGTTTTAAATTAAATGTTTATAATTACAGATTCACATGCAGTTTTATGAAATAATCAATTCCATGTACTCTTTACCCAGTTTTCCCCAGTGGGGTAACATCTTGCAAAACTAATACAATATCACAAACAGAATATTGGCCTTGATACAGAACATTTCCATGACCACAGGATCTCTCATGTTGCCCTTATAGTCACACTTACTCCCCTCCTTCCCTCCATTCCTCTTCCCCATCCTTAGTCCCTGTCAACCATTGGTCTGTTCTCTTTTTCTATAATTGTGCCATATCAAGAATGGCATCTAAGTGAAGTCATACAGAATGTAACCTGTTCGGATTGGCCCTTTTCACTCAGCTAAATTTCCTGGACATTCATCCAAGGTGTTGTGTGTATCAATACGTCATTCCTTATTATTGCTAAGTAGTATATCTGATATAGATTTACTGCCGTTTGTTTATCCATTCACTTGAAGAAGAACATCTTGGTTGTTACTGATTTTTACCTATAAACATTTGTGTACAGGTTTTTATGTGATCATAAGTCTACTTTGGGTTACATGCCCAGGGCTGCAATTTTTCACTTATGATAATTACATAGTTTTAAAAACTATAGTTTACATAGTTATGCTGCCATACTTTTCTCTAAAGTAGCTAATTTTATATTCCATCAGCAATGTATCTAGCTTCTTTGCATCCTCACCAGCATTTTAGTGTTGTCACTATTTTTTATTTTAGTGACATTTTTTATTTTCATCATTATGTTAAATGGCAAATGATGATGTACATCTTTTTAAGTGCTTATTTGCCATCTACATCCTCTTCAGTGAAATGTCTATTCATGGCTTTTGTCCATTTTCTAATTGGATAGTTTGTTTTTACTATTGAGTTTTGAGAGATCTTTATATTTTCTAGATATTAATCTTGTCAGATAGATGTTTTGAAAAGTTTCTCCAAGTCTATTGTTTGTCCTTTTATCCTCTCAGGTCTTTCACAGAGCAAAAATTTTAATTTTGATGAAATCTAATTTGGTTAGTGTTTACATGATATATCTTTTTCTATCCTTTTACTTTTAACTTATCTATTATATTTAAAGTGGATTTCTTCTTGATGGCATGGATATATGTCTTTTTTAAAAAAGATTCAGTCTGAAAGTCTTTTTATTCATGTGTTTAAACCTACATTTAATGTAATTGCTAATATGCTTCAATTATGCCTACCATTTTACTGCTTGTTTTCTATTTTTTCACCTGCTTATTTTTTTTTCTTCTCCCTCTTCTGCCTTCTTTCTGATTATGTATATTTTTTGTATTCCATTTTATCTGTTGTCTTTTATATTTTTTAAATGATTGTTGTAGGTATTACAATATAAATACCTAATCTTTCACAGTCTACTTTGAATTTGTATTGTACCACTTAGAGTAAAATGTAAAGAGCTTACAACCATGTAGGTCTCTGCTTTCCAGAGTTTTTGTATGTTTTACATCCACATATATCAAAATCCCCAAAAATGACTATGTTATAATTTTTTGTACATTTATACATATTGTAAAGAACTTGAGGAAAAAATAATCTTATGTTTACATAGTATTTACTATTTCTGTTTTTCTTTCCTCATTTTTAAAATTGCAGGATTGCTTTGATACTATTTTCCTTCAGCCCGAGGAATTTTCTTCAGTATTTCTTTTACAACAAATTTGCTAGTGATAAATTTTCTTAGCTTTCCTTCACTTGAAAATACTATTTTCCCTTAGTTCTGAAGGATATTTTTGCCGATACAGTATTCTGTGTTGACAGGGTTTTTTGTTTTTTCATTTAGTATTGTAAAGATTGTTCTACTGTCTTCTGGCATCTGTGGTTTCTGATGAGAAATTTTCAATCATTTTGTTTGTTCTCCTATATGTAATGCATTTGTTTTCTTTGACTGCTTTCAAGATTTTATCTTTATCTCTAGTTTTAAATGATTTGATTATATTGTGCCTTGACATAATAGTTCTGCTCATTGATTTTTTCAATCTTTTTTCTCTCCTTTCTTCAAATTAGACCATTTTTATCTATCTGTTTTTAAGTTTACTGAATCTTCTGTCATGTATCTTCCCATCCAGTGAATGTTTTATCTCAGATATTATAATTTTCAGTTCTAAAATTTTCATGTGGTTTTTTTTATTATACTTTATGAGAGCATTTTATTTTTCTCTTTATTTCTAGAGTGCTTACCTCATAGAGCATGGTTATAATTGCTTCTTTAAAGTCTGGTAATTTCAGCATCTAGGTCATATGACATCTATTGATAGTTTTTACCCTTGAGAATTAGTTTTTCTGTTTCTTTGCATGTTTGGTAATTTTAGATTGTGTTGGACATTTTTAGTATTATGTTGCTTAGTCTCTGGGTCCCATTACAATCCTCTGGAGAATGTAGCTTTCTTTTTTCCTTTTAGCTGATAACCAACCCACTGAGGTTCAAACTGCAAACTTTCTCCTTGTTTGGAAGATGATTCCGATATCAGTTCAATTTTCAAAGCCTTTACTATGCTGTCTAGTGTGTATACAACCACTCACTAGCTAGTCTGAGACGTAGGTAGTGGTTTAAATTGTAGTTTGGTTCTTTAACCTTTGTTATACTGCTTTGAGTCTTCCCACTCATACACAGCTCATATTAGCTTATGTTGATTCATACACAAAATTAGGGAATCTTTTTCTCTAGCTTTCTCCTCTTTGGAGGGATCTCTGGGATTCCTCCTGTTTTCTTTAGATCACAAGAGCCCGTTGTTGGTCTGGCCAGAAACATGGTGTTTCAAAGTTTTAGCTTTCTGCACCGCCACACAGTTCTTGCAGTTGGGGTCATCTTTCTGGTAAAATGGGAAGAGAAAAAGAGAAGGAAGTGTACTGGGGATTTCTCCCACCCTCTTCAGGACTGAGGGCCCATTTCCCAATTCTTTAGTCAGAAAGACAGATTTCTAATGAAGTTTTAGCTACTGGCACCGCCTACTGCCCCAGCTCTGCTATTACTCACTCTAGGTGAGCTGTGAAATAAGAAGGAAAAAAAATGAGGATTTTCAGCCCATACACATACTCAAGCTCAAAGGGCCCTTTACTCTGATCTTCTGGTTGAAGACAATCTCCCAGAGTTCTAGTTGTCTGTGTGCAACACTGAGTGCCCACCCTCAGCTCAAGGCCACAAGAAAAAAGACGGGAAAACCAGGAAACTCACCTGCATGTAGGTCTCTTTCTTCTTCAGGTGTTGGTTCCCTTCCCCAAACTGCTTTTTTCTCTTTACTTTTTAGAGTTCTTTGGTAATTGTTTTTTGTATTTTGTCCTGAGTTTTTATTTGTAATCAGCAGGAGATAAGCACTTTAATGGGCTTATGCAAGCCTTGCCACAATAGAAATTCTCAAGTGGTTTGTTAATAAAACATTTAAAATGGCTGTGAGTTGCATTTCCATCATCAGTTGGTCTGTCACAATCAAAGCATTAGGAATCTGTTCTGATATAATATCAACACTCAGTTTCTATGAAAACAGATTTTATTGGTTGAGATATTCCTAATAGCTTTGAATATCTTCTTGGTATCATTACTCTCCTTACTTTTTACATTACATTTACACATTTCTCTCTGTTCATCTTCAGTATGCATTCTGAAACCAACAGGACATCAGAGCAAAGGACTGTGGTTTTCTTTCATTATTCGAGCTAAATTACCAGAAATGCCCTTTTAAGATGAAATATTTAGTCGCTTCAAAACAGGTCAGGTTGGAGGAAGAGTGCAGGTTTACTTAGCTCATGTTTTTCATCCTTACAAGCAGTATTGATGTTTCATGCTAGCAAGCTGTGGTAGAAGCCTTCAAGTCCTAACCAAAAACAATTCTCTTTCTTCAAAACTCCCATAACACTTTATTAAAAGATTATAAATACAAATCCCAAGGATAGGGAAACAGGCATTCTTAAGCACTGTTGGTTTTAGTATAAATTTGTACATGTTCACTGAAATTTTGTGTGTGTCTATGTTTACAGGGCAATTTGATGAACTAACCTAGGAATATGATTTTTCTGGCTCAAAAGGTATGCAAAAGATTATAGGTATAAACACATATGTGAGATATATATATGTGTGTGTGTGTGTGTGTGTGTGTGTGTATAATGTATACCCTTTGAGGCAGAAATCACACTTCTAGGTGTAGTTGATCAGATTGCTGTTTATTTTAGCCAAAAATGGGGGTGGGGACATTCATATACACTAATGGAGTACAGATAATTAAATTATGGTACAGTTATAGATTCTATAAAATGGAATACTACCTAGCCATTAATATGATACATATTATTTATTAAAATGGAAAGCTTTGTAATAGTGGAAATTGAAGTTACCAAATGTAATTGGTGTAATCTCCCTTTATAAAAGCTATAGTTATATTTATATTGAGATATATATATATATATATGAAAATAATTTGGAATGATAGACATCAAAATAGTTATAGTGATCATTCTCACAGAGCCGAGATTAAGAATTTAAAAAAATGTTTTTTTGTTTCCTATTAAGTATTGCTGGGTATTTTTTTAAAATCATGACTGACTGAATTTGAGCAAGAGTAGGAGGGACCTATATTCACGTTGGGGAAAAGATTTCTACATTCTAAAGGGTAAAAGAACTAGAATCTGTGAGAAGAAGGGGCAGGGTGTTACAGATCACAGTTCCTTATATACAGGTAAACTTTTAAACTCTGACTTTTTAACACTAACTTTTAACAGACCCGACAGTACAAAATGGGTTGCCTGTAGGTATGAGTTCCATGTCACTAAAAATGTTCAGACATAAGCTCCAAAGCCATTTGGTAAGTTTATCATGGAAGTAATTGAAGCATCAGTTTTTTTGACGGTTTGCCTTGGGACTCTCTTGGTAGATGATTTTAACATTGGGTGAAAAGTTGAATGAGGGGACTTAGAAAAGCCTTTCTGACTCTCATTTCTAAATTCAGAGAGAATTATATTTCCACCTGCTTATCACTAAGAAGATAACGGCATGTTAAAATTCACATGAAGTATGACCTTTTAATATGCTGCGGTACAGCACCCTCAAAAGTAAAGTACAGGAACTGACAGTAGTGGTATCTGTCTACAGTTTATCATTGGTGAATAAGTTAGGGGAAGAAGGAATTGAGTCTGGACTTGCCACATATGGAACCATGAACTATACACATAGAATATTATTTGGGGTCACAAAGTAGTAAATTACGCCGGTGATTCCTAAACCCTGCTGAACTTCAGAATCAATCTTCAGAGCTTATTGATACAGACATACTACATATTTTAATAGACTCTTGGGTCCTGATCCCACAGATTTAGATTAACTAGCTCTGGAATAGGGCCTAGAAATCACTACCTTTAAAAAAATTCTCAAGTTGTTTTGATGGTCAGCCAAGTTCAGACATGACCAGAATAAAATATATATACATATACATACACACATATCAGGACAGTTACAAGAAAGGAGAAAGCAAAATAAAGTATTTTGATAAACACATCAAATGCTTTTGAGTTACTGATATTTTAAAAAGCTGTCTCGGTGAGAAGCCCATTAACATTCTACAGCTAAGTGATGCTACAGCCAGTATTTCTGATGTTTCATTGAATCCATTAAGCAGAGCTGCTTAAAAGAACTAGTTTTGTTTATTTATACATTTATAATCATGTTCATGAATATAGTCAACAATATGGAAATTCTTGTCAATAAAAAAGTGTTTGTCCACAGACTATACACAGAAATAAAATTATTAGACCTGCATCAGTCACTGTCTGACCTGGTCATGCCCTTAAAGGAAATTTCAAGGAAGACAGGCTGCAGTTGGTGAGATATCTGCTGATGTTTAAGATGTAGGCAAGGTGGCATCTTACCCATGATCAGGTTAACAATAACACATCCATTGAACAGTTTTAGAATTTTGCATCTTTAGCTTTATGTCCAAATGATGTGTTTAGAAAAGAGGGAAAATGAAGGCAACCCGCAAAACTGATAATGAAAATAGAACATGAAAGTAACAGTCATCATGCACTAACAAAGCGCCTCATCTTCCTAAATAACAGTCAGCCCTCTCTGAGTTAGTCTGTCATAAGTGCCTGATTTGTCTTCTGAGGCCACTTTTGGCACCCGAATTCCTGAGGTCTAGCCTCAAATGAACATTTCCTCCACTGCCAGAGTCCTGCAGGAGGCCGTAAGGATGGATCCCACAGCTGGTCGCTGCACTGACAGGCACGCTCTCACTGGCTCAGGCGTTGTCTAGGGCATGTCATCCTTAGAATGCTCTTCCCCTAGAACCTGCGCGGTAGGGAGCAGACTCCCAGAGACCCTTCCCATCTTTGTTCACAGCCACTTTCTCAACAAGGCCTGTGATCATCTTATTTAAAATTGTGGCACCTGTGCTCCCCACCCACCACCTGATCCACATCTTTTTTTCCATTGCACTTAACACTTTTATTGTAAACCCAGAATTGACTTATGTTTATTGTTGATCTGTGCCCTCTGCTAGACTGTAAGCACTGTGAAATTACAGAGATTTATTTGCTTTGTCCATTGATATAAGTGTCTAGAATAGTGGCTAGCACTTAGCATATAAATATGTGTTGAGTGGATGGATAAGTACATGATGGATTGATTGTTCATTACTAGCTATTTATGCCACATCAGGCAGTTTTCAGTATAGCCTTCAGTATTCACGTAGTTAAAACCATCCCAAATATTTGTATTTAAACAACATTGTCTGTGAAATGGAACTGCCTAGGTCATGAGTGCATTTTGGAGGTCTGCTGTTGAGTCAGAGCATGCTGGCAGTAGCGGCTCCACTTGTAGAAGTGAAACTTCCTGCTTGTGTTTTGGTCCCCTGAGATCTCATGAGATTTCCCCCAACATTTTTGGCTTTACTCCTGACGTGCACTTTCATATCTCTTAAAGATCAGCCCATTGGACGTTATTCTTAGGACAGTGCTTAGCACTCAGCAATTAGCCCAGTCAGTGGTACATGTTGATGGTGGGTGTGACCCACCACGTCTGTTGTGATTTTTAACCTCGGAGCATCTTAGGAATTATCCAGTCCAGCTCATTTTATACTTCAAGAAATGCAGGAAACCAAGATGAGGTTAATCTTCTAAATTCACAGTACTAGCTAGAGGCAGTTCTGGGACAGGAATCCTAGTCTGTTTGGTTTTTTTTTTTTTTAAACCCACCATATTGCTAAAACAGACAGCAACACCAGCTTCCTCGTGCAGTGCAGTCATCTACTGTCAACACAGGGCTTGGCTTCGTTCCCTTCAACTTCTCACCCGTCTTTCTTAAGGAGGATCCAGATTTCTCCAAATGTTACCTTCATATGGGGACCCTATTCTGTCACCCCAACCCAAAGCCTTCTTAGAATGCCTTCCCCACGGGGGCCAGTATTTTCTTTCGAGTGCCCGCTGTTTGGGAATGCTTGCTTTTCTGCTTTCCTACGCGCCCCCCCATCACCATGCTGTTCAGCACAGGGACTGGTTAGTGTCTGGTGGCTGCTTTGTTTTGACTCCCATCTGTTTTTTGCCTGTCTCTTCCCCCAGCTCCATCTTCAACTCGGTTTGCCCTCAGGAGCTCTTTACCTCCTTTGATCAGTTTCTCTGGCTCCTTCTTCACCCTTCATGGCTTCTCAAGGCCACATCAGTAGAGTTAGGAAGGGAAGGAAGCAACCACCCTCCTTTTATCTAGTACTTGATTTTTTTTCAGTATTATCTCATTTGACCTTTACAGCAACCCTGTGTTAAGTGGGAACAGATATTCTTACTCTCTTTTTACTAACAAAGAAATGAAATACAGATATGTAAAGGAAATGATCTCATTGGCAGAACTGGAAGCAGAGCCTCCAAATCTGAGTGTAGAATCTTTTCTTCTGTCCCAAATTTTAACAGAAAGAGAGACAAAATTTATCACTGTCTGGTATTCTGAAATGTACATAATTTTTTTTCTGAACGTCTTATTCAGTTTAAAAATCTTCTGAGGATATTAATGTGGATTTCTCTAGTGTCTTTAGTAACTTGATTTTAGAAAAGACCACTGACAATTAAGTTAGTGATATAATAAACAGGTTCTTTGATACTGACTGCATTTTCATCTACATTTACCAGTTATTAAATGCTGTTATATGTGGAATTGTGTTTGCAATATTTTATTTACTGTGTTGAGAATCAGGCTGATGGTAAGATTTATTCAAATTCTTGATTTTAATAGTGTATCAATATAACTTAATAATTTGATGTCTTTGCAAGTTTTGAAAATCTACATATTCTAGTAGATCCTCCACTTAACTAAAAGTGTAAGAAATATTTCACATATAAAACATGATATAGGCCGGGCACAGTGGCTCACGCCTGTAATCCCAGCACTTTGGGAGGCCGAGGCGGGCGGATCACGAGGTCAGGAGATCGAGACCATCCTGGCTAACACAGTAAAACCCCATCTCTACTAAATATACAAAAAATTAGCGGGGCGTGGTGGCGGGCGCCTGTAGTCCTAGCTACTCGGGAGGCTGAGGCAGGAGAATGGCCGTGAACCTGGAAGGCAGAGCTTGCAGTGAGCAAAGATCACGCCACTGCAGTCCAGTATGGGTGACAGAGTAAGACTCCGTCTCAAAAAAAAAAAAAAAAAAAAGATATAGTATTGTATTTAAACTTATATTCTTTAAAATATTTATCATTTATCTCAGCTAATAGAAAGTGATGTCTTACCACTTTTTATTATTCGTAGACAGACCGAAATTTGTTTCAACTTAAATTCAACCAATAAGTTTTACTTAATTTTATTAATGTTTTTTAATTACTTCACTGCCAAGCAGAGCATTTTAAAGCACACTGTGATGTATATACGCTCATAAGAAAAATGAAATGTAATTACATTTTGCAAGTAACACAAACTGGAAACTGACATTGTCCTGACATGGCTGGCAGTGTCTGCTCCCTGCCAAGCTTCTCTGTATAGCCTATCAAGAGAGTTTATATGCAAAGTAGCAAATATATGGTGTTCTGTAATGCAGCTTTATTCTCACTGCCACTTGCCCGCCCATAGGCCATGGGATGCACAAATTGTTTGTATGTAAGAGTCCTAGAAGATGTTAAAAAACCCTTGTGTCTTATGTTCATAGCTGTCAGCATGATCTAAGGCCTGAAATCATAAGATACAGTAGTGTACAGTAAATTTATATAAAGTCCTTTGATATAAATTGAAGTTGTCCAGATTCATTTCCTACGAAATGATAATATCCAACTTCTAGGTTTGCCTTTGATGTTGTTACTTCCAGTCATTTTTAAGTTGTTTTCATGTTCCACATTGCCAATGGCGCACTATCTGGAGTGTGCCCTCTTGTTGAGACCATTCTTAGTTTGATATAGTGGCAAAGAAAAAAGTGAGACTGTTGGGAATTTGGTTTGCTTTACAAGTTAGGGTGAGTGGAGAGAACCCTCTTGACAGGATGATGAAATTTGTGGAAGTATAGCAAACAATAACCACCTGTCTATTATCCAGTTTACTGAATGATAAAAATTGTCTGTGCATCCTGCCTCAAAGATTTGACCATGGGGTGGGTTTTCTCTTCTGATAGATTAACAGTGTCCAGTCACATTTGTTATCATTTATGTGTGATCTTGCTGTTTACCTCTTTTAAATCAGAAATACACTCTGCTTAGGGGAAGACACACACACATACGCACACACACTGATTTATACTAAAATCACAAAAACCTTTTAAAATGTCTTGTGAAAATATTTTAGCTACCTTTCTTAGAACAAACATAAACAAGAATAGTAAATAAATGTGCAGGCCAGCACCAGCGCTGACATCTGTTGTGACCTGTGCTACATGGAGTAACCATTGTAGAGACAATCATCTTAGGCACCAAAATGACTTAGGAGCTTTTTTCTTTGTTCTTTCTTATCACTTACTATTTTTATTAGTTTAGCTCTTTCCAAACATGTTTACTCAGAGATACCTGTTTTAGTTAGGAAGAAAAAGAGAAATAACACCAATTAAAGCTAATTGAGGCTGAATTCTTGTCAGTCTTAAAAGAATCCTAATTGTTTCTCTTTGAACTGACTAATCCATAAAAGTTTTCTGAAGGGATGGGGTGTGGTTGTATTTGATGGCTTCCATTTGGATGATTTCTACTAGCTTTTTTCTTATCTGAGAACTATTAGAACGAACATGATCATTTTTTCAGGCTGGAGTGCAGTGGCATGATACCAGCTCACTGCAACCTCTGCCTCCCTGGTTCAAGCGATTCTCCTGTCTCAGCCTCCTGAGTAGCTGGAACTACAGGCACCTGCTACCATACTCGGCTAATTTTTATATGAACATGATCAATTTTATACACATAGAACATAGTGAAATGCTGATAATTATAAGTTGTTTGCTCATTGGAGTTATTTATTATGTGATCAACTGTGAAATTTTGTGCAACCCTCCCTCAGAATAGAAAAAAAATTAAGAGGATTTAGTCTGAGTTTCTGAGAATAATTTTCCAAGTATATCTGGAAAGATAAATTGATTTTAAAGGATGTATAATTGATTAATTAAAACATCATTTCATAAAACTCATTTTATGATCCACTGTGAGAGCAGCTTCAAATGCCCTCAGATAAGTATCAAGCCAAGTGGTACAAATCATTTTCATGCAACTGAAGATATCATTTATGCTGGAATAGCCCCCCAAAACAAAAATCCACGTGACCTGTTTAACTTTGTGCTATTACAATGTCTGTGTGTTTTGTGTATTCTCTCATAGGTATGAGAAAGTGCCAGTCATCTTGGTCGGGAACAAAGTGGACCTGGAAAGTGAGAGAGAAGTATCGTCCAATGAAGGCAGAGCACTTGCTGAAGAGTGGGGCTGCCCCTTTATGGAAACTTCCGCTAAGAGTAAAACAATGGTGGACGAACTCTTTGCAGAAATTGTGAGGCAGATGAACTATGCTGCTCAGCCTGACAAAGATGACCCATGCTGTTCTGCATGTAACATACAATAGCATCCAAATATGGCTGTCCTGGATGGGATTTGCCCAATGTCGTAGGTGATAGAAAACTCGCCTACTCCACTGCAGAACTTGCAGGATGCGTGGTGTTAATCTACAGAGAACTGCAGCCCTTATTCAGAATTGAGCAGTGGTTGTCAGTTGATATCTCTGAGTAACATTTGGGTTCAGTAACTACAGTTTTCACCATTTGTCCTCAGTCTCCTTTATGCATCTGCAACTTTAAGGCATAGTCCATCGATCTACAGGGTGATCTCATTTGAAAGCTATGATGGCATTGTCGCTGAGTTGACAGAAGCAACTATTGTATAAATTAAAAATAACCATAAGGGAGAAACCAGAAGAATTCCTATGACCACTTACAATTAAAATATTTTGTCTTCTTTAAAAAAATAAGTAAAGGAGAAATATTTTCCTACAAGAGTACTGAATTTCAGGAATTGGGATAGAGCTTCTAACCAATGTATTTCGTCAAGTAAGATAATAACAGCTGACCTGCCAACAGCATTACAGGGAGAGATTCTTTGCTCAGCTAACACATTTCTGTTTTTCAAAATTGATGCTTAATTGTAGCTGTTACTCTAATTTGTGACATGGAACTAACTCATGCTTCAATCCTTGATAGAGCAAAAGTCAGAACAGGTTATATAAAAATAGTCTGGCTTTAGAATTTGTTAAATCACCTGCTTTGCCACAGAAAATGGAGGCTTTCACAAGGGTTTGATCAGAATTAAAACCCCGACCCCGCCCTCTGTTAACTGAGCAGGGGTGGTCTTTGTAACTTTACTGAACAAGAGGGAAGCAACTGTGATGGGAAGAGATTACCTAGCCTTACTAACAAGAAGCATTCTAATAGATAAACTAGTACCATCATGTAAGGAAAATGAAGCCATGTTGCATCCACATGTTCCTGTTTGCAGAAACCTCACAGGACAGTACGAATATCTGGCATTTTTAAGTTCATTAAAGCAGCAAATTCCTTCTCGCCTTTAAGGGCTATGGTTGTAGTGTAACCTGTGGCTAACCTGCTTTCAAAATCAAGTTTGCTGTAGCAGAGCTTTATTGCAGGCATTTTAAAAATTGAATAACCATGTGAAATAATTTGGGCTTAAAAGTGAACATAAATTATAGAGTGGAAGGTAAGGGACAAAAGCCTTTTATCTTTAATTTTCCTGGAGAATTATATAAAGGTTTTCTTAGAACAATTTTGCCCTGATTACTGAAGTGTCAAATAAAGCTGGAGTGAATATTTTGTTTTGAAAAGGTGCTCAAGCTCTGACATTTTTGGTTTTCATAGCCGTGAAGTATTTATCATTTGCATGACTAATGGCACAGGAAAAACCTATTCATAAGTTTTACAATCAAGTATACAGGGATCTTCAGCTAACTTCAGTTACAAATGCTGAAAAGATTATCTTGAGCTGGGCCTTGGGAGAAGAATTTGGCCTTCAGAACTGCAATATCACTGAGCCTGCGATCTATACACCACCCCACATTTTGTTGGTTTCACAGTGTTGTGCAAGTAACCTCTGGTCTTACGTGTGTCACTGAGAGAAGAGTGTGTGTTTGTGTGTGCATGTGTGTTTATTGTTCTGAAGAATTTGGCACAAGTCAGAGATAATTTGCCTATACTAAGAATCTATACTGCAGAATATAGTGTATCAAAAACTTTTTTCTTTTAAATTATTAAAGTGTCTTTTATACTTTTATGAAATCATTGGTAGCCCCCCAAATGTTTAATAACTGGCATTAAACTTAGAGGATGAAAAAAAAAAAAAGGTTGATAGTATTTTTCATAATGAAAAAGCTGAAGAGATAGGTGAATGAAACCAGGCCATAGTTGTCAAAAATCTTTGAATTTTGAATATTTACATTCTTCAGTATAATTTTTTATAATCCTCAGTTATGAAGCACCTTGTTTATAGGAAAAAATTTTTAACCAATTTTATTGAAACGCATTTCACTGCATAAAAGTTGGTTTGATTCAAACATGTAGAGAAATTGGAGATTCAAGATATATGATTTCTCTACTGAAATAAAAATACTTGTTAGTGAATTGGTTGAGTTTTGATTCCTCTAACTTCTCAGAATGATTCTTTTGAATTCTATAACTAATAGCAATGTTTGACAAATAAAATTGCAAAATAGAAATATCTATAAAGATCCCACAGTTTGACATTATGACTTGCTATGCAGATGTGAAAATAGGTTAAATAATATGAAAGATATGGCAGAATGTAAAGTGGAAAAAATGATCTAAAATTTTGAATTGTATTAATAGTTAAAAACATTTGTGTCAGATGACAAGGTGGGCTTTTACTGTCAAGACATGAATAATAACTGATCTGGCTGCCTGATCAGTGTTTCCACGCAGCCCTGCATATTTGGTGACCAAGGCATCAAGGACATCCCGAAACTGGAAATTCCTATCCATCTGGTGTGAATATAACTCAGTTGGCAAATGAATGTGTTTGTTGAGATATTACAGTAATAAAATGCTTAAGAACAGGAAGATTACATTTGTTGGCATATGAAACCTTAGTGGCTACAGAAGAAAGTTGACCTTGTGTCACGATTTATTTTATGCCCTGATCAGACTAGCAACTTAGATAAGTGAAAGTTTTTCTCACATGCCTTAAAAATATTATGGTTTGATCCAAAGACCCACTTTTTCTTTAGCTCTTGTGATAAGATTTTCTTTTTTTTACTTTTATACAAAGGCAGCATCTTTGAATTTTTTTTCTTTTGATGTTGCAACTTTTGGGTTCTTTTAAACTGTGATAGTGATGGTAACTGATGCCTTTCATTTTGTTCAACTTAAACAAAACAAGCCAGCATCTGATCAAAAGTATTACATCAAATCTTTTCTTAAACTATCGAAAGGTGCTTTGATGATTTTCTCCTTTGGTTTGTAGAATTAGGACTGAACTTTTGACTCGAATTGCTACAGTTGCCATCACTTTTCTGTGGTAATACTACTGATATTTGCTTTTCTATATAAAGAAATGTTGCCTAAGACTGTCTGGTATTTGTTTTCAAGGGTTTTCCAGTATGAATGTTAATGTTGTCAGTGTATGTATGAATATGAAAGTGCTTTGTTTTGTTTGTTGCTGTTTTTTGCTTGTGTGTTTTTTAAATTTTTTGTTCTTATCAGTAGTCTTGTGTTAGCACTGGGTAAGCTTTAATTGTCCCTTAGCCAATCAAACATTAAGGACTATGGGGTTCTTTTTTTTTTATTTAACATGTCATTGTGCATCTATTAAATCTTGATCAGGGTTTCAAGAATGACTGCAGTGGATTTTGGAAACAGACTTATCATTATTGATTTGAGGTTTCCCAGAGATATAGTTCACAGTTAAGTGTTGCGCTCTAATACAACTGACCATTTAAAATTGAACAACAGTTTATTGTTTTGTAACAATGTCAGTTGTTAAACCTTGACATTTCAATTAAAACATGAATTGTAGTTATAACTCAATGCAAATTCAACAGTTGTATTTGGAGTTAAATTATTTTAACAAATAAATTTATTTAATGAAACTCTGGATTTGCTTTGTTTTGTACATGCTCATGAGAGAAATGTATTATATACAAAAACAACTAAAAAGTGCCATATAATGAATTTAGTACTCCTCATGCAAAAATATTTTAGCTGATTTAAATTGAGAGTTCATCATATAAAAAGGCAGGTAGGTAGATACTTCTCATAGTCTTTAAAAATAAAAATAACATGGAAAAGATTGTAAAATCAGTTATTATAAATATAAACTTATCTCTACAAATGGTATTTTATATTTTGAATGATAGCTGGCTAATTTGAAGCCTGATGCTAAGGTTAACAGAATTGTTCTAAATAATTAATATGAATTAGCAATATCACTAAAATGATTCTGTGTCCTTCTAGTGATGGCTTGAAGCCGGCTTTCTGTTTTCACGTCATGTGGATCCGAGAGTGCCAGAAGCTGAAGGTTGCTGCGGGGCTGTCGGGCCCGCTTGTTCTATATGGGGCCCTGTGAATGTTGGCAGATGCTGTTAATTGTATACAGCCTTCAGCTGCTCTGATAAGGAGCCCATTCATTTCCTAAGCCAACTTAAACTATGCCTTTTGGTTATGTTGCCTTCAAACTCTGCTGAAATCCTCTGGCAGCATTCCACCAGTTGAGACGCTTCATTGTTTTAGATTATAAGAATAATTTGAATGAATATAACAGAGGCACTGTAGATAGAATCCCAGATATTTAAAGGAAAACATACCTATATTTTAGTATTATCTTCTGAAGAACTTCATAATTTTATTTGAAGTGTTTGTACATTTTTTTATAAATTATTTAAATGTATCAAATCCCAAGTTGGAAGAAGATATTTGAGGCTAAAAAGTAGTACTCTGAAATTCTCTCAAGTTGTATTATTTGTTTGTTAGAGGTCCACAAATGAAAATATATGTAGCTAAAGGAATAAGGTGCTGCCCAGTTTGGAACCCAGCTGACCTCTAGGATCTATGAAGCAGAGAATATTATCACAAACTTCTGAAAGAAGCTGTTAACCTCTTACTTGTTTCTTAATTTAAAATATTTTGCCATGTAAATACTAAAAAAACAGTGGCTCTTCATCAGTTAAATGCATAATTTCAACTGGTTTTACATTGTTGAATATTATCTAGTATTTTTAATAAATATTTTTATAAATAGTTTTTTTTTTTTTTTTTTTTTTTTAGACAGAGCCTCGCTGTGTCACCCAGGCTGGAGTGCAGTGGCACAATCTCGGCTCACTGCAAGCCCCGCCTCCCGAGTTTACGCCATTCTCCTGCCTCAGCCTCGTGAGTAGCTGGGACTACTGGTGCACGCCACCATGCCCAACTAATTTTTTGTATTTTTTTAGTAGACACGGGGTTTCACCATGTTAGCCAGGATGGTCTCGATCTCCTGACCTCGTGATCCGCCTGCCTCGGCCTCCTAAAGTGTTGGGATCACAGGCGTGAGCCACCGCACATGGCCTATAAATAGTTTTTAGATAATATTCAACATCCCCAACATCGAAGTATTGAGTTTTAAAGATTTGTTGCTATTCTAGGTAAGACGCTATTATTTCTTTCTGTATTTTCTTAGTAGTCTTCATGTTAGTCTGTAAGGATTCCTCCAGGATTTCTCAGCAGGGAAAATAGGTAGAGGACTAGCTGCTTGAAAGACTAAATACGAAGAGCTATTTAGTATGTATGAGCTGGGAATAAAGAAACTGAAGGAATGATCCTTGGTTTAGCTTATGGGAATTTTTTTATTAAAAAAAAACTTAGATCCTCCCATTTTAAAGACTTCATTATCAATGATTCATCTTTACAATTTTACACTATTTTGAGTGTGATGTGCTTTTATACCTTTAAAAACAATCAGGATGAGTGAAGCGAAGAAAAGGTCACCCCAACTTCCAGTTCCCCAAAACAGCCACGTTAACAATGGATGTAAATCATTCCCAGCATCTTCCTATGCACATACACATATGTAAGTACATGAACATAGGTAGAAGGATAAATAACTCGATGTTATTTCTGAGAAACTGGCTCTAAGTACTAAAAATGAATCACTGAAAGTCACACAGCTAATAAAGTGGCAGAGTTGAGTTTCTAACTCTGCCACTTAATTTCTAACTCTTCTAACTTCTAACAAGCTTACAACTCTAAAGGACCCTTTCCCCACTGTTAGTCCTTTTACTTAAATTGAATCCACTCATTCCATGCTCATTTAGCTATTATTTATTGAGAGGTTACACCTGCATCTGGCACTGCCGCAATACACAGATGGTCTCTACACATAAACCCCGATGTTACAGACATCCTAGTCCCATCTCCTTGCCGTTCCCTTTTCTCTCAAGACAGACACAGTTTAGTCTACTGGCAAGAAATACTTTGTACCTCCCCTACTTTTCACATGTCAGCATCCCAGTAATCCAGGCTGAGCCGACGTCCCAGGCACAGCCCTAGAGACTGCTGCTGGCTCTGTTCTTTTCAAGATCTGTGCATCAGCCTGAGCTAGACCTTCCTGGGAACTTGAGGTGTCTGTGTGACAGAGTTGAGGTGGATGACAGTACAGCAGGGCCTCAGGGCTCTGCTGTTAGAGGCTGGGTCTACTTCTAAGGAAGAATTCAGGCTAAAAATAGGATTAGCAAGGGGCAGTGGGGATACAGAGGCAGGTTGGGGACAGCAGGGCAAAGGGTTCTATGTATCAGATACTACACTGAAGAATAAATGCTGGGTCCATGCCTATAGTTAAATACCAGGTGTTTTTAGGTTTTAGTAAGATTTTTAGTTTAAAATGTTGACATTTGTTACAGCACAGCTCTGTAGTGTGTTCTGAAGAGGTCTTATACCATGAGAGGTTTTGCTGAAAATGATGATAGAGTCAAGCAAGTTTGGGAACCTCACATAACAGATTTCACATCTTGGAAAAAACTCAAATTCCACTCATGTCCCAAAACTAACTAGACCCCAGGACACTTTCTTTAGATTTTACACAGTAGCACTCTCTGGAGCACAATTTGGAAAATGCTGCTATTAGATATTTGGCCTCCAAATGCTGATGTGGGAACTCTGTCCAGGTGAGGGGACCTGGATCAGTTGTGAGCGTGAGAATTCCTCTGACCCCTGTAGTCTCTAGAGGAAGGGAAGAGAAAGGGAGCGAGTTGGGTGCAATAGCTCGTGCCTGTTAGCTCAGCACTTTGGGAGGCCAAGGCAGGTGGATCATCTGACGTCAGGAGTTCAAGACCAGCCTGGCCAACATGGTGAAACCCCGTTTCTACTAAAAGTACAAAAAATAGCCAAGCGTGGTGGTGTGTGGCTGTAGTCCCAGCTACTCTAGAGGCTGAGGCAGGAGAATTGCTTGAACCTGGGAGGCAGAGGTTGCAGTGAGCTGAGATCAGGCCACTGCACTCCAGCCTGGGTGGCAGAGGGAGACCCCATCCAAAAAAAAAAGAGAGAGGGAGAAGAGGAGAGGAGACAATGTACAGTTGATGGACATTGGAGTATTTCCAGTTTGAGTCTATTATGAATAAAACTGCTATGAACATTTGTGTACATGACTTTTGGTGGACAGACACAATACTCACTCCTAGGTCACTATCTAGGAGGGGAATTGCAGAATGACAAGATTTGACTGTCAACTTTCATAAACATTGATAGTTTTATCAAGTGGTTGTACCAGTTTACACGAACAAGCAGTATGTGAGAACTCCAGTTGCACCATGTCAACGATGGATTGCCTGGGAAGTGGGCTGTGACATAGAGCTTAGTGTGCAGGATGCATATTACCAAATGTCCTTGGGATTAACTCCTGTGGAAGGGAGTAGAGGAAGTAAGGGTGGCCAGAGGGAGAAGTTGTGCAATGCAGGGCCTACAACCCCCAGACAGGGGGAGTTAGAATGAGGCCCTTAGAGTTGGACCCAGATGGTTTAGTCCTCTGTACCCTCTGCCTGTCAGTCATTGTGACCTTGAACAAGATGCAGAGGCAATCCCTGAAGGATCAGAGCGTGAAGACTGTTGGCACTCTCAGCAGCAGGGCAGCAGCCACTTGACTGAAAGGAGGTCCAGGTGGTGCCTCACAGCATCTATCAACTCCACCTTCCACACACATACCTGGCACTGTCAGGCTTTGTCATTTTTCATTTTATTCTGGTGGGAGCGTGGTGGTATGTCGTTGTGGATTCTACTTCATGTTTCTCTAAGGCCAATATATTTATATGCTTATTGGTCATTGGTTACCCTCTTTTGTGAAGTGGCTATTTATGTTTTTTGCCCATTTAGTAAATGTTTTATTTACTGTTTTATTAAGTGACTCAAAAAAGATTTATTTAATCTTTTACTTACTTATTTGTAGGAGTTCTTTACATTTTCTGGGCACATGTTTGTAAGTACAGTGTACTATCCGAGTCTGAAGCTTGCCTTTTCACACTCTTGTTGATATCTCCTGATAAACAGAAGTCCTTACTTTTAATGAAGTCAATGCACCAATGTTTTATTTGATGGTTAATTGTTTTGTGTTCTTTTAAAGAAATCTTTGCCTATTTTAGGGTTGACCTCCAGCCCCTCAGGGGTATGATGAGTTGACCTTATGAATATGATAATAGGAAAATAACAATTGTAATCATAGTTTACTGAACAGTGATATACCAACCATCACCATCATCAGTCTTGATTTCATATTATTGATGAAATATTTAAAATTAATAGAGTTGGCTCTTGGCCAGCGTTCTGTGAATGTGTCCCATCAAGTACTAAGGCTGAATAGGAAAAAGATTTCCATGGTCAAATAAGTTTGAGAAACACCAGCCTAAACAAAGTTAAATAGGCTCTTGTGGTTTTCAGTATCCTAATGTGGATTATGTAACACTGTAAGATACAAATACATTATGTTCTGCAAATTATTTAATCATCGTATGCTAGTTTTTCTTAGAATATTTCACAGGACTAGTATTTCATAGTTTGGTAAATACTTCTCAAGGCAAAGGGTATGACGTCCAACAAAAAACAGCTTAAGAATAAACTGAATCTGAGAGTTCATAGTGAAACTAAAAAATAATAATAAGGATCCGCCATTTACAGGATACTAGCTAATAGACACAGAAGACGGAACCAGGAAGACATCCCTTTCCAATCCTCCACAGCAAAGTGATTCAGGGACGATCAGCAATCAGCAATGCTGAGGCCACTGGGTGCAAGGGTTAGAGGGAAACAGATATTCACAAATTGCTTCTTATTTGCTAAGGGAAAGAGGTAGCTTTTCAGTGGTGACAACTGGCTGACACCACATGAACCAGGTGATCAAACCAAGCACTGCCAACAAAGGGACAAAAGTCTAAATTTAGTCTATCATGGGCCCCTCTGTGACACAAAAGGAAGCACCCAATGCCACCTATGTGGTATCTTCACCTGGACCAAATCATGGAGAAACAGACAAATCCACATCATGGGACACGCCACAAAAGTAGGTTTGGATGCTTCCAAACTGTCAATGTCTTGAAAGACAGAAATAATAGGATGGGGGTTAAGGGGCTGTCCTAGATATAAGGAGACTAAAGAGACTTTTTTAAAGAAAATGATGCATCCTAACATTTTTCCAACCACCGTCTTTCAAGTGTGCAACATAGTTCCATCAAATTTTACTGTGTATAGAGACTCTCAAAAGAAGGAAAATGTGGCCCTCCCCTTAACGGGATGCATCCAAATCCATGTGGTGGCCGGGCGCGGTCACTCACACCTGTAATCCCAGCACTTTGGGATACCAAAGCAGGCGGATCATGAGGTCAGGAGATCAAGGCCATCCTGGCCAACAACACGATGAAACCCTATCTCTACTAAAAATACAAAAAATTAGCCGGGCGTGGTGGTGGGCACCTGTAGTCTCAGCTACTGGGGAGGCTGAGGCAGGAGAATGGTGTGACCCTGGAAGGCAGAGCTTGCAGTGAGCCAAGATTGTGCCACTGCACTCCTGTACGGGTTACAGAGCAAGACTCCGTCTCACAAAAAAAAAAAAAAAAAAAAAAAAAAAAAAAAAGGCCAGTCTTTCCCCTGCCCTGGAAATCTGGGAACCTCCTTCCACTACAGATTGAGCTCTACTCCTTTCCCACTGAGAATCCCTGGATTAAGCTGGTTGTTCCTTGTAACGTAAGTGAGACTCTCAATACTCACTGCCCAGAGACCCCGACTTCTGATCTTTTGCTGCCTTTACGGTTGACCAGAGCACTGCTGTCCTGGGGCAACAGCAAGAGCAAACAAGTAATTGCAGAGTTTATAACATGAAAGTTGATAGAAGAGTTGGGCTAGGCATGCCTGGACCTCTTAAGCCAATTCAGCTGTGTTTACTCCTCCCTCCATGCTCCTTCCCTCTTCTCATTCCTTCTGTTGCCTCATGTGCCACAAGGACCTTTCCGTAGCCCCATGTCACTGGATTTTCCCCACGTCCTAAACACAGACAATTGCTAATTAAGTCATTCACATTATTTCCTTTTGAGAATGATTTTGGCCTTTTGATTGTTTTTCTAGCAATAAACATCTTTCTGGAAGAGGAATTAGCTCACTTGAGCAGCTGGTTTCAACAGCTCCCTGCATTTTCCTTCAGCACCCAGGGACATGTGATTTGCAACTAAAACAAAATAAAAATGCACAAAACTCATTCACTCATACCAATAATATTTGCTGTATAACTTTTTCAAACGACCGACTTCTTTCCAAATATACACAACAAAACTGGTCAGCATTAAAACTGCAAGGACAGTGGTTGTCACTGTTTGCCACTGGATCTGTCAACTCCTTTGTGGAGCCTCTCAAAGCTGCCCATGGCCATAGCCTTGGGCCTGGGGTTGGAGTGGAGAAGAGCTGGCAGAAATGGCTGCGGATTGGAACCTGGCTGGAGACCAGGGCAGGTACTTCTTGGGAAGGACCAAGAGAGAGTCCTTAAAGGGTAACCTGACAGCGTCCTCAGGGAGGAAATGTGATCCTAAGTGGAAAACCATAAATAATGACTCCTCTGCTCACGACTCAAAGGAATTCCAAATAGTAGCAACAGAATACATCTTTCCTTTTCATTTTATATGAAGAGTTGCTAATGTTTAAGATGACTGTGTCCTCTTTTTCTTCTTACAATGACTTGTCACTTCAGTCCTGAACAAATATTGTCTGATATATTAGCATATCAGTGGCTTAGAAAAATATAAAGGCAAAATGTACTAGAGCTGAACAATACAGATCCCCTAGTCACTCACTTTTAATTACATTTGGATGGATTCTTCATTGCCATGGAAACACTCTACCCTTACCAAAATTTTTAGGCAGGGATCTCCTCCAAGTTTCACAGTTCTGTGTCTTAAAGACATTTCTTGTGCTATTTATGAGTTTAGAAGCTATGCCGCAATTTCCCATTGGGATAGCATGCAACTGTAGCTGCTGTCAGTTGCTCAAGACAGTTAATATAAGAGATATTGCACCAGAGACTGTGAGCGAAGTAGTAGGTGTACCAACACGTTCCATGATTCTGGCACTGGTTTTGACTGCCACCTTATAATTTTTTCACCCGAAGGCCGGCTCTACCAAGTAGAGTATGCTTTTCAGGCTATTAACCAGGGTGGCCTTACATCAGTAGCTATCAGAAAGAAAGACTGTGCAGCAATTGTCACACAGACGATAGTACCTGACAAATTATTGGATTCCAGGACTCACTTAATCAAGATGACCAAAAACACTGGCTGTGTGATCACAGGAGTGACCGCTGACAGCAGATCCCAGGAACAGAGGGCACAATATAAGGCAGCTAATTGCAAATATAAGTATGTTTGTTAGATTCCTGTGGACATACTATGTAGAAGGAATTACTGATATTACTCAGGTCTATACACAGAATGCTGAAATGAGGTCTCTTGTTTGTTGTATGATTTTAATTAGTATATTTGAAGAACTAGGCCCTCAGGTGTACAAGTGTGATGCTGCGAGTTACTACTGTGGGTTTAAAGCCACTGCAGCAGGAGTTAAACAAGCTGAATCAACCAGCTTCATTGAAGTGAAGAAGAAATTTGCCTGGACATTTGAACACAGTGGCAACTGCAATTACATGCCTTTCTACTGTGCTATCAATGATCTCAAACCTTCAGAGATAGAAATTCAAGTAGTTACAGATGAAATTCCTGAATTCAGGATTCTTACATGAGCAGAGATTCACCACACCTTATTGTTCCAGCACAGAGAGACTAAACATTGCCCTTAGTTTACCAAATCCGTGATGCCACTTCTTCTGTGTTTGGTAACAACAAACCAACTTTATGGAGGTCTCTGGATTGAAACAGGAGCCTCTCCCGCTCCTCCCACCACTGAAGTGGTCAGGACTCTGTATTAGTAAAAACAATGCTTTTGGGGAAAAATGTAAAAAATAAAAAATGATCCCTTGCTTTCTATTGTTACAGATTATTTCTATATGAAACTACTTTCTTTATTGTCTTTGGTTTGGTTGATTTATTAAATGGCTCTGTCCAATATGGTAGCCATTGGCCACATCCACATATGGGTATTTAAATGTATATTATTAAATAAAATTAAAATACAGTTAGTCAGTAGCACTAGCCACATTTCAAGTCACATTAGCCACATTCTAAGAGTTCATTAACCATAGGTAGGTAGTGGCTACACATTAGACAGTGCAGATATACAGCATTTCCATCATTGCAGAACATTCTATTAAACAGGGTTACAAATAAAAGTTTGCTTATATCAGAGCTATTCAATTTTATTTGGTCAAAAATAACAAGGGACTAGGAAGATATATGCAGAGCTAGCTTTATGTGTGGGACTAGGAACATATATGCAGAGCTAGCTTTATGTGTAAATGACCCCACACTTAGAAGAAACCAAAGCTCGGTTCGGTGCTCTGTTGTGGTCTTGAAATTCTTAATAATTTTGAACAAGGCTCTGAGTTCATGCACAAGGCTCTTCAAATTAAGTAGCCAGTCCTGCACTATATAAGATGAAGCTTGGCTGTTGAATTCTTTGTTTTCACTTCCCCTGCATTTGGTTCTTTTCCAGCTGCCCTTTTTTTAGAGCAAGGAAGAAGAGTTGACACATGAGATAAAATTCAGGTGCCTGGAATCCTTTATACCATCTCAACAGTCTTATCAGTATCAGGGATCCAGCTTTAAATAACACCTCTTAGGAATGATAAAAGCCTAAAACATTTTGGCAACTCCAATACTAAGAAAAAGTTTAGCTTCTCTTAGTAACAGGTGTTTTCTTTTTTTTTTTTTTTTTTTTTGAGACGGAGTCTTGCTCTGTCGCCCAGGCTGGGGTGCAGTGGCCGGATCTCAGCTCACTGCAAGCTCCACCTCCCGGGTTTACGCCATTCTCCTGCCTCAGCCTCCTGAGTAGCTGGGACTACAGGCGCCCGCCACCTCGCCCGGCTAGTTTTTTGTATTTTTTAGTAGAGATGGGGTTTCACCGTGTTAGCCAGGATGGTCTTGATCTCCTGACCTGGTGATCCACCCGTCTCGGCCTCCCAAAGTGCTGGGATTACAGGCTTGAGCCACCGCGCCCGGCCAGTAACAGGTGTTTTCTACCATGAATTCTGAGTTGCCCATGGTGGAATTCCTTTCTCTTATACAGCCTTGCCAGAGCTTTTTTTTTTTTTTTTTTTTTTTTTAATTTGAGACAGAGTCTCGCTCTGTCTCCAGACTGGAGTGTAGCAGCACAATTTTGACTCACTGCAATCTCTGCCTCCTGGGTTCAAGCAATTCCCCTGCCTCAGACTCCCGAGTAGTTGGGACTACAGGCGCGCACCACCATGCCTGTCTAATTTTTTGTGTTTTAGTAGAGACGAGGTTTCACCATGTTGGCCAAGATGGTCTCAATCTCCTGACCTTGTGATCTGCCTGCCTCGGCCTCCCAAAGTGCTGATATTACAGGCACGAGGCACCGAGCCCGGCCTGCCAGAGCTCATGTTTAAGATTTAGCCTGACTTGTTTTATTCTTCATCCACTAATTCCTTTATTCTTACAATCCTTTATTCAGCAAATATGAAGCATCTACCATGTATGAGACACTGTTACAGGTCTGAATAAAAAATTATGTGGCACATACCTGCTGTTGCTATCTGGTAAATTATGTGCTGCAATTAACCCAACATTAGCAACAGAAACAAGAGGACAGTAAAATCAAAGGCAGCCTGAGTATCATCAAGGATTTATTAGCTACTCTCCATGTTTCCTGGTCACATTAAAACAACAAAACAGAATGAATGAACAATTCCTACTGATTCATGTACTATGTTATAAAGAGGAAAATTTCCCAACCAAATTTTGGTTAGTTTTTTTTTTTTTAATATACCAACCAGTTAAAGGAAAAATAGCACAGATAATAATAGTATTAGTGATAATTTTACAATTAATACTAAAGTCACTTTCACTTGTATTGGGAGCTCATTGCATGATTTACCTTTCTGAAAAATTTGATTCCCAATTATGCTTGAATTAAACTAACATTTGCATTGGTGCTGCCTTCCTGGGCTCATATGGTTCAGGTATGTATCGAATGTCAAAGGAAAGACGGCATGTGACTACACAGGCCAATGAAAATTTGCAAAGCCAGAGACACTCATGCTGAGAATTGCAATGTCACATAAAAACGCTTCTTCTCGCCTTTCAGTATCCTTGGGAGGCTTGTAGAAATGCATACCACATAAACTGAATAGGAAATAAGGGCAAAGAGAATATAGTAGAAAAATAAGGTAAAAAACAAACAAACAAAAACCCTCATAGGTAAAGTTATTATTCACAATGCATGACAAATGGTCCCGTATTTTTTTAAAAGATAGAATCTTTCTATGTTGCCCAGGCTGACCTGTATTTTTGAAAGCTGAGTTCTTCATACTTAATTCTGAGTTCCCTGGTAGCCAAAACCAAGAGGAAAACAAAATTACACTGTTTATAGTGTTTTGTTTTGTTTTACAGTGTTTTTTTGTTTTTGTTTTTCTTTTTCTTTTTGAGACAGAGTCTTGCTCTGTCGCCCAGGCTGTAGTACAGTGGTGCAAACCTCGGCTCACTGCAACCTCTACCTTCCCGGTTCAAGCAATTCTCTTTACTCAGCCTCCAGAGTAACTGGGATTACAGGCGCCCACCACAACGCCTGGCTAATTTTTGTATTTTTAGTAGAGATGGAGTTCATGATGCTGGCCAGGCTGGTCTTGAACTCCTAACCTCAAGTCATCCACCCACCTCAGTCTCCCAAAGTGCTGGGATTACAGGTGTGAGCCACTGAGCCTGGCCTAAGTGTTCTTGAAATAAAAATAACCAACTCTAGAGATAGACACCAATGTTTCTGTGGATCCCCAAAAGAGTACACTGTATGACTGTAGTAAATGATGCCATCAGCCACAAAGTGGGGACTATTTGTTATGTCTTGTGACCTCTGTCATTTGTTTATTCATTAACATTTATTCTTGTCAATGCTTAATGTTTATAGAATAATTTTGTGGCTTTTCCGTAAAGGGGTAGATTTTAAAATATTCTATTTATAGCATTCCAGGAAGAACACAGGAATAAAAGAAGAAATAAAAGGAGAGGTGGGCAGGAAAACTGATTAGGGAGCAGAGAGAAGTCCTGAGAAATTAGCCCTGTTGGATTTAGATTCCTAAGCAATGACCTAAGAATGTACCGTGGGAAGATGCTAGGCATTTAACAGAGGCAGAGATGGAGTCCAGAGAGTCTCTGGGCATGACATCCGGATAGTATTTGAGGGCTATTTAAACATATATATTTTTAAATACACTTTACTTTTTAGAGCAGTTTTAGGTTCACATAAAAACTGAGCAGAAGTACAGAGAGTTCTCATATACTCCCTTCCCCCACACCCACAGCCTAACCCAATATCAACATCCTGCACCAGAGTGGTGCGTGTGTTACAGTCACTAAACCTGCATTGGCACATCATGTTCGCCCAAAGACCATAGTTTAGATTAGTATTCACTCTTGGTGGTGTACATTCTATGGGTTTTGACAATGCATAATGACATATCTTCACCATTATAGACCCATATATTTTTATCCTCAAGAAATTCCAGTTCTTTGTAGTCCTGAAGCTAGACAGAAGCATGAGGTTAAGAAAAAGTTTAGGTTCTGTTAGTAACAGGGGTTTTCTACCATGAATTTTGAGATGTGGGAACAAGAGCGCAGGATATGAGAACAGCAGAACCACGTGGTGGAAATGTTCCTGTTCCTTGGTAGAAATCAACAGGTTCTAGGCCAAGACAGTGGAGTGAGTGGTAGACTTTCAGCTCAGGAGTTTGTTTTTTTTTATAAACTCCAAGCTTGACTTTCTCTAGTCCTGGTCTGCAAAACTATAAATTCTGGAGGGCAGTGGAAATAGCATGTATAATGGGGAATAATGGAGTATGGGATAAATCTAATTAGGAAAAGCCAATTATGATCTTACCTCAGAAGACTGAGATGCTTAGGGAAATGGATTAAATTTTAAAGTTAATTAGGCAATAATATATTGCACCATTTGTTGAAAATCTTTCTAAAATTTATATGTTCATTTCAGAGTTACAATAGCAGCAAGTTTTGGGGCCATATACCAATTCCTAATTCCCCATTAAATTGCATGACAATAATGAAAACTAAAGATTGAAAAAGCACCAAAGTCAAGGTGGAATTTCCACTGACTGCATTATCCCTGCATCCACAGTAAATAAACACACATACACACACACACACACACACACACACACACACACACACACACAAAGGTAAAATTCTAGAGATAATCCTAGTATGGTAAAGGACAAAAAAGAATTTCCCATATGAGTGCCATGACCAATATTTAACATATTCTACATCAGAGGCTTCAGTGCCCTCAAATTTTGGTATCTGAGAGGGGTACTGGAACCAATTCCCCATAGATACCAAGGACTGATTTCAAATCAGGGCTAACCACAGTCAGTTAAAAGAAAATTTTTAAAAATACCACTCATTAATGTCAGAAAAAAGAAACAGAAAACACCTCACGAAGAAAGCAGAACAAGCTATGTTGAAGACAAAACTAAATAAGGTTTCTAAGAGCATCTTGACATCATGTTGCTGGAAGACCTGATGCTATTAAAATGTTACTTTTCAAGAATTTAACGTATGCCCTTAATGCAACATCAATTAAAATGGCAATTTTGAAGAAATTGATAAAATGATTATTGTATATAATTCATTCAGAAAATAAGTTTAAAAAAGAGATTGGAACATTTCAATAATGTATAAAAATGTGAGGGAATCTTGGGCGTCTGATCGTAATGTGTGTGATACAACTACATTCGTTAAAATGAAAAATAAATACAATTTTACATATGTTTTGGAGTCAGACCTGGGTGGTTCTGTGCCAACTCCTAGCTAGGTTATCTTGGGCAAGTGGTTGAAACTTTCTAAGAAAATGAGTATATTACATGTATTATAAGATTGTGATTTGAACCAAAAGAGATAATCACTTAGCACAATTCTCACTACAATTCTACTATTGTTTTATTTGGTAACAGAACATTTAGGAAAATGTGTCCTATGAACCAAAAGGTCACTTTTTAAACCTGATAAAGCAAATAATTTACAATGACATAGTATCATGAATCTGTTCCTGCTGCAATAATACCTATTGCTGGGAGTGGTATAGTAAGGTAGACCCAAGAGTGTTGCAAAAGTCCTGGAGAGTAGCTTAATAATACTTACCAAGAGCTTCAAACATGTTTCTACCCTTTAATGAAGTAATTTAATTTTAAAAATCTAACCTAAGAAAAAGTGATATAAGGACATATATATTAGTTGTTGTATTATATATAAGTATTTAAATATTCACCAATGAAACTATTAAGTAAAACATGACATAGCTACAGAAGAATATTTTAGGCTATGTATATTTATGCAAATAAAGAATTATAAATGACATTGTAAAATGTTAGAGCAGAATAAAGAATGGATATACTGTATAATACCAAATTTGCAAGTTAAAGCCATATAGATATCTATATATGGTAAAAATAAAATATAACATGTTTTCTCTGAATTATTAAATTTCTTTATGCTTTTCTGTATTTTCCAAATTCCACAATAAGCAATTACTTATAGTAGAAAATATGTTACTTAAAATAATATGTCAGGACAAGCCACTGTAGACCAAGAAAAAAAGTATAAGATCTAAGTATTCTTTAAATAAAATATGTCTACTTCCTGCCTTACTATTAGCTTGGTCCAATTAGCTTGATGGATATTTTTGGCATTGATTTGAGTTATTTTAAAAGGCTTGGAATTATCTCTGAAAATATTAATCTTTCTATAGCATTTACAATATTAGACTATTAGGCCTAGTGAGTGTTTAGGGGAATGACAGAATAGTCACTGGAATCATATGTATAAATACTTATATCTTAATTGCTATTAACAGCATTACTGTTATAATTTTTCTTTTTCTCTTAAAAAAGGAAAGTTAATGAAAAGAAATTGGGGGTCACAGGTATTTGGATTCTTGTTAATGAGATTCTCCTCTTTAATGAAAATTACAGAGTACCTATATGTAATAATTCCCTTCCTCATTAAAGAAATGAGCATAGCCCTTGGGATGTGTGAAATCTTGGTGGCAACTCAAAGTTACTCACTAACTACATGACTTTGACCAAAAACTTCACCTCTACCAACCTTGGTTACCTCAACTAAAACATGGGGACAATCCTGAATTGTTTTGAAGTTATTGCTGATGGCCCTGTGGCTAGGATTGGAAAACCCAGGCTTTTCCCCAGGGAACTAAATTTAGGGGACATTTTAAATAGAAAACAACATGTAATTTTAAAACATGTTGTATTTAGAAGACAACAGTAAATCAACATATTCTTTCAGCAGTAAAGAAAAAAACTGATTTTAGAACAGGGTTAGCAAAAACAAATTGTTAAAATTGGAGTAACAGACCAGAGGGTGTGTTTGGAGCTGTATTTACTATCTGGCCTCCTTGCATTTGTAGTAGAAATGCTTAATACATTCCCCAGCCCTCACCCCCATCTTGGTCCACCCCTTTCTCCCTTCCAGGATCTTAGAAATTGAGTTATCTGGTTTATTAAGCACTCTGATTGAAGAGACCAATATTGACGTATAATCTGGTAAAGAGAAGACAAGGACATTCTACATGGTTGGTGGGAAGCAGATAGCAGGAGGGAAGGTGGGTAAAAAACATGCTGCAGTATCCGGTGACCACCTGAAGAGCAGAAGGTTTCTTTCTCCGAATAACTAGCTAACTCCTGGTGGGAATGGTCCACCCTTCAACTTCCCTAATTTTAGAAAATTTTTTCTTCTTTTTGTTTACTAGATACGTGTTATAAAATGAATTATTTCCTCCCACCTCAATTCATAGGCTGAAGCTCTAACCCACAATGTGATTACATTTGGAAATAGGGCCAGTAGAGAGGTACATAGGGACAAATGAGGTCATGGGGATGGAGCTCTAATCCAATAGGACTGGTGTCCTTATAAGAAGAGGAGGAAATTCCAGACCTCTTTCTCTCTCCACTCACACACAGAGAAAAAGGCTATATTAAGACACAGGCCGGGCGCGGTGGCTCAAGCCTGTAATCCCAGCACTTTGGGAGGCCGAGACGGGCGGATCACGAGGTCAGGAGATCGAGACCATCCTGGCTAACACGGTGAAACCCCGTCTCTACTAAAAAAATACAAAAAAACTAGCCGGGCGAGGTGGCGGGCGCCTGTAGTCCCAGCTACTCGGGAGGCTGAGACAGGAGAATGGCGTAAACCCGGGAGGCGGAGCTTGCAGTGAGCCGAGATCGCGCCACTGCACTCCAGCCTGGGTGACAGAGCCAGACTCCGTCTCAAAAAAAAAAAAAAAAAAAAAAGACACAGTGATAAGGCAGCTATCTGCAAGCCAGGAAAAGAGGCCTCAGCAGAAACCAACTCTGCCAGCACCTTGATCTTGAACTTCCAGCCTTCAGAACCATGAGAAAATAAATTGATGTTGTTTAAGGTATCCAGATTGTAGTATTTTGTTATAGAAGCCCAAGCTGACTAATAGAATGTGTTGCTCCATTACAAAAAAAAAAATTCTGATTCACTGATATTACCATAAATGCTGAAACAGCCTACACACTCCCAAATAACTAAAACCTAATAAAATGAACTTCATCTGAAACTACTCTGAATACATTCACAGACTGTGAACCACAGATTCCATCTGAATCTCTGTAGATTAAAACATTAAAGATTTTGCAGGATTGTCAATTTAAACATTATTTGTATAACGTGATACATAAAATCCTCGTGTTTTAATTTTAATATTATGGCTTTCTTAGTATTTTTAAAATAGGAGTTTGTGACAACAATGTGATAATCATAGCTACTGAAAAAAAAGATGAGTTACAATACATTGGGAATCTCCTGTATTGGATCAGAAACAAATGGAGTCAGATGTTGCAGAGCCCAGTGATTGGGTGGATATAAACAGATGACTTAAAGATTTAAAACTACTCAGCTTTAAGCAGGTACCTTGAAAAATGAATACAAATCAGGGGCTGTGGCATTTTTATTTGTGGGTATTTGTGTTTGTAAACGTACACATTGACTGTCTGAAAATCAGAAATCTCTAGGGTCTGGGCAAATAAGTAGAACGTAACAGAACATGCTTTATATCCACACCCATTTTCTTTATAGTATTTAAAAAGATGAAAAGTAGCTCAAGTGAGGACTTGAGAGAGGGAGAAAGATAAATACTATAAATAAAATATTCAGAAGTCTGTAAAGTGATTACTGTAGGAAGGAGAATCAATATGAAAAGCACAGTACTGTTTGGCTCTCATCTTTCTGACTTTTTTAGCCCTGGGCAGAGGGACAGTCTTGATGGAAGAGGAGCTAAAACATTGACTGCTGGCATGCAGATGTACATTTTGGTCCAAGGCTGTGTGAGTTAATCACCAAAGGGGAAAGTGATAGCATTGGGTTTTGGCAGTAAGAGTTGTAGAGTTAGCTAAATGATAAGCCTGGACAATAAAAATATTGGCTCCGTGGAAGAAGCTGGAGACCAACACTAAGGAATCTAAGGATTAAAGGAGGTTTAAGAGACGGTCTTGTGTATTCTTGTTAGTAAGTGGATGCCAATTAATCAACTCTGTGGCCTGTGGCCTCTGTGGCCTGTCCTGGTCTCAGGACCTCTCAGAAGCCATTCCCAACCCCTCTTAGAATCCAGCTACAAGGATTAAAAGAATAACTTCCAGCCCAGATTTTGCAACATGTTGGACAAGTATCTCAAGAATTATCTACCACAGATAAACCCATCTGAATTCACTTTCATTTAAATATAAATTGTATGTATCAATTTGAAGAGTGGAAGAAGGTATCAGAAAAGCAAATATTTAAAAGAGCAAACACCCAATTTTTGCCTTTTTGCTGACTGCAGAGCACTTCCACATTTAAAAACTAATGTGAAATCTTCATAAATTCTACTCTCATGTATCCTTAAGTACTATACTTAACATCATAGAACTTTAAGGTAACCTGGGGGTCAGCTTATTCAAGCCCTCAGTTTTATCCCCGAAGCTCAGAAGTTTACAACTGCCCAAGACTCACAGATGTTCCACAGAGCCACAAATGCTTCACGTCCCAAACTGAGCTCACTGTGGTGTACCAAATTTGTTCCTTTTCTTATATCATTTATTTCAGATAATAGTGGACGTATATTCCAATTACCTAAAAATTTAGGAAAATTTTAAACTCTTTTCTTAATCCAAATCATATCATTTCCATGTATTCATTCATTCATCTATTTATCCATCCATTTATCCATCAAGAATTGACTTGTCATTGACTTCATAAAGACACTCTGCTAGACTCTTCATACTTAGTAATTAAGTAGGATACAGTCTCTGCTGTCCAGAGTTTCAGTGTCTGGATGGAGAAAGTGTATGCAAATAAACAGTGAGTGAAGTGCTCTAAAGGACTGCTGTAGTATAACAGAGAATCAAGGTCTGAATTCAGCTTGCGGTAGAGTCAAGAATATTTGAAAAAAGTGCCTTTTCTATTAAGCTTTGAAAGTTCCACAGGATGTCCCCCGGTAGACGGGAGGAGGAGGAAAGGCAGACACCATTCCACCTGGGTTATGCCAACAACCTCCTATCACACCTTCAGTCTTGTTCCCCTTAACCTATTCTAGCTACTACAGCCAGAATGCCTGGGCAGACTGTCTAACTCTCCTTCCCCTTTCCCCTCCCTTCCTTAATTCTTTCTGCTCTTGTCACTTTGTCTTTTTGTTAATCAAAACATAACCGTAGTTAATACTTTTGTTAGAATAAAAATAGAAGAATGAAATGTTTGACTCTAAACTAAAAAATGCATATAGACAGAATAAGAAAGCAGGCTGTTCATTCAAAAATGCAAATTAAGTACTGTTCACAACTCCTCCATGGTTCTCTATCTTACACAGAATAAATTCTTTTTTTTTTTTTTTTTTTTTTGAGATAGGGTCTCACTCTGTTGCCAGGCTGGAGTGCAGTGGCACTTTCACAGCTCACTGCAGCCTTGACCTCCTGGGCTCAAGTGATCCCCTCATTCCCACCTCAGCCTCCCTAGTAGATGGGACTACAAGTGTGTGCCACCACACCCGGCTAAAATTTTTAAACATTTTTTGTAGAGCTGGGGTCCCACTATGTTGCCCAGGCTCATCTTGAACTTCTGAGCTCAAGCAATCTTCCTGCCTTGGCTTGTCAAAAAGCTGGTATTACAGACGTGAGCCACTGCACCTGGCCTAAAAGCTAAATTCTTAACACAGATGGTAAGTACGTATTGACTGCTCAAATTCCTTTGGGGAAACTGCATGCCCTCAACTAATGACGAGTTGGCCAGGCATAGGCAACACATACAGGGCCACCACTACCCAGTGCAACTCCTGTTTTTAAACCAGAATAAGACGCCATCCCTACACAGATAAATTATAAACGTCACTCCCTCCATGGGGGAACAGCCTTACGCATACACAGGCAGGCAAGCAGACACCATCTTGTGCAAATGAAACCTGCCTTTCCCTCCAGGAAAATGCAGCTCCATGCCAGGATACATAGCCTGGTGAGCAAATGGGCCTGACTTTTGGCCCCCATTCACTCCCCGTGACCAGATGCCTTTGTGCAGTGCACAAACCGTGGACAAATGATCTGGACTGCAAGCAGACACTGATTCCTTCTAGGTACAGTGTTTGACTCAGGAGTACGTAGGCGACCAAGCAGCGTCAGAGTCTTTCAAGACTGATAAATAGATGTGAGGACAAAGAAGGCTTTCCCCTCTGGGGTTACTAACCTGGGAAACTGTATATTTTAGCCTGCTGAAGCCATTTATTCACCATGTGGGAAGAGGCTCTAATGTAAATAAAGGAAATACATAGAAAGACACACAGAGAGAGAGAGAGAGAGAGAGAGAGAGACAAAGTCCTGATACCACTGCCTGAGCTTTTATCTATATCCAGCTAAGTCTGAGGGCTCGTCTGCCTGTAGGAGGCTGTCTAGTTATGTAAGACAGTGGATTCCATCTTTTTTTTTTTTTTTTTTTTTTTTTTTTTTTTTTTTTTAGACGGAGTTTCTCTCTGTCGCCTAGGCCGGAATTGCAATGGTGAGATCTCGGCTCACTGCAACCTCTGCCTCCCACATTCAAGCAATTCTGTCTCCGCCTCCAGAGTAGCTGAGATTACAGGAGCAGCTGACACGCTCAGGGTTTCACCGTGCTGCCCAGGCTGGTCTCGAACTCCTGAGCTCAGGGAATCCACCCACCTCGGTCTCCCAAAGTGCTAGGATTACAAGTGTGAGTTAACACGCCCAGCCAATTCCATCTTTTTTTTTTTTTTTTTTTTTTTTTTTTGAGACGGAGTCTCGCTCTGTCGCCCAGGCTGGAGTGCAGTGGCGCGATCTCGGCTCACTGCAAGCTCCGCCTCCCGGGTTCACGCCATTCTCCTGCCTCAGCCTCCCGAGTAGCTGGGACTACAGGCGCCCACAACCGCGCCCGGCTAATTTTTTGTATTTTTAGTAGAGACGGGGTTTCACCGTGGTCTCGATCTCCTGACCTTGTGATCCGCCCGCCTCGGCCTCCCAAAGTGCTGGGATTACAGGCGTGAGCCACCGCGCCCAGCCTAATTCCATCTTTTAAAGTTGGCTTGTTTCACTAAAATATTGTCACTAAAATAGCCCATATACATATAGCTTATCATAGGGTTTGCAAATTCATATGTCTATAAAAATCCTATATAAAAGAAAAAAATATGATCAAGACAATATGGAGTGTTGGGGACTGTGACAAAATTGGGAACCATTGCCCTATCTTGAAGAACCTTCTCCTGCTTATCTCCAATTGACCTGAAAAATGTATGTCCAGCAGAGCTGAGTCTTGTACTTTTATTTTAAAGGGTACCCTGGAAACACAGATATTTATGCCAAAATCTTCTAATTTTTAAGTATTATCAACTAACTCTAAGTAATGTTAAAACACCATGCAGGTCAAATGTAATATATTTGCAGGCCAGATCAAGTCAGCAGTTTGGAACTTCTGACATATGTTACTGCAGAATGTGTTCTGTTCTTCCTCTCTGCTCTATGTCATTCTACTCCCAATTACCTTCCACCTCACTCTCTCTGCTCCTAACTTCTTTTTTTTTTTTTTTTTTTAAGATGGAGTCTCAGTCTTTCACCCAGGCTGGAGTGTAGTAGTGCAATCTCGGCTCCCTGCAACTTCTGCCTCCTGGGTTCAAGCGATCCTCGTGCCTCAGCCTCCTGAGTAGCTGGGATTACAGGTGCCTGCCACAATGCACAGATAATTTTTGTATTTTTAGGAAAGATGGGGTTTTGCCATGTTGGCCAGGCTGGTCTCAAACTCCTAACCTCAAGTGATCCACCCTCCTCGGCCTCCCAAAGTACTGGATTACAGGTGTAAGCCACCATGCCCGGCCCAAAACTTATTTTAGCTCCTTGAATACCCCACTCTCTTTGGAACCTCCAAACTGTTGAGAATGCTGTTTGATACCTCTGACTGAAACTCTTTTGTCCTCCGTCTGTCCCTTGATCTCAGTTCAATTGTCACTTCTTCCAAAAAACTTTCTCTGGAATCTTAAGTCTGGGTTAGATATAATGCCTCTGTGTATTTTTTGAAAAAGAAAGAAAGAAAGAAGAAACAAAGAAACAAAAAAAAAGAGCTAGTTCATTTGAATTCATACAGAACTTTGAATGCCAAGGTAAAGACTGAAATTACTTCTCTACTAGCAGTTCTCGATCAGGAGGAGGACCTTTGGTGCTTAAGAAAAATGTATGGCCAGGCATGGTGGCTCATACCTGTAATCCCAGCACTTTGGGAGGCCAAGGAGGGTGGATCACGAGGTCAAGAGATAGAGACCATCCTGGCCAACATGGTAAAACCCTGTCTCTACTAAAAATACAAAAAAAAAAAAAAAAAAAATTAGTCAAGCGTGGTGACATGCACCTGTAGTCCCAGTTACTCGGGAGGCTGAGGCAGAAGAATTGCTTGAACCTGGGAGGCAGAGGTTGCAGTGAGCCGAGATCACACCACTGCACTCCAGCCTGGGCGACACAGTGAGACTCTGTCTCAAAAAAAAAAAAAAAAGAAAAAGAAAAAGGAAAAATGTAAATATCTGGGTCCCATCCCCAGATCCAGGACTAGGCCTGAGGCAAAAAATTTAAGGATACTCCAAAACTCAGCAATCAAGATAAATGTTTGGAAGCAACATTTTAAAAAATCAAAATTAATGCAAAAAATTCCATAATAAACAAAATACCAAATTTTTAATAAAGGCAGAATGGTAATTACCAATATTTCCCGTTAAGCTCCAACATGACTTGGTATAACATTTCTTTAAATTTTGATATTTTGTTAATTATGGATTTTTGCATTAAATTTTGTACTTTAAAATATTACATTAAATTGGTATTTACCTTGAGCAATGAAGTTTTGAAGTACCCTTAAATTTTGTGCCTGAAGCAGGTGCCTCCCTTGCCTTACCCTAGCCCTGGTCCTATTCAAGTGTAGCATAAGAATTCACAGTAGTACATTTCCACTTCTCTACTCCCAGCCTTTGTGCTAATGTAGTCATTCATTTTATTCATTTAGTCATTTTTTATATAATTATAAATTCATACTATGCTATCATTATTTTTATTTATACTGGCAATTGTCTTTTAAGGAGATTTATATATTTACCCATATAGTTACCACTAGTGCTACAGATTCCTTTGTATAAAAACACATTTCCCTCTCATATCATTTTTCTTTTGCCTAAAGTATGCCCTTTAACATTCTTGTAGTGCAGGACTGCAAAGCATAAATTCTTGCATCTTTTGTGTGTTAAAAACAAATCGTTATAAATAATGATATTTTTTCTGCATATAGAATTATAGGTTGACAGGATTTTTCCCCCACTCAGTACTTTAAAGATGTACCACTGTCTTCTCACTTACATCATTTCTGATGAGAAATGTGCTATAAATCTTGTATTTATTCTACTATACCTAATATCCTTTTATACTGTGCCTTTATTAAAGATTTTTATTATTATTATTGATTTAAAGCAGCATTTTTATTATGGACCTTCTTATAGTCACCTTCATGATTTTTGCCCATTTTGGGATTAAGATGGGAGAATAAATTTGGTTCCTGTTATTCCATCTTTGCTAGAAACAAAACTTTTTGGGTCATTTATCCTTGATGTAACTCCTAATACATTTAGACAAGCCTACCATCTTATCATTTGCTTTCTACTTTTTTTTTTTTTTAGTTTCTTTTTTGTCTCTCAAAGCAAGGAGAGAACATCTTGCTTTCATTTTGATTATTTTTCACTACTCTATTTGTTTATCTTCTACTAGTTTGAAAGTTCTGTCTTCCTTTACTATTATTTTAGTGGCTACCTCAGCAACTATCACAAGCACCCCTGGTTTTAAATACTATTTCTGTGTGAAATAGTTATGCTTTTCCTCAGCAATGCAATAACTCAAGCATACTTTATCATTATTTAAGCTCTTCTCAACTTACATACCCTTATTTTCCTTTAATTCTACATATTTATTGACTCCCAATATATTACTTTTGATATTCCTCATCTAAATACATCCAGATGCTTAACATTTTTATTGCTTCTTAATTTCTTCATGAATATTTGACTTTCTACTGGTATCATTTTCTTTCTCCTTAAAGAGTAATTTAGGTCTGCAGGTGGAAAATTCTCATGATCGTTTATTTCTGCATTCAAATGTTTCTTATTTTATCTTTACTCTATGTATTTTCACTGGGCATGAATTATGCAATAGCATTTATTTTCTTTCAGCACACAGGAGATAGTATTTTATGTCTTCTAATACTCATTATTGTTTTTGAGAAGTCAGCTGAAATCTAGTTATTGCTCCTTTAAAAGCAATCTCTTTTTTTCTGGAAGATTTCAATTTTTTTCTCTGTTCTTTGGTTTTCTGCAATTCCACTATGATGGGTTTGGGTTGTGCACTTCTTTTTATTTATCCGGTTTGAATTTTTGAATCTGTAGATGCATGTCTTTAATTAATTTAAGAAAATTTTAGCTTTTATTCCTTCAAATATTGCTTCGGTTTCATTCTTATTTTCTCCTCTTTCTTATTTTGGATTTGCAAAAACATGTTTGGTTATTCTCATCATTACCCCTATGTTTTTTTTTATAATTTTGCATTTTTTAAAATCTTGTCCCCGTTGCTTCCTTCTGAATATTTTGCTTTCATCTATCTTCCAGTTCACAAATTCTCTTTTCAGATGTGTCTAATCTGTTACTAACCATGTCAACTGAGTTGTTAATTTCAGTTATCATATGCTTTAATTCTAAACTTCTGTTTGGTTCTTTTCTAATCTGCTGCCTACTGCTTTAATGGTTTTAGGTCTTCTGTCAACATTTTCACTTTTTAATTTCCTTGAACATCAAAAGCATAGTTTTTTTTAACATCTGTGTCTGATAATTCCAATATCAGGAGCTCTTGTGGGTCTATTTCTGTTGTTGATTGTTTCTATTTGTCTTTCTTCAAGTTTTATTGTCACTTCATGTGACTGGTTACCTTTCACTGTGTGCCAGATATTGTATTTGAAAAATAATTAGGCAACTGATGTACTAGCAATGCATAATTTTATTATTCAATTTCAGAATTGGGTTTTTTTTTTTTTTTTAAATCAGCCAGACCACTTGAAAATGGATTACTACCCTTGTGGGAGATTATTTACTTCTGGTTTATTTTTTCTTAAAGTTCACAATGCAAAGTAAAGCACTTACTATGACTTCTACCCTCGACGGGCTCCAAACTGCAGTGTTTATTTCCCAACAGTTCCAGGCTGTCTTGTACCAGCCAGAATGACAGCAGTCTCAATGACATTAGCAAACACCCTCAGGGGAAAGAGAAGTATCAAATGAAATTTTCCCTCTCTGAATTTTTATCTTCCCCTGGATTGTGCCCCAATAAATCTGCTCTAACTTATAAATCCACCAGTGCCTTCAAGAATACAGACCACTTCACCCCTTGCTGGTTTTCTAACTGTCTTCAGTAAAAGGATTGGTCTGAATTTAGGAAATTTTTAAAAATTTAATTTCCTTTTTTATCATGAATGAGGTTAAGCATTTGTTTCTTTAAAAATCATATGCATTTTCCATTTGATTTGTAAGAATATTATCAACATTTCAAACTCATGATTTTTCCTAATCTACTCTCTGGTTTAAAAATTACCAAAGAAATATTTTGGGGAAACAAAAACTATAAAAAATTATAATACGTTTTGATAACATAAATTGTTTCTATTCAACCAAAAGTATAAAACACTTTTATTCATTGAAAATTAGACTTTATCTCTACTTCTTTACTAAATAAACATTTTAAAATATTAATTTGAAGGGCAAACTATTGGCTTCTCTGGATTGATCTGCCCTTGACCTCAGGGAGGGGTGAAGCCTGTGCATATGTCGTTTTAAGAAGTTCTACAGATAATTGAGATCCTGGTTAACATGCTGAAGCAGATGTCATTGAATGACTCAGTCAGCTTCTTCAAACATCTTTGTGGTCCACCTTATTGCATGCAGAAAGGTAGAAAACTAAAGGTTATGTTTCCACAACTCCCTTTACATCTTGGGGTCAGTACTTAACCAAATAACCACACCCATACAATATTTGGAAAGGGAAGTGAGGTATAACCTGTGCTTTTGTTTCTGAAGGCCTATTTCCTGTAGCAGCATCATCGGGAGTTCCATTGTCTAATCCTGGCTTTGTGGCTATTGAGTGGTTGTGTGTGGACTATCCATTTGTTGGCATTACAAGGGGACATGGAGCTCAAGTCATGGTGGTGGCTTTCTGAACTTTAGTTCCTAGTTGCTGTTGTGGCTGTGATGTCCTGATTCCCCAGTTTCCTAACTATTGCAAAAATAGCAGCACCCTTGGTGAGCCACTTTTGCTGTTTTGGGTGTCATTCCTAGAAGCTCAGCCTCAAGTGCGTACTTTATTATTTTGTAAGCTTTTAGTTACCTGAGGAACTAGATTGGTTTCTACTCACTACACCTGAAAAGCAGGCTTTCTGCATGACTAAAGTCTCAGAGACTTAAAATGATCAGAATTGTGTTACAGAAACAGAACTCTGGCTTAAAGCAGGCCACCAGAGAAGCAGGGAGGTCAGCTAGAGACAATCAAGCCTAGTCAATTTTACTTACCTGATATTTCTCAAATCTACATTTCCTGTATTGCCAAGTGTTGGGACTGCCCCATCTCACTCTGAAACTCTTCCACCAACTCGATAAATCATCTCCTTTCTCCTCCGCCCTATTCCTTACTTCCCCTGTGCCCTTCGTACCATTGCTAGAGGCTCTGTGAAATTCAGACAAAATGGTGTTACTTCATTGCTCAGTGGTCTTCAGTGCTGCTCTATCATCAACAAATGTCCTAGCATTGTGAAATTTCTTAGCTCCTTTTTTTTCCCAGTCTTATATCCTACCATTTTTCCTGTGTACCTGGTCTCTAGTCATACCTGAATACAAGGCTTCAGGAAATGTAGAATCTTTTTTCCTGTCTACCTACGTCTGCATGTGCTTGTCCATCTCCCTCTCCTCTTGTCTCTCTTGCAGCTTTTTCACATCTTTCAAGATTCAGCTCAAATACTATTTCTTCTGTGAAGCCTTCACAAGGAAAGGAGCTCACACTTTCCTCTGTGTCCTCACAGTATCCTCACTTTCCTCCACGGCAATTGCCATCTCTTCTACAGGAAATAGGTCTTGCTAAATTTTTTGTGCCAGTATAAAACACAGCTGCTGGCACATAATGAATGAACAGCATTGCTTGTTGAATGAATAAACAAACTGTTTGCCACACTTGGATTTAAGCCCAGTTCTAGGATTCTTCCTATCATACCATATTATTTCTCTCCTTACCTCATAAATTCTACTGAAACTAAATTAATTGCTCAATTGTGGAACTATCTATAATTTATACTGCATTACCCATAATTTCTTGAATTGTCTAGTTACTGTTAAAAAAGAGGGACACCTTTCTAATTGCCAATAACTTTATCCATTGCATATTAAGTACACACACACACACACACACACCCCACACACATAGATACAATCACAGCTAGTAGCACTGAAGAAGCTACAAACAGCTCAAACGTTCTATGATAAGTATGGGCAAATTATAAAATAGGCATTTATATATATTGTTTACTCTATGTTCCTATATTCATGAATTCTTCTACTGTGCCTATTACCATCCTCAGATCTGGGGTTGCATTCACACTAATCAGGTAATGCCCTCACTCTCACACCTCATATCATAGAGGGGATAGACAGCAACTAACACAGTTGCACAATTAATTACACACCCTAAAATTGTTAGAAGTGTAAAACAAGAAAAGCACAGGATGTTTTAAAATCAGGTTGACCCTATATGGTCTAGAAGGTGAGGAAGTCTTCCCCAAGGAGAAGTCTGAAGTAAGATAAGTAGGAACAAATAGATACAAAGAGGGCAGAGAATTCCAGAGAGAGGGAATAGCATGTGCAAAGGCCCTGAGATGGGAACAATCATGAGATATCTTAGGAATGACAGGAGACCAATGTGGCTGGATATCAGGAAGCTAGGGGTAGAAAGGTATACATGTGGAGAGGCAGATGGGAATTGGATCATGTATAATCATAGAGGCAAAGTTAAGGATTTTGTTCTCTATCCAAAGATCAATGGGAAGCCATTGAAAGACCACAACTATTCCTTAAATCCATTTTATACATAGCATTGAAAGTCTAAAATTGTGCCTTCTGATGACAGAGTAAATAGAACATCAATGGTCCTAATCACCTCTTCTCCAAGTATTCTGGCAGCACAAATGGATTTTCAGTTTAAAGTACTTGAAGTAGGGAGGAAAAGGCTTCTGACTACTTTTTCTAGAATAAGCAAGTCCTGCTTTAGAATCTGCCCACAAGAAAATCCTATGGGAATTCCTTGACAAACGTTATTGCCAAGCCAACCCAAATATCATCAACAACTTTTTTTTCCCAGCCTCCCTCGTGACTAGGGGTGAACATGTTAGACAATTATGGCCAACCAGATGTAAGTTAAAGTCTTATGAGTGGGAATTATGCTTCCCTGATGTAAAGAGAGATTTGGCAGAAGCCTCCTTCCCCTCCATCTTTCTTTGCCTACGGTTCAGATTTAAGCTGTGGAGATACAGCAACCATACTGCAACCCTGAGACCATAGCATGAAGACGGAAGGTCTACTAAGGAAAGAAAAGAAATAAGAAATCAAAAGATATGAAGAGACGGGGTCCTTGATGACTTTGTTGGGCAGCGACAGCAACTTTAGACCTTTCTGGGTTTCTTACAACAAAATTAAACCTCTAATTGTTAAAATGACTTCAGGTTTTCTGGTTTTCATTTTGTTTTGTTTTTACAACTAAACCCATTCCTAACTGATGCAGCAGGGTCTTTAGGATGGGAGGGAAAAGGATGGTCTAGGAGATCCAGGTAAATCAAGCATGAGCCTGCTTCTACCAAACTTCCTCTTCTGTTAGAAAACCAGGGTGGAAGGGGAATGGACTGTTAAGTTCAAGACTATGCCAAATGTCATGCCTGGGGTCAGGTTCAAGCCCCAGCTGAGGTCCAAGGGAAGTGGGTGGATGGGCAGATAGCTGAAAGAATACTTGGGGTGGCAGGGTGCACAGGCAGGTGAATATGGTTTTATTCAGCAGCTCTCTCATCAGCAGCTCTCTTATACTGTCCGCACTGTTTCAGCTACTTGCTTCAGACGTTTCCAGGCACAGCTGCGTGGCCGGCTCTCCCTTCAGGGTCAGCAGCTTAACTCTTTCTCTCCCTGAGCACGAGCCAGTTTCTGGCTGCCCCCTTATTCCCCATCCATCTGCAAGACAGATAGCTTTGATTTTCTTTCTCTGAGCATGAGCAAGCCAGCACAGGAGTGTCTATACAGCATCCGCATGGCAGTTATAACTCCTTTAAACAATAGTGGCTCCGAGCCCAGTATGAGCTTACACAAACAGGTTATGAAACAAGTGGAGTATGTACCTGCACCCTAAACTCACTGAATCACGCAGGCCTGGATGTCTGCCTCAGCCTGATTCTTGACCAAAGCACATCCATGTAACTTACATGGACCAAAGGTAGTTAGATTACAAGTGTCGACTTCAGCTTTCTACAAGCGAGAAGGAATAGTGTCATGCAGTGTTAACTGCATTTTCTGCAATGTTTACTGCTTGATTTAAGAACAAAAGCATGCTGGAACCTTTGGCTTTCTTGGATATATTATTACTCTGGGTTGCTTAAGGTGCACTTGCCAGGCCTTTGATGGTCCCGTCCTTCATCGTGGGACTCCAGTTCTCAAAGTCAAAAAAGAAACATGAATGCTTGAGAATTTTCAAATGGTTTTTAGACATATTCTTGAACATGGTTAGTGTTAACTTATGATGTGTCTTATTTATGTGCCTGATGAGACTTTAATAAAGATACTTCCTTCTTTAACTGTAAACTTTTCTTAATTGAAAAATCTTTTCATTCTCACCACAAAAGTAGTGCATGTTCATTGTAGAAAAAGTAGTCAGAAGACTTTTTCTCTTTATTTCAAGTCCTTTAAATTCAAAATCCATTTGTGCTGCTAGAAGATTCTTTCAGAGCAGAGGTGCTAATGACCTTTGATATTCTATTTACTCTCACATCAAGGGAATCTACAGAAAGAACATGAAGGTCTTGATGGGAAAAGTCTGAGTGAGTCACAGCTTGATTGCAGCTAGCTGCCCTGTGCTCAGGAAGATGCAAAGAGGCCAAGCTCACAGCTGATTTTTCTCAAGTGGCTTGACTTTAAATTACATCGGGTTGTGAAGACATCTGATTCCCACCCTGAGCAGTATCTTTCTGTAGCACTTCCATGGAGGTGAGGATTGGGCTTCCTCATTTACTGCTGCATCCTCTGCACCTAACATGACGGAAGGTTCAGTGAAGATGGGTGCGTTCTACACTTACGGACTGAGAGCTGAATTAAACTCTCCTTGGAAATTATAGCCCAATATAAAAATCTCTGCAGATCACACACACACATCTCTGCAAGTCACTGTGCCTTGTAATGGGTTTATTTGGGGGTAAGAAAGATGTGTCTGGAGCCAGGCCCAGTGGCTCATGCCTGTAATCCCAGCACTTTGGGAGGCCGAGATGGATGAATCACTTGAGGCCATGAGTTCAAGGCCAGACAGGCCAACATGGCGAAACCTCATTTCCACTAAAAAAATAAATAAATAAATAAAAAGTAGGCGCGTGGTGGCACACACCTGCAATCCCAGCTACCTCGAAGGCTGAGGCATGACAATCACTTGAACCCGGGAGGCACAGGTTGCAGTGAACCGAGATCATGTCACTGCACTCTAGCCTGGGCAACAGAGCCAAACTTGGTGAAAGAAAGAAAGAAAGAGAAAAAGAGAGAGCGAGAAAGAAAGGAAGGTAGGTGTATCTTGGGATGGGAGAGTCTTCTAAGCATCAGCAAGCAGATTTAAACACAAAAGACGGTCAAAAGAGTGTCTCCATCAATAATAGCAGTAATAGCTAATGTTTATAGTACTTACGGTATACCAGGCACTGTTCTAAATATTTTACAAATATTTACCAATTTAGTTCTCATAGCTGCGCCTATTATCTCATCCCTATTTAAGAACTGAGGAAACCAAGACCCACAATGACTGAGTCACTTTACTACAGGTCACATGACACACAGCTGGGATGGAATGCACAGCTGGCTCCAGAATCTGTCCATCACCGTGCAAACCTCCTCTTAAAAGGGTACTTAATACTAAGATCTTCCAGCTGAATTACATTCTGCAAGTTGTTTCCAGGAACTGTCCTAGGGTTTATTTCTCCTTTGACTGGGGTCCACAAAGAGCTAAGAATTGTGCTTGGCTCTAAGATTCAGCAGCACTGAGTTGCCAAAGCTCAGGAATTCCACCTCATGAGTAAGAGCATTGGGCCTGTTTGGTTCGGTCGCACATACCCTCCAGACCTACCTGACATCCAGTTTTGAGGCTCATGCTTGACTTCTCTTGCACTGCATTCAGAGGGATTCAATGTTTCGGTGGCTTAACAATTACAGGTGCTGTATTGGAGGGAGTTTTTGGAAGAAGCTTTTAGAAGTCTCTTCACAGCCTTTGCGTCCCCTGCCAGGGAGCACAGTAATGGTGTAGCCAAGGGCCCAATCTGTCAGGGTCCTCATAGGAATAGATGGCACAATCCAAGTAGAATAATCCAGGAAGGGCTTATTTATAAAGTGACTAAGTTACAACAATACCGGTGAGGTGTAGGGGAGGCACGGGGACAGTACAGAAACCCGCCTGCTGTCCCCATTCCCAGAGCTGAGGGAACCAAGAGAACAAGTGGCCATGGCATCTAGATGGCAGCTCAGGCCTGTTGGTTGCTCTGAGAGGAGCACTGGCCTTCAATCAGGGATGCAGCCAGCCCCAGGTGAGTTTACAGGAGAATCAGGGGACTAAGTATCCATCCTCGTTTTCCTTTCTCTTTCAGATCCCTTGACAGGAGTCCTCCTTGGCTGGACCCAAAAGGAAGTAAGGGAGATTAAGATTCCTTTGTTATAGTTCATACAAGTCAGCTTCAGGGACAGAGAGCAATGAGGAAAAGGGAAAATGTGGATCTGGAAAGGGAAATGAACAATATCTGGAAGCAGGATCAGCCAGACTGTTAATAGACTGAGGCCCATGCCAACTAGAGAAGGTAATAAAGAGGTCCAAAGCATCAGAACAAACATCATGACAAAATGGCAGCCTTGTCTCCACTCTGTAAGAACTGCAAGCTGAGAGTATTAAGCGAGCCTATGGCTGGGGGTCAGTGGACCATTTTGTTCTCTGGGTATTGCACTAAAGGATGTGTGAAAATATCTGGAGGTGGAAAAAAAAATCTGCGTTGGGACAAAGGAACAACCATGCAGATTTGGCAGTTATGATCCCAGAGGCAATGTCAGTATTACCTGTATCCTTCATCCTGGCAGAAGTGCTTGCTGAAGACTGGCAGATGAACAACATGCACTTTCACACATCATTATATACAGACTATAGGAAATTTGAGACCTAAAGAAAAATTGTATCTGAGCCACATCCCTAGCATCTGAATATTAAACAACAAAGCAGTTAAAGTAACAGTCGGCAAATAGCATCTAAGTACCAATTCATCTTGCGTCTATTTTTATAAGTAAAGTTTTATTGAAACAGCGCCATGCTCATTCACTAATATGGTCTATGGCAGCTTTCCTGCTACAGTGGCAGAGTTGAGTAGACAGAGATTGGGTGGTCTGCAGAACCCAGAAGATTTGTTTACTATCTGACACTTTACGAATAGAGTTTACCAGCTCATGAATTCGGGTCAGATGGTATATGATGTACAGTAACATCATCAGTGGGTTTCAGATGACTGTGAGTCAATATCTACCACTAGGTCCAAACTTGGAAAAGGCAACAACTATGTCTGTCTTATTCATAGCTCAATCCCTGGTGCATAGCACAGGCTTCGCACAGAATGGGGGCAGAGTGAGTGAATGTTCTGTAAAGGCTTGAATGCTCCCGAGTGCAGAGGATATAGGCATGAAGAGAGGAACTTCCCTTTAAAAAGAGGTGAAATAAACCACAGAACTTTATAGCATTTGTCCATAACTGGCTTTGTTTGGGATTTTATCTTTATCTTCCTCCTTTAGTTCACTTAAAAACTTAATGTGAACTGTTTGAGGAAGAGAAGGAAAGTGGCAACTGTCAATTGTACATGGTGTAAATGAGATTTTTCATCTGTCTCTGTTCTCTGATTATGTTTCCCATGTTGTGTCTGGACTGCTGATTTGGTAAATGAGGACTGAGCCTAGCATTGCCCAGAAGGTTTCTCAGTAGTGATAACAAAAGACCATGTGATCTGCGGAGGAAGAAAAGGACAGCTTTATTTCCTATAAAGGATTACAGTCTGCAGGTTGGGAAATGAAGCCTCCAGCCTAAACCAAAAGCACTTACTTCAGAGAAGAGTAAGGGAAGGTTAGAATTTATGCCTGACAGGTTAGCTATGGCTACATATTCAGTGGGTTATAGGAGAATCCATAAATATTTATGAGAGAAACCAAACACATGCCAGTGAATAAACATATATGTTACATACATTCCATGTTCACTTTGGAGTGGAAATTTAACATTAAAATGAAGTGAAATTTGTCTCTTTATGTCAAAAGGTGAAACGCAGGGCACAAACCCATCTTGCATGCAGTCTGGGTGGGCTGGCCAGCACCAGTCTGTGGTGGGCAGTCATTCATTAAGAAGCAATGTTTTTTAAGGCTGGTCAGTGGTCACAGCAAAACCATAATGGGGGTAACGGAGTTTTTGGCCACAACATAAGGTGGTCTGTTAAGATTGGTGGAGAAATCTTCTAGACATTGTTTTTCAGGAACTGGTTTCTGTTTAATCATAGGAAAGCAAGTCTTCTAGTGGTTAGCAAGGTAGGAGAATATTGACTTCTGACTGACCTCCTGCCTTGCCAAAGCCAGAGAATCTGGTTTAAAGTTTTCTGGGATTTCTTTGTGCCACAGGGACTCTTTCATTCTGCCCTGAGGGTTTTAAAACTCTATTTCTATTTCACAGTGGTTGTAAACCCTCAGAAGTGACCATACTATTTGGCAGGTCTTCCTCAGCCATTGCTATAGGCTGAGTGAGACCTCAAAGCAATTCAAGAGATCTAGTTTCTAGGTAGGTGGATTGAGAGAGAAAGTCAAATATTCACCTGAGAAAACACCATCTTCTGAGGCATTCATTCATTCAAAAAATATTTATTAGGTGCTTATTCTGTGCCAAGAAATCTTTTAGGTGTAGGAGATACAATAGTAAACAAAAAAGACAAAAATAAAATCCCTACCATCATGAACTTATATTCTCACATGGGTGTGTAACAGAGAGAGGAATAGAGGCAAAGATTTTCCTTAAAATAAGTAATATATAGTACATCAGAGGGTGATAAGTTCTATGGAGAAAAATAAAGCAAGGAAGGACCTAAAGGGTGCTAGATTGGGAATATGGGAAATTTCCGTTAACTGTCATGGTGGTGGGTAAATGAGCTCATTCCTACTTCAGCATTTGGCATTACATGAAGAAACATCAGTATTGCACTAGAAAAGCAGTTGGCTATTTGATCTTCACTTTAGGGAGGAAAGTATTGAAAACTCAGCTTTCTGGGAGTTTGAAATTGTTAGCACGGTCACAGTAACAATTCATTCCCCTACCCTGAACCTCTTGTGTGCATCTCTGACATAACACATTTGCCCAAGTGGAAAGTCATACCTTGGTCTACCAGTAAAACAAGGACCCAGAACATGGAAGTTGGCTGAAACTGGCTATTTGAATATAGCCAAACTGGGCTGGGGGCCAAACTCATATTTAATATGGGCTGGCCAAACTCATATAGAAGTTGTCTTATCAGGGTCAGAAATCTCTGCAAGCCAGGGAACTATCCTTCATGCTTCCTTTACTTCATTAGCCATTTTCCAAACAGAAGGAAGGACCCATGTTTTGGAAATTCTGATCAGAGTATTTGGGTGGTCACATATAAAAGTACTGCTTCATGCCTGCCAATGCCCACTCAGCAGTGCTAAACCTTGCAAGAAAGCAGGGGCTTGGGCAAAGGGCTTGAGTTTGAAACATACTGCAAATGCATTGAAAACCATGAAAAAAAACTTCTCAACTTAATTGGCTTGGCCAATGAGATTGAATCATTTGCAAAACCACTTTTATGAAGCACTGTCCAGAGACTGAGGATACAGCATGAAGATCTAAGCACCCCCCTCGCCCCGTCTTCTCCTAGGTAATGACAAGAGTCTTCAGTGTCTGATGAAACAAAACCAAATTCTGTCTCTCAGAAGGTGGGAAGGGAGCCACATGACCTACGCTGCACTCCAGAACTCCAGGTGATATGTTGAATGGGAGTGGAGGGGAAATTGTGGAAGAGCCAGAGAAACTTCCATGGATGCTCCTGGGGACACTTTCAGTGAAATTGAGGATATCTGGCTTCCACAGCTCTCTAGGGAGCTGGTTGCAGATTTGATTCCTACAGCCTCTTCCCTGGAGTGGATTGGCCTCTTCTCCACTTCCCTCATTTTTGCCTGGGAGCCAACAAGTTTCCATAGTGTGGAATGGAGCTAGGGTTTCCCAGGCCTGGGACACAGTACAGAAATCAACAAGAGTAAGTTCAGAATTTCCCGAGCCTCTGCACTCAGGGTTCTTCCAGCTCAGCTGGTCCCACAGAGCAGCCTTCAGAGCCATTCAAATATGCATCATGTCCCTTCTGTTTTCCTATGGATTTGTTGCTCTTTCCCACACTAGAGGCAGAGAAAAAAAATCTGTATCCTTAGCTTCTCTCCTTCCTCATTTCTCTTCATTCTCCCTCCAAATTTGAATACAAATTACCTAAAATTTTTCTTAAGATTTTTAAAGGTATGTATCAACAGAATCACCCAGTCAGTCTCCCAATTAAACAGTTCAGATGTGACCCTCTGCCTAGGTTTATCATTTGGGCAATATTTGCCCTGTTTGAGAGCAGTAATAACTCCAGCCCTCTTCTTGTATTTATGCCAAGACATGCTGCATTTAAGAAGCACTGAAATTTCTCATGGCATTTTCTTTCTAATATCTTAAATATTTGCTTATTTTTTCCCACAGGAAACTTTACAGTTACATGTGCATTCCTAAATCAATCCTTGTTGGTTTCCTCCCCTTCTCTGCCCACTCGCCCGAGTACTTCCCTCTTCAGCAAATCCTTGGGCAGCTCACTGTGGACGGTTCTCTTAGTTTGCTCATAGCAATGGGAGACATTTTCCTTTGCATTGCATGGTTTGATCAATGGCAGTTAGTTTTCTCATTTGCTCAGTAAATCTTAGCTATTGCCTTGAGTAGGACTCTTCTTCACACATAGGAAGCATCTCCAAAAGCCAATCGGACTCCATTATTTTTTAACTCTCCTAAGTTCAGGCTCATCTTTTTCTCTTGATGACAACTCAACGGGTCCTCTGTGGGGCTGGCTGTGTGATGCAAGCCCCACCACGCTCTCAAATCCAACAACTGCTTGACAGATTTTGTTTCCCAGTTTTACATGAGACATCACAATAAAAGGAAGCAGGGACTCAATGAAGATAAATTAGAAGCAGCAGCTAACACCTACAGAAAAAAAAATTCCAAGTAGCACACTCCAAGGGATCATTTTATAGCCTTTATTCTTTATTTGGGGGAAAATAAGCAGACCAGTCAAAAAATATAACCAACTAATTTATATCTGCCCTGCCAGCCAATAGAATAATCCAGTAAAACATGTCTCTGCTGCAATTCCTAGCTTTACATTGTCATCACAGGCAGTTTTGCAAGCCATAAAATGGTATCAAGTATCTGCAGAAAAGATCAACGGTACTGCAACAGGGAAGCTCTTTGTCATAAAAGGCCAAAGACTGAGCACCATTCCTGAATCTTGGAAAGATCTGTTACCAGCCTTTGTGGTAGACACAGGCGCTTCTGGAACTAGATGGAGATGTTGTAATCAATAACTGTTCCCCATAATTGGCTGTGTTTCCATTTAAGATCAGAGTGGAACTCTGAATGAGAAGGTGCGAGATTGAAGTGTTTCAGAAGCACTTTTCATGGCTGGATCTAAATTGAGATTCAACTGAATTCCATGAGTACTTATGGGAAACTCTGCATACGCCACTGCGCTTAACATGGCCATGTTATTATACAACTCTGGGCGGAGGCATTCACGACCTAGTCCCTACGAATGGCCTCCCTAGAATTCCTGCACAGTCACATATGATACCCATCATGTTAGATACCACAGGCCTTTTGAAATCTGAGGAGGACTCTCTCTGTCTTCGAAGAGCTTTTAGGCTGGCAGGAAGGAAAAGATTGCTACAGAAGCAACTATTATACCAGGCAGAACAAGCTTAGTAGCAAAATGGAAGTAACAAAAATCAAACTCCAAGTTAACTCAAAATGTAAGGAATCGGCCAAGGAAGGAGGATAGTGGGGAGAAGAAAAGCTGGGATTATCTTGTGGGAGGCTCCAATGTTTGGTCTTCAATTGGTAAGTCATCAAGAATTATGCTTTCGGAAGATGAAACTGACAAGAAAAACAAATGGCATATTTTTCAGGACTCTGGAAGACAGGTAGAAAGTCACTGTAAATAGTCTAGATAAAAGATAAGGGGGCCTGGGCTACTGTGATAACAGTCAAAATGGAAGAAAGGTGATGGACTTGGAAGATGTTTTGACATTTATAAAAATTCATTTCTATTAACCATAAAGTTATAGGTGAGAAAATTTGTAAGAAACAAGGGCTGATTAATCCCAATTTTAAGAATAAGAAACAATAGAGTTACATAAATTAGGTTGAATAATATTAAATTGTCCTTTTTGTAGGTAACAAAATAGTTGACTATTGATAATTTCGTAAAATTTATATTTACTTCATAATAAGTGCCCTTAAATATACAACCGTAGAAAAAGCATAGCCCCAAACTTAATAACTTTAGAAGAAATAACAATTAACTGTGAACAGAAGAGAGCCAGAAATCATTTATTTAGCAGTGAAACAGGTAAGAGCGTGTTTTAAAGAACAGATACAGTTCTTAAGGGATATTGCCCATTAGAGAATCTCTGGTGGCTTTCAGCCTAGGGAGAAGTTTCAGACAAAAGTGGTTAGGTCACTGAAAGCCCTGTACTGTTTTTGGAATAAAAGAAGGGCATTGTAATTTACTTCCATTTATAACCTCTTATACACCTCCCTTTGGGGCTTTCTTAAGAAGATTTGAGCCAGAGTCATTGGCAAGCATTGAAAGAACCTCTAGTGAAATTTTCCCTGAGTCCATTTCTATCCACACTTCCTTCACCATAATACACACTGAAGGCAGAATCCACAAATAAATAGAGAAAGCTTAACTGTGTTGTGCTAAACTTAGGCAAACTTTCCATTACATGAGGATGTTATTAAGTTACCCTGTAAATGTTAATGATTACCTGAGGGTGAACGCTGTGAACTCCAGTCAGAATGATGCAGGCTATAGAACGTCCATAATTTTTACCTCTGAATTCTGGACCACATCAATCTGCCTTCAGGCCTTTGTTCCTGTTGATCCCCTTTTCTAGAAAGTTCTCCCCCCTCCCTACTTCTTTGCCTCCCAAGGAATGACAACTCATCCTTCAAGTCCTGACTCCCAGTTCATTCCAGAGGAACCAAGTCTTCTTCTATGAACACTCAATTCACACCTTTGTTTTCATTGATTTGAGTTTGATGACTACCAGTCTAATTTTGGTTTTCACTCAGATTTGATCAAGAAAGGTAAGCACAAAAATGTGTTAAGCAGTAAAAAAAGGAAAATAAATTTCAGGTTTTGTGCTGGTGATACGCTGCATTTGTGTCAGTAAAATGTCAAAAAATGCATTGTAAAAGAATGCAAATATTTTCACCTGTGCATAGAAGTATATATGAATTATGTATAATAGAAATATGTTTGCGTAGACATAGAAAACATTTGAAGGGCTAGCCATCCATTTCCCCTAGGATGTTGGGAAGATTAGCTACTTTTACAATATTATTTAATCATTTTTTCATTGCTCAATTTTATTTTTAAAAGAATACTTTAATTAAAATAAATATACATACCCCTCCCACACTGGGTTAGAGAACTGTGGTTCCTTCAAGATCATCATCAAAGAGGATATGTACCAAAGCCCACAACACCGACTCCTAAATGAGACCTGTCTTCTACATGTTCCTTAGTGGTTTCCATTAGAAAGTGTTTGTCATACTACAGGGTGACCTTTCCAAAGCCAAACACAGCCAGGTTAACTAACTCCGGAGGCTACACACTCCACAGCCTCCTGCACTGATAATTTGGGGTGAATGAGGCAAACTTCTACTTACTTTTTAGAGTAACAAAAGGAATTGTTGCCCAAGAACAACAGGATCGGTAAAAATTGTACAGTAGTTCCCCCATTTGCAGGGGTTATGTTCCTAGATCCCCAGTGGATGCCTGAAAGCATGGGTAGTACAGAACCCTGTGTACACTGTTTCTCCTACACATACATACCTATGGTAAAGTTTAATTTACAAATGAGGCACAGAAAGAGATTAGTAGTAAAAACTACTAATAAAATAGAACAATTATAACAAAAGCCAGCCACACTACTCTTGTGCTTTGGGACCATTATGAAGACAAATAAAGGTGACTTGAATACAAGCACTGTGACACTAGGACAATCAATCTGATCACTGAAATGGGCTCCTAACAGAACGGTAGTATAGATACTGTGGAGATGCTGGACAAAAGGAGGATTCATGTCCTGGGTGGCATGGAGTGGGACTGTGTGAGATTTCATTGTGATACTCAGAATGGCACATTGTTTAAAACAGGGTTCCCCAACCCTGTTAAGGAACCAGGTTGCACAACAGGAGATGAGCAGAGGGTAAGTGAGTGAAGCTTCATCTGTATTTACAGCTGCTTCCCATCATGCACATGACCTCCTGAGCTCCGCCTCCTGTCAGATCAGCAGCAGCATTAGATTCTTGTAGGAGCATGAACCCTATTGTGAACTATGCATTCCAGGGATCTGGGTTGTGTGCTCCTTATAAGACTCTACTGCCTGATGATCTGTCATTGCCTCCCATCACCCCCAGGAGATGGGACCATCTAGTTGCAGGAAAACAAGCTCAGGCTCCCACTGATTCTACATCATGGTGAGTTGTATAATTATTTCAGTATATATTAGAACATAAAAATAATCGAAATAAAGTGCACAATAAATATAATGTGCTTGAATCATTCTGAAACCATCTCCAACCCTGGTCCACAGAAAAATTGTCTTCCACAAAACCTGTCCCTGGTGCCATAAAAAGTTGAGAGTCACTGATTTAAAACATATAAATTGTTTATTTCTGGAATTTTTCATCTAATGTTTTCAGACCACAAACATTTGAGCTTTACATTTGAGTCATTAATCCATCCTGAATTAATTTTTGTAAGTGGTGAAAGGTAGGAGTCCAGTTTAATTCCTTTGTATATGACTAGTCAGTTACCTTGACCGAAGGTACCTGAAGTCATGGAGAGTGAAGCCCACATAAGAGGGGGACTATGTAAATGCAATATTTGACATCATTGTATGAAGCACTAAGCAGCCACTTCCCAGCATAGGATATTTCTCGTGGCCACATAAATGCTTAGGCCTGAGCTTCCCACCATCTCCTCACCACTCTTCCTTCTCCAACATCTTCTCTTCCATTTTCTAGTTACCAATCTTCAACCCTCAACTTCCTATTCCTTTAATAGGCTAAACATTTTATCCTCTCAAAGTAAGTTTTAGATTTACCTTTAATATCCAAAAATGTCAAAACTCATATTAAGGGGAGCCCGCTTAACAAAGGACCCTCAATCCAAGTCTCTTTCTGCAGCAACCAACAAGTAATTTGGTGAACCAGCATCACATTTCTTAGGCAGGCCTTCTAATCAGACCAATCAGAGCCCACTGGAGATTCTGTCACTAGAATCAAAGTTAGAAAATTAGAGCTTGGCTATATACGCCTGGCATTCTGACTAATAGGACTTCCACACTGGGAGTGAAGTGAAGTCGAAGGAAGGTCTTCCTAGAACAACAATGAACATTCATCAAGCACTTTCTGTGGACCAGCCCCTGGACTAAGGCATCTTTCATGTAGCATCTCACTTAGTTTTAACAACTCTGTGAGATTGTAATGGAAAAATTTATCCCTGGCTAGGCTTGGTGGCTCACACCTGTGATCTGAGCACTATGGGAGGCCAAGGCGGGAAGAAGATCACTTGAGGCCAGAAGTTCGAGACTGCCCTGGGCAACATAGTGAGAACCTCATCTCTACAAAAAATAAAAAGATTAGCCAGGTGGTGCTGGTGCTGATCTGTAGTCCTAGTTTCTTGGGAGGCTGAGGCAGGAGAATCACTTCTGCCTAGGAGTTTGAGGCTACAATAAGTTATAATTCCACCACTGCACTCTAGCCTGGGTGACAGAGTGAGACACTGTCTCTAACAACAACAACAACAACAACAACAACAACAAAAGTCCTGAATATAGTCTGTGTGATGTAATTATAGCCTTCTTTGGAAATGAAATTAGACTTTTACTGATAATATATTTAAGCAGTTTTCTGATGAGCTTTAAATGGGATTAACACTTGCTTTGGGAAATTATCACCAATTCACAGCTGAAAAATCAGTGTCAAATTCTAATGATTTTCTTTCTTTTTTAAAATGTAATTTCAACTTTTATTTTAAATTCAAGGGGTACATGAGCAGATTTGTTACAGAGGTATACTGCATGATGCTAAGGTTTGGGGCAAAATTGATCTCATCACCCAGGTAGTGAGCATAGTATAGTACCTTTTTATTAGTTTTTTAACCATTACCCTCTTCTCTTCCCCCTCTAGTAGTCTCCAGTATCTATTATTGCCATATTTATGTCCAGGTGTACCCAAAATTTAGCTCCCACTTACAAGTAAGAAGATACAGTACTTGGTTTTCTGTTACTGCATTAATTTGCTTAGGATAGTGGCCTCGAGCTGCATCCATGTTGCTGCAAGGGACGTGATTTCATTCTTTTCATGGCTGTCTAATATTCGATGTTGTGCATGTACCACATTCTCTTTGTCCAATACACTATTGATGGCAACCTAGGCAGATTCCTTGTCTTTGTTATTGTGAATAGGGCTGCAATGAACATACAAGTGCATGTGTGTTTTTTGGCGGAATGATTTATGTTCTTTTGGGTATAGGCCCAGTAATAGAATTGCTGGGTCGAATGGTAGTTCTGTTTTCTTTATTTTGTTTGTTTTTGAGACAGAGCTTTACTCTTGTCACCTAGGCTGGATTGCAGTGGTGTGATCTCGGCTCACTGCAATCTCCACCTCTCAGGTTTAAGTGATTCTCCTGCCTCACCCTCCCAAGTAGCTGGGATTATAGGTGCTGACTACCATGCCCAGCTAATTTTTGTATTTTTAGTAGAGACGGGGTTTCACTATGTTGGCCAGGCTGGTCTAGAACTCCTGACCTCAGGTGATCTGCCCACCTCGGCCTCCCAAAGTGGGTATTTCTGTCTTAAGTTCTTTGAGAAATTTCCAAACTACTTTCCATAGTGGCTGAACTAATTTACATTCCCCCCAACAGTGTATACATGTTCCCTTTTCTCTGCAGCCTTGCCAGCATTAGTTTTACTTTTTTTGTTGCTTTTTGTTTTTTTTACTTTTTAAAAATTTTTATTTATTTATTTATTTAGAGATGCCGTCTCAGTCTTTTGCCCAGGCTAGAGTACAATGGTGCGATCTCAGGTCACTGCAACCTCAGCCTTCCAGATTCAAGTGATTCTCCTGCCTCAGCCTCCTGAGTAGCTGGGATTACAGGTGTGCACCACCACACCCAGCTAATTTTTGTATTTTTAGTAGAGATGGGGTTTTTTCATTACATTGGCCAGGCTGGTCTTGAACTCCTGGCCTCAAGTGATCTGCCCATCACAGCATCGCAAAGTGCTGGGATTACAGGCATGAACCACCACACCCAGCCAGTCACTATACCCAGCATGACTTTTTAATAATTGCCATTCTGACTGGTATGACTTGGTATCTTATTGTGGTTCCGATTTGCATTTCTCTGATGATTAGTGATATTGAGCATTTTATCATATGTTTATTAGCCACTTACACATCTTCTCTTGAGAAGTGTCTGCTCATATCTTTTGTCCATTTCTTAATGGGAATTATTTGGTTTTTGCTTGTTGAATTGTTTGAGTCCCTTGGATGGTAGACCTTTGTGGGATGCATAGTTTATAAGTATTTTCTCCCATTCTATAGGTTGACTGTTTACCCTGTTTTTGTTTGTTTGCTGTGCAGAGGCTCTTTAATTAGATCCCACTTGTCAATTTTTGGTTTTGTTGTAATTGCTTTTAAGGACTCAGTCATAGATTTCCCAAGTCAATGTCCAAAATAGTGTTTTCTTCTAGAATTCTTATAGTTTTAAGTCTTACATTTGAGTCATTAATCCATCTTGAGATAATTTTTGCATATGGTGAAAAGTAGGGGTCCAGTTTAATTCTTCTGCATATGGCTAGTCAGCTATCCCAGCACCATTTATTGAATAGGAGGTCCTTTCCCCATTGCGTAGTTTTGTCTACTCTGTCAAAAATCACATTGCTGTAGGTGTGTGCCTTTATTTCTTGGTTCCCTATTCTGTTCCATTGGTTTCTGTGTCTGTTTTTGTACCTATACCATGCTGTTCTGGTTACTGTAGCCTTATAGTATCGTTTGAAGTCAAGTAATGTGATACATCTGGCATTGTTCTTTTTTCTTAGGATTGCTGTGACTACTCAGGTTTTTTTGGTTCCATATGAATTTTAGAATAGTTTTCTTTTTTCTAATTCTGTGCAAAATAGCTTTGGTATTTTGATAGGAATAATGTTGAATATGTATATTGCTTTGGGCAGCATGGCTATCTTAACAATATTGTTTCTTCCAATCCATGAGCATGGAATGTTTTTTCATTTGCTTGTGTCATCTACTTTCAGCAGGGTTTTGGAGTCATACTTGTAGAGATCGTTCACCTCCTTGGTTAGATGTATTCCTAGATATTTTATTTTTTGTGGCTATTGTAAATGTTCTTGATTTGGCTCTTAGCTTAAATGTTATTGGTGTATAGAAATGCTACTGATTTTTGTACATTGATTTTACATCTTGAAACATTACTGAAATCGTTTATCAGTATCAGGAGTCTTTGGGGTTTTCTAGGCATAGAATTATATCATCGGTGAAGAAAAGTAGTTTGACTCCTTCTTTTCCTGTTTAGATTCCTTTTATTTATTTCTATTGCCTGATTACTACAGCTAGGACTCCCAGTACTATGTTGAATAGGAGTGGTGAGAGTGGGCATCCTTTCCTTGTTCTAGTTCTTAAAGTGAATGCTTCCAGCTTTTGCCCATTGAGTATGATGTTGAATGTGGGTTAGTCACAGATGCCTCTTATAATTTGGGGGTATGTTTCTTCAGTGCCTAGTTTGTGTTGAGGCTTTGTGTCATGAAGGGATGTTGGATTTTGTCAAAAGCTTCTTCTGCATCTATTGAGATGATCATATATGTGTTTTTAAATTCTATTTATGGAATGAATCACATTTACTGATTTTCCTATGTTGAACCAACCTTGCCTACGAGGAATGCAGCCTATTTGATCGTGGTGAATTAACTTTTTGATGTGCTGCTGGATTCAGTTTGCTAGTATTCTGTTGAAGATTGTTTTGGTCTATGTCCATCAGGAATACTGGCCTGTAGTTTTCTTTTTTTCATAGTGTTTTTGCTATATTTTAGTATCAGGGTGATGCCGTCTGCATAGACTGAGTTAGAGAGGAGTTCCTTCTCCTCAATTTTTTGGAATTGTTTCAGTAGAATTGGTACCATCTCTTCTTTGCACTTCTGGCAAATTTGGCTTTGAATCCATCATATCCAGGGCTTTTTTTAATTGATAGGTTTTTATTACTAGTTCAATTTCAGAACTCAATATTGATCCATTCAGAGTTTCAATTTCTTCCTGATTTCATCTTGGGAGGTTGTGTGTTTCCAGGAATGTATCCATTTCCTCTAGATTTTCTAGTTTGTGTACATAGAGATTTTCATAATAGTCTGTGAGGATCTTTTGTATTTCTGTGAGATTGGTAATTTTTGTAATTATTTTTGTGCAGTTAAGATTTTTTCTTTTCTTTCTTTGTAATATTATTGTTTTTCTTCTTTCTCTTTCCCCTCATCCCTAGGGAGTGTGACTGTAGAAAATGTTGGGTAGGGTCTCTTGACTTTGCTTCTATAGCCCTATGCACTTCCATTGGCAGGTTTTATACTGGGCTATGCGGTTTGACCTGCAAGCCTGTAGATGACACTTATGGGTAAGAGCTGGTTGTGGCCAATCTGGCTGGGTATATATGTGATCCTTATTTACTGGGAGAAGCTCTCTGTTGCCTCAGGCAATGGGCTGATGTGTGTAGTGCACAGTGGTCTGACCTCCCTGCTCAGCCCAGGGAAGAAGGGGCCACCATGGGTAGGACCAGACCAGGCAGGCCTGCCTACAAGTCCCCCAATGGCAGGCACAAGCACTACCACTGGGGGAATTCAGGGGGCAGCCACCAAGTGCCCAGAGGTGTGCCTAGGAGTTTCCCAGTGTGCCTCGGAAGCCTCCTCAGCCCTAAGTTATCTGTATGAGTTGGGGATTGGGGTTGTGGCCTAAATTCATAATCCAGGAGCATGGATGTTCCTGATGTCTGGAGATCTGCCTGAGCGTGAAGTGGAAAGGGCTCTCCTGCACCTAGATCTCTGCACAGGAAAGATGGAGTGGTGCAGGCTGCCAACCTGGGCAAGTAGGTACTTTGAATGCCTCAGTATGGAGCAGAGAGGCTCTCCCTCTACCAGAATCTCTGCACAGGAACGGTGAGGTGGATCAAGCTGCTGATACAGGTAATTGGGTGCTCATGCCTGGAGATCTGCCTGGGTGTTGGGCAGAGAGGGTCCTCCTTCATCACAGTCTCTGCATAGGAAGGACGGGACAGCTCAGGATGCTGGTCCAGGTGAATGGGTGCTCTGAATGTCTGGAGAGCTGCCTGGGCTGGAGTGGAAGAGGCCTTGCTGCACCACAATCTGTATGCAGGAAGGGTAGAGCAGCTCAGGCTGTCAATCCAGGTAAGCAGGTGCTTTGAAGGCCTGGAGATCTGCCTGGCATAGAGAAGGGAGGACCCTACTTTACCACAACCTCTGCACAGGAAGCATGGAGTGGCTCAGGCTGCCAATCCAGGTGAATGGGTGCTTCAACTATCTGGAAATCTGCCTGGGTGTTGAGAGGGTCCCCACTATACCAGGATCTATGTCCAGGAAGGGTTGGTGGCTTATATTGCTGAACCAGGTTGGTGGCTACTCTGAATGCCAGGTGCATTTGCATTGCTATGAAGGAATACCCAAGGCTGAGTAATTTCCAAAGAAAAGAGGCTTATTTTGGCTCACAATTCTATAGGCTGTACAAGAAGCATGGTGCCAGCATCTGCTCACAGTGAGGGCTCAGGAAGCTTCCAACTATGGTGGAAGGCGAATGGGGAGCTGGTGTATCACACAGTGAGAGAGGGAGTGAGGGAGAGGGGTAGGAAGTGACACACTCTTTTAAACAACCAGATCTTGCATGAACTCAGATTGAGAACCCATTCACTACTGCAAGGAGGGGGCTAAGTTACTCATGAGGGCTCCACCCCCATGATCCAAACACCTTACCCCAGGCCCCAGTCCAACACTGGAAATTACATTTTAACATGAGATTTGGAGGGGACAAACATCCAAACCATATTAGCTGGAGATCTGCCTAGGCGTGCAGCAGAAAATGGCCCCCTGCACCAGATCTCTGCACAGGAAGGATGAAGTGACTCAGGCTGCTTGTCTAGGCAAGTGGATACTCTCGGAATGCCTGGAGTTCTGCTTGGGGATGGAGCAGAGAAGGCCCTACTGCACCATGATCTAGGGGAGCAGGCTGAGGCACCCAACAATGACACACTCAGACCAGTTCCAGGTTGCCAAGCTGGTCCTGGCTGCGAGTCTCACCACCCAGGAGAAACTGCAGCTGCAGAGCTCTCTGGCTGCCCCAGGCCTGTGACAGGGAAAAGCACAATTCCAGTACCTACTGCTGAGGCACTTTCCACCATTCTGGCTATGGAGGCCCCTACCCTACTCCAGAGCAGATGCTCCAATCTCTGGCCCAAGACTAAAATGCCTGTGTGGCTACATTGCCAGGTCACCAAAGAATGACCAACTTTGTATGTGCCTGGATTAAAAATAGCATGCTGCTCCCGGTCTTGAGTCTGAGAAAATGCCTGCAGCTTTTCCTGGTGTCTGTCCCTCTCAGCATCTCCAAATCACTTTCCAAGTTATCTTCAGGGCTTGAGAGAAAGAAAGTGCTCCTCCGTCAGCCTGGGTCACTCACATCCCCAGTGGAGAGGTGAGTCACAGAAAGAGGCTTCCTGCCACTCTTACATACAGGGGCTTCATCGCTTTTATCAGCTGGTTGCCATCTTGGGGGCTATTTGTCTGCTTTCTCATCCACAGAATCCGGGATGTCACTCATGATTTCGGTGGATTCCTGTTTTTCTTCTTGAATTGCAGCTCACAGAGTTGATCTTTATGCACTATTTCTAAGTGGCTGAGGTATGCTAAAAACTCTAGTGACTTATTCTAATGACTTATTTTTCTTTAAAGAATCAGTCGAACAGTAGTTGTCTCTACATTGGCTACTCCTGTAAAATGTCTGTACTGAAAGTGAATCCTGCTTGGCCTGTAAGAGGATGTTTTCCTCCTTGTGAGATTTCCATAGAATTTGGACACATACTCATGACCAAATTGCTTGAATATTCTTTTAACTAAGTAGAGATGACTGTTTTCCCATGTGACATCTAGTGAGTAGCAGCAGAGCCAGAGCATGAAGGTAGATTTGTCTGACTCCAAAATCTGGGCCTCTAAGTATTCTAATTGGCCTCTCACTTCATTCCATTCTCATCCCACAAAGTTTGTGACTGGCAATCCCACTTCTTCAATAAAACTGTTCTCTGTAAGTTCTATCAGTTAGGACATTGGGCCACCCTGACTTTCCAATTTTGACCATGGTGATAGAAGCTTCAAATGGAGAAAGAAAGCTGGGTCCACAGCCTAACTCTTGTGTCTCCGTAGATTATTTTTTACCTGGAGGCTCTCCTTCACCTCCCTAACTATCCCTGCTGCCACCCCACAGGCCTTAGACAGGAACTGCCCCCTTTCCTGTCCTCGGTTCTACGGCGACTGAGAGTCTTATGCCCTTATCCCAGCTGAGAGCTGCCTTGACACTTACACCAGATTTTACTCAGGGCTTAGGAGAAGAGAAACAGGGAGCAAGATGCAGGTGGATGACATGCTGTACAAGTTACAGGAGCTCACAGTTTAAAGTCCTCAATAACTGATCCTACAGAGTCAGGTCTCCTGCAGGCTCACGAAAGAAATCATCTTAACCTGACACCCAGGAGGGCCCTCAGGTATGTCTAGACTCCTTAAATTCTAAAGCCCCAGAGGATGAAGCCAAAAGATTTTGGTTAACTGCTTAAGTATCATCTTAGGAATTTCCAATCACCTTCCACAGGAACACGTTGTGCTATACCCCAGAAATACCAGGAGGTATCCTGAAACACATTTCTCTCCCATTAGAAAAATGTCTAATCATTGAACATGCATTCATTCAGGAAACCCACCTGCGCCCTCTCTCCTCTCTGCCTTTGATATTGCTGGTCTTCTTTCTGAAAGGCTCATCTTCCCCTCTACTTTCTCTGGATGACTTACTCTCATCCTTTATGTCTCAGTTTTGTATTCCTTCTCCAAGAAGCCTTCCCAGATACCCCTTAATGCCTTTCTCTTCAGCCTTTCTACATCTTATCCCTCTTCATTTTAATCACCTCTATTTTTGTCACCAGACTCATATATAAGCCCCATGAGTTGAAGATTGGGCCTATTTCTTCAACATTGTATTTCTAGTTCTTGGCTTAAATAAAGTGTTAGGTACATACCTGATGAATAAATGCATCATGTAGCATAATGCATTGCACATGGCTCTTCATACACGTTGGCAGGATTAAACAAAGTGCTCAAATTCAGTTGTTTTCTCTTTGGCATTGTTGATGTCTTTGGGTAGAATGAGCTTCAAATACTCTATCACGTAATTGATTCAAGTTAATTTCCTCTTTTTTGCCCAGGAAGGAGTTTGGATTATACTGATTTACTTCCTCTACTCTGCTTACGCACCATGTTTCTGTGAGATGATTTAGTTACATTAAATCAAAGTAGCCATTTAGCCAATGGGACAGTGAAGCATATAAGGTCCTACATATTATTTCTGACTCTGCTCACTACCTTGAGCAACTCACTCAGTGATCTTCTGTGTCTGTCCATGACTTAAGATGTTCAATGACCAGCAATCCTTAGAAACTCTTCGGTGCAACTGTAATTCTCAATCACATATAATATTCTCACTTCAATCATTATTGGTATACTTGAGGAGAGAAACCCAACCTTATTAAAATATCTCTTTGAGTGTTGTTGACTGTAAATTTAATATCAGACCACCTGCACTTAGGTAAAAAGTACTCTTGCCAAGCCAAAGATCAATTCAAAGCAAACTTACTAATGGGAAATATTGAAATTATAAATTTCCCTGCATATGGCTCGAGTTATGATCAGCTTAGCTTTTGAAATGAATTCCAACTTCCAGTAAGATAGCAGCTGGGGGCACTTCTTTTGGGTTCAGGGAGAAGTTCACCTTTTACAGAATGCTATTAAGCCAGTGTGAGATGTGGGAAGGATCTGTGGATGACCTACTATAAGCCATTCGACTCTTCTCTATGTCTTTGATTATCCCTTATATTGAAAAAGTAATACATCAGGGTGATTTCCATCTCTTTATATTTGTTCCTTATATTTCTAACCTACTAATATTAAAGGAAATAGTAAATGCTGTTTTAACAAAGCAAGAGATTCTTTACCTATAGGAATACAATGCCAATGGGTTTCTTTTATGGGAAAATAAAACCAGAAACTTGCTATGGAAAAATAAAACCATAACCCTTGTATAGAGGAATTTCAAAATGATGATATCTGATGACAAGAACAGCTCTGGACAAACACATACCCAGAAACCTCTGTGAGGGAAGACAGTCCTTCTCAACTTGGGACTGTTTTAACATCAAACTTATAGCCTTGAAGGTATTGAGGCTATGTGTAGCTCACTCTGACAAACTGATCAGAGTGAGCGATGGATATGTCTTGGCCCATATTCTAAGCAGGTAGTGGCTTTTGTCATTAAAAGAAATTTTATATCCTCCTCCCATGAACTCAGGGCAGGATGCTGATCCCAGAGATAGCGCAGCTGGCAGACAGAACATAGGCAAGACCTCAGTTCACATTAAAGAGAAACTTGCAAAATCAAGAAAAGAATCAAATATTATCCCTTTGACTAATATGTAAAAAAGCACCAGCACTTTGCAGAGTATAGAGAAAGGAAGCAAAGACTCCATAATGACTATATTCATTGTGGACTGTGTTTTGCATAGGCTATGATTGAAGATCATCTAGAGATAGTCACAGTGTTCTAAAAGTCCCATCCTCGTGCAGAATGGCATGAGACAAGATGTCATGGGACTCATGGAAGAGCATCAATGGAACTTAAATGATGCAAGAGGAAAAGAGATCCAAGCTATACCAGAATAAAGACTCTTTCCCAAAACACACTGATTAAGGGTTCTAAGGGTTCTCCCTAGATTCTTTGCAAGAACTGAAATTTTACTTAAGAATCCCACTACATATAACTTTCAAAGATGTATGTTTTTAAATGTATGTGTGAGTGTATACACACATACATGAATATATGAATTTTTACATACATATATGTGTGTGTGTGTCAGGTCATTCTTGCATTGCTTTAAAGAAATACCTGAGTCTGGGTAATTTATAAAGAAAAGAAGTTTAATTGGCTCACAGTTCTGCAGGCTTTACAGGAAGCATGGTGCTGACATCTGTTTGGGTTCTGGGGAGGTCTCAGGAAGCTTACAATCATGGTGGAAGGTGAAGGGGGAGCAGGCACATCACATTGCCAGAGCAGGAGCCAGAGAGAGGGTGGGAGGGGGAGGTGCCACTAACTTAAACAGATGTTGCAAGAGCTCACTCACTATCGCAAGGACAGCACCAAGCCATGAGGGATCTGCCTCCATGACCCAAACACCTCCCACCAGGCCCCACCTCCAACACTGAGGATTACATTTCAACATGAGATTTGGGCCAAGACAAATATCCAACTGTATCAATATATTTATGCATGTGTGTATGTATGCCTTGTTAAATATAAAGTAATTCTCATTTCAACTGTTCTGAAATTACTTTGATATATTTATGAAGTACTGAGCTATAAAATTTCTCAGTGTGTTATATACATGCTTTGGGCAGGGTGGCTCCTACCTGCTCCTTACAGTCAGGAGTTTAGAACCCAGAGTGGGTTAAAGAGATAAGTAGCCTCCCTTTCATAGTCCTATAAGGATACAGTTTTATTTTATTTGGATTGATAGCATATTTCATGTATAATATGCACTGTGTATGAATTTTTTTACTTTAAATCCATGTCAACTAAGATTCAGCAGCTGTTTGCCTTCCTTCTAAAAAAAGAAAATATTCTGAAGCACTTAATCTTTTCACCCCAGCAGTGTGTTGAATTGTGTCCCTCCAAAAGATATGTCTGCGAAAGTCCTAACCCCTGGTGCCTAGAGTAACCTCATTTGGAAATAGGGTCTTTACATTTGGAATCAACTTAAGCTGATGTCATACTGGATTAAGGTAGGCCCTAAACCCAAAGACAGACAGTCCCTGCCAGCAAGAAGGCTCTCACCAGGTGGGTCCCCACTTTACCTTGGGCTTCCCAGCCTCCATAACTGTAAGAAATACATTGCTTTTCTTTATAAATTAACCATTTTAGATATGCTGTTATTTGCAACAGAAAAAAATTAAAATATGCTTTTTTACATTGAAGTACAGTGTGGAGGGTAATAACTGTGTTATGCCCTTCAACGTCTGCCTCATGCTCTTCAAGGGGCTCCCACAGACAAAGTCATTGTCTTGGACAAAAACAGAAACAGGACACAACATTATGCCTTATATCCGAGAAGAAAATATAATATGGGTACATGAAAAGGTTTTCTCCATTGGCACTAGAACTTTGTCCTCTGTGGTGCAAGGAAAAACTGGGAGGAATATAGAGCTGTGCTTTCCAATGGAACTTTCCACATTTACAATCTGCAGCACACAGTACAAGAGCCATGAGCCACATGTAGCTACCGAGCACTTGAAATGAGGCTAGAGTGATTTACAAACTGAATTTTGAATTTAATACTTTAAACTTAAATTAGACTATGAAGACCCAGAATCTAAACAACATGGTAAGAAGAGTCTAGAAGTGGGAAAAATAGAGAACTTAAAATGAAAAAAGGCACAAAAATCTACTTAAGTCAAACCCAGTAAAAACTAACAGAAAATAATTGTTTAGGTGGACTAACCAATAAAGTTGTACAGATAATTCTCTCTACACTTTCTATGATCATATTTATCTAATATAAAGTACCTAGAAGAAGAAGAATTGTGCTAAATTAGTAATAATGTTAAAAAGAATGTCTGGAATAATTAATCAAATCGGCCAAAATAGATAATCTTGTACATTCAATGGCCACAGTCTTACTGGACTAGATAGATAGAAATCATCATTCTTATGCACAAAAAATAAACAATTTAATAAAGTGAGGGTATAAGATGAAAATTCAGTAGAAGAAAAAGAAATGAAAAGCTCCAAGAAAGACTAAAAGAGCCATTCACTTTTTAATAGCAATAGCAAAACAGGGACAGGAAAGAAGAAAGAGAGAGAAAACAAGGAAGAAGTCGGGGATGGGGTTGGAAAGGAGAAAAGGATGAAAGAAGAGAGAGGAAGAGAAGCAAAAGAAGCAAACTCTCATCCATAAATTCAAAAGCTGTTAGCATTTGGAGGAAACATTTGGGAAGTTCCTAAAAGTTGAAGCAGTGTTACTACTTTTGAAAAGAAAACCCCAAGACAGATGGCATAAGGAAATGTCATATGGAGACATCTGAATAGAAAGATGCCAGTTCTTACAGACCAGCTAGAATCTGGAAGTCCTCATCATCTGATATACTCTACAACCAGATTTCAGATTCAGTTGAGAAACTCACAATGGTATACAGGTCACTTGCAATGCTCCCTGAACTCTCCATCAAAACCAGGAATCCACTTCTGTGAAAACTTGGGAGACAATAAATCATTGAATCTGGCCAAATGTATTCTACTAACATTGCTAAAAGCAGTATACTGACATCTATTTTGTTGGGAGTTTGTAATATTGTCTGTGTCTATAGCAGAAAGGAAATGGAATCAGTAAGATCCCTCAATGGGGGGGGGGGTGAAAACACCCCATATTTTGGAAAGATTTTTGGAAAGATCTTTGGAAGATCTTTGGAAGATCAAAAATCTTTGAAAGACCAAAGATTGCAGGAAACCTGTAACAAATCTAGTCCCTCTTGTGTATTGAGAAATGATTTTAAATTGTGTCAAATTTTATTGCATTTTTAAAAACTTGGAATCAATGACACGAAAGACCAGTTAATCAAGGCTGCCCACTTGGATGCCTTTTCTCATGTCTCTGCAAATTCAGAGAATTCATCAAACATTCACTAAGCATCTAGAGCCATGAATGGTGTGGACACTTATTAAATTATTGCTGAATAAAACAGTAAACCACACTTACTTAAAGGCTGGTCTTGCAGATATTATAGAAACACTTGTCAATCATAAAACAAGATGCATGTGTTCTTATAACCTGCTGACCGGTTTATCAAAGTTCTCCTCAGAGTCTTCCTTAGGTAATTGCCATCTATTCAGCTGGTTTCCCTAGCAACAGCTGACATCCTGAGAAAGGCAGCCGTGACTGCCTTAGCTCCATCCATTGCTCATTCTAGTGGGTTTCTGTAATTTTCCATAGCAGCAGCACCTATGTTCATGTTGTATTATCTTATTGCTCTTGTGAATTTAAAAAAAAAAAAAGGGTGGGTTATATATACAGTTTGACTCATTTCCATTAAAAACAATTAAAATGATGGATAAAATGAAAACAAACAAAAAGTTCGCCATGATAAATATGTCCTGAGGCTGGCAAGAAAGTAAGGAATCCTCAGATTAAAAACTGAATCAAGACAGGCACCCAGAAACAAAACAACCTTTGCATTGAGGATATTTGCCATGAATTTGAGCCTAGGTGTTCAAGGTCTTGCAGGGTATCGAAAAACAGAGACAAAGACTAGGACCCAACCAGGTTGTGATTTGATAGAAACCCTCCCCTCCATATAAACCCTGGACCCCAAAGCCTATACCCTAGAAATAAACATGCTCTCTGCCCCTCTCCCCAGGGGACAGTAAGGACACATACTATCTGGAGTCTCTGAGTATATTAGTCTGTTTTCACGCTGCTGATAATGACATACCTGAGATTGTGTAACTTAAAAGGAAAAGAGGTTTAAAAGACTCACATTTCCACGTGGCTGGGGACGCCTCGCCATCATGGTGGAAGGCAAAAGCCATTCCTTACATGGCAGCAGGCAAGAGAGAATGAGAACCAAGCAAAAAGAGAAACCCCTTATAAAACCATCTGATCTCGTGAGATTTATTCACTACCAAGTGATCAGTATGGGGGAACCGCCCCCATGATTCAGTTATCTTCCACCAGGTCCCTCCTATAACACGTGGGAATTACAGGAGCTACAATTCAAGATGCGATTTGGGTGGGACACAGCTAAACCATATCACTGACTATACAAGGAAAGTTTCCCCTGGGAATTTGCAACCACACACTGGCCCTCACGTGGTTTGTAACCCAAATTCACACAATCTATGTTGTCTAAAAAACATGCCATCAAAAATGTAGTTTAAAGTGATCCCAGGCTGGTAGTAGTACTGCTTGCCTAGCAGAACCAAGTGCAGTTTTTTTTTTCTGGAAGAACTACCTTGCTTCTAAAAACAGAAGGTAAGATATGGCCTAAGACAGAATAGTGAATTTAAAGATAAACCTGAAGAAACCACAACAATAAAGCATAGAGAGAAAACAAGATGAGAAATAGGAGAGTTTGAGAACCATGGAAGAGAGAATGAAAAGGACTAACACAGCTCTGATGTGAGAATGACGGGGAGAAAGAATCAGGTAGAAACAATATTCGAAGAGAGAATAGCTAAGAGGTTTTTAGAAAGCCACCTACAGATTCAGAAAATGCAGCTATGGCTGGGCACAGTGGTTCATGCCTGTAATCCCAGCACTTTGGGAGGTTGAGCCAGGAGTTCGTGACCGGCCTGGCCAACATAGCAAAACTCTGTCTCTACTAAAAATAAAAAATTAGCCAGGTGTGTAGTCCCAGCTACTTGGGAGGCTGAGGCAGGAGAATTGCTTGAACCCAGGAGGCAGAGGTTGAAGTGAGCCAAGATTGTGCCATTGCACTCCAGCCTGGGCAACAGAGCGAGACGCTGTCTCAAAAAAACAAAACAAAACAAAACAAAACACAGCTATAAATATAACTATAAAGCAGGATAAATGCATAGAACTCCACTCCTGGACACAGCAAAATGAAAACTGAAAACCGTAAGAAGATAAAGTCCTCCGTAGAGAGAAGACATACAACCTTTCAAGAAGTGATGCTTAATTTGATAGCTTGCTTCTTAATGGCAACAATGGGGGCCTGAAAATGGCAGATCTGTACTGAGAGGAATAAAAACGCTGATGCAGAAGTTGAATCCCAGGTTCCACATCTCTCAGACATGACGGCTAAGTAGACATTTTCAAACAACCCAAAACTCAGAGTTTGCAACATTTAAACACCCAGTAAGGAAAATTCTAAAGGATATTTTTCTCAGGCAGAAGAAAATGATCCCAGATGGAAAGTCTGATGTAAACAAAGGATTAAAGAACAAAGAATATGGCAAATGTGGGTAAACCAAAGCTAATATTGATGGAATGAAACATAATTAAAGTATCTTGTAGAGTTAGAAAAACATGATACAACTAAAATATTTCACAATAGCATACAAATGGGAAGAGAAAAATATTAAGTTTCTTGTGTTTCGGGGGAGAAGGATAAAAACACTGATTTCCTTTAGAATACAGTGTATACAACTTTCAAAACAGAAGAGGAAAAACAATGAGAAAATAATAATCAGTCCAAAAGAAGGTGTGAAGAGAGAGGAAATGAAGTATAGAATGAGGGAGAACAAACAAAAGCACAAGATAACCAGGTACAAATAAATCTAATTTATAAATTTAGTAATTATGACAAATATAAATGGACTTAAATCTTTAGTTACAAGGCTGGGTTTATAACATGTAGTTATATGCTTTTTATCAGAGATAATATGAAATACTTAAGTCATTAAAATGGAATGGATGGAAAAAAGATATGCCAGATAAATGTTAATTGAAAGAAAGCTAGTGTAATTATATTAATACCAGCCCAAATAGACTTAGTATTTAGGCACTGATCGGCTGTTAATATACAATGTGTGTTTTCTTTTTCTCCCAGTGAAAGCGCAACAGAAAGTGTCACACCAAGGCATGTGCTACGTATCTTTTTCTTCATTCTTTGACATCAGAGAGTGTTATTTCTTTAAAAAGTTCTAATAGCTCGATCTCTCAGAAATTATCTTAAATTCTTTCTTTTCGTGCTTTTTCTTTTGTTGTTGTTGTTTTTGTTTGTTTGACACAGAAGCTCAATCTGTCACCCAGGTTGGAGTGCAGTGGTGCAATCTCAGCTCACTGCAGCCTCAACCTCCTGGGCTCAAGTGATCCTCCCACCTCAGTCTCCCAAGGGGCGGTGACTACAGGCACACCCCACCACGCCCAGTTAATTTTTTTGCTTTTAATTTTGTAGAGACAGGGTCTTGCTGTAAAAAAAATTTTTTTAGCATTTATGCTGGAGAAAAGTATTTTATGGTGAAGAAGAGTTGTCCTGCCTCCTCCAAATGTTGCTTAAATCTATAATCACTTGGCCTTGTAACATCTGTCATCTGTTTATCCCATTTCCATGAAAACATGTCTGATTTATTTTAATGGTGTCATTGATGCCTTTCTTTTAGTTTCTCAAGTTTTCACTGAGGTTCCATGGGCTTCTCCTTGCACTGAGCCCCTCTTGTTTGGATCATGGCATTCACTCAGGGTCCAACTCTCTCATTAGGTTTCAACGCATTTTTATGTGAACTCAATGAACTTTTTTTTGAGCTTCAAATCGTTTCATGGTATTTTAAGTAACAACCCTGACTTCAATTAAACCTTTAATGTTTTTAATACACACCACTCACCTTAAATCTTGGTTCTTTTAAGCTAGCTGAGTTTGACCTTCACATTAAGCCCATCTCATTTATTGGCTGCAGCTTGGATTAATCTCTTTGAGCTTCTTACTTCATTTGTCTTACTCTGATTTTTAAGAGGTCAAGTATATTTAACTCTTTGATCATATAACAGATTTCCCCTGTCTGGATTTTTAGTACCGTGTATGGCATGTGGTTGGTGGCTCTATTCTAAGCTTTTTCCAACAGTGTATGCACACAGCCAACTGCTTTGTTGCTGCTATCATTATTACCAACTCAGGTTTATTAAGCACTCAGTGCCTATGTCAATATGATGCTTATGAATCAAAGAGAATCTTGGTTCTTGGTCATCAACAGCTGCCTGCACTGATTCAAAGGACAGAAAATAATAATGTCAGCCACAGCAAACAACTGCACCTAGGAGGGAGCCTGTCTCTTCCCCCTAGTGTTCCTAAACTCTGAAGAAACAGCATGAGTTTTACCATCAAAGGCTTTGGATTGATTTCTGTACAGCTTATGAACGGGCTAAGTGAGCTTGGGAAAATCATTTAACTTCTTTGGGCCTCCGTTTTCTCTTCTGTAATACTGGAATTATGATGATCAGACCTGCTTTTGTGAAGACAATGTAACAGTGCATGGAAAGCTCTTTGCACACTGTAATCACACTAATTAAATGGCATCTGACTAATTGAGTAATCCTGATTCTCCTTAAATCCAAAACTTCTCCCAAATTAAGACCCTCATACAGGGCTTCTGGGGACCAATCTCTCTGACTCTTTCAATCACACAATAATTAGATTTGGGCTGTTAAAAGATAAACTTTGGCACTATTATTTTTGGAAATATGGGCTAATAACAGTGACATATCAGCTGATTCTAGGACTTTTTCAGGTGAGCTCAATGTCCCTAGAGCCTATAAAAGGCTTCCTCAAGTTGTTTTCTGTGACTCTAGCCTGGTAACCCATATCAAGATAAATACATCTTTGCGTGTGGTTGATTCATATCTTCTCAACTGCCTAGAAATATTTGAGCATGAAAGAGTATGCAAATATCAGCTCCAAGAGGGGCAGGCTACTGCATCCCTGATTGCCTGGCACGGAAGACACCTAGTAGATAGAGAATACACAGCATGCCATGGGATTGCAGTCCCCACCAGGCCAAAATGGGGTTTATGGGGAAGCAGCTTCAATTTTCTTCAAGTAACTCAATTATCTTTGAGTAGGACATAAATTATTTTCTTAAAAAGCATAAATGGGTTGATTGGCTTCTACTTTTCTGGTTTTTTTTGTTTGTTTGTTTTTGGTTTTGGTTTTTCGAGATAGAGTCTCACTCTGTTCCTCAGGCTAGAATGTAGTGGCATGATCTCAGCTCACTGCAACCTCCAACTCCTGGGTTCAAGCAATTCTCATGCCTCAGCCTCCCCAGCAGCTGGGATTGCAGACATGCGCCGCCATGCCTAGCTAATTTTTGTATTTTTAGTAGAGACAGGGTTTCACCATGTTACCCAGGCTGGTCTCAAACTCCTGACCTCAAGTGATCTGCCTACCTCAGCCTCCCTAAGTGCTGGGATTACAGACATGAGTCACTGCGCCCAGCCAGACTTCTGCTTTTGTGGATGACAATTTTTAAAAAAAAATTTTTTTGACATTTCTAACCCTGATATTTATGTACTCTTTGATGGCTCAGTCTTCTGGTCAAATATTTCAAGACAATGGAGAAGATCTTTGCAATGTGCAAAGATTCATGTATTTCACCAGGAGTATCAGGCTAGAGTCTTCAGTAGGAGGATTAGTCCAAAACAACCAAGTCAGCATCATCAGAAGCTGCACCTCTTCTCATGTGTCTTGAGAATTTTTGTCGTGATCTCATATTTGTTGCGATTCTATATCTGAAACTTCTATGAGGACTCCATGAGTGGTTCATCTCTCTAGATGACTTGCATTTTCTAAGTGCCTGGGGGTGTGATTTCCAGTTTCACCATTTTAGAAATCTATTAATTTACAAGTAATTAGTATTTTTATTATTTGTGAATAAATTTTGGTTTCTTGCTTTATAGTCAGAGAATGTGGCCAATAAAAATGTTCTTTTGACATTTCTTAGTTTTCATTGTAGTCAGGTAAATGGTTTATTTGCAACTGCCTGATAGACACAGTGAAGAATGTGCATCTTTGTCCGTAGGGCACAAAATTATCTACATACGTATTTTTAAATCAGATTTGTTGATCACATTATTTGAAATATCTTTGTTTAATGTTCATTTATTTTTTTTAAGCGTATGATATTTTCTGGTATGATTTTGGATTTTATAAGGTCTCTGTGTTTCTAGTTTTCATTTGTTTTGCTTTATGTATTTAACTGCTATGTTACTTGGAGACATTGAAATTTATTAATTTATTATAGATTATGCCTTTTATCTTTATGCCTCAAATTCTTCTTTATCTGGTATTATAATGTTATAGCTGCTTCTTTTTCTATTTTGCTTAAAATGTCTTAGTGCATTCCATTATTTTCTACACGTCTTTACTATTCTATTTTAGTTTAATTTATTTTTAAACAACATATAGCTAGAATTTGTAAGCATTCTGTTCCTTGCCTTTTTTTTTTTTTTTTTTTTGGAGACAGGATCTGGCTCTGTTGCCCAGGCTGGAAAGCAGTGGTGCGATCATGGCTCGCTGTGGCCTCAAACTCCTGGGCTCATTGATCTTCCTGCCTCAGCCTCCTGAGTAGCTAGGACTACAGGCATATGTCACCATGCCTAGCTATGAAGTTGCTTGTCTTTTTATACAAGAAAGCATCTTTCACTTTCATTGTGATACTTAATATCTTCTGTTTTATTTTTCCATTTTACTTTATGTTGATAATTATTTTGCTGTTTCTTCTTACTTTTTTTCCTAATTTGCTGTATTTATTATTTAAAATTTCCACTTTAATTCTAGAAATTAGGAAATTCTCTCTCTTAGCTAGTAGTTTCCTAATTTTTAAGTCACAAAATCATAGATATGTGGTAATAAATTTAAATAATAGTCCCCATATCAAGATTTTTATTAATCTGCTCTGACACCAACTTTGTTGAGACTTATTTAAAATTGAACTCTTAACCTAAGTATTTATTCAGTAAGTATCAGCAAGCGCTTACTCCTGGGAATACAGATAGTATTTCACACAGAGACATGCAGTTTTTCTTTTCTGTTAGGGAATTACTGCTTACCTCACATTACAGTTCACAGGCACATGATCATCATCCTTTAGACTTCACTACATGTTTTACAGGACTGCTCACTGCGGTTTCTTGTATTCTTCATCTTCTCCTGTCCTGAGATCCAGGTTATCCTTAAATTTCGTTTGGTTGGAATATATAAATAAGAGCGTTTCTTTAAAGAGAGCGGGTCATAGCGTTTTGAGTAATGGCTTTCTTCTGTTCTGATGTTTAAATGACATTGTTTATCTCAAAATTTTGTAAATCTTTACTGTTTTCCAGCTTCCAGTACTGTAATGGGAGTGATGCCAGTCTCATTCTCTTCTTTATGTAACAGCCCTTTCTTTGCATGTGGAAGCTTATCAAACTTTATCTTACGGGACTTCAGAACAGTCACTTGGATGGGACTGATTTCTTTGTCATTGTTATTACAACTTCCTGGTGTTCGCTGAACCGAAAGCAAGGTCTCATTCAGCACAAGGAAGTTTCATCTATTATTATTATTTGTTGATCAGTATTTATCTTCCATATATTAATTTATTTTTCTTAAACCCATACCTATGCCTTCCATGTCTTTTCTCTTTTCATCTAGGGTTCCCGAATTTTGGCATCTGTGCTCTGGGTTGTGAGCTATTTCCTCCACTTCATCTTTCTGATAACCAATGTGATTTTCATCAGGAACTACTCTTTTCGAGTTCATCTCTTAGTTTTACATCTAGAAATTAGGCATTTTAATTCCAGAAATTTTATGTTCTCTTATTTTATCTCCTGAAGACTTCTCATTACATTTTCATTAACTCTCTAGTCTGTTTTTCTCTAAATTCTGCCTCAATAGGATCTATGTAATCCAGTCATTTAGGCCTCACAGTTTATTGAAATAGTCTGTTATTTTCTTTCCCTACTCAGGCCAGTGAGTGTGGATTTCTTCAGTGAGAAATAACACAAGTCCAGCTTTGGTCTCGCTGGGGATAAAAAACTGACAGGCCTATTTTCTTCTTGCTTAGAGTAGGATAAAAGATATAGCTAGAATAGAAAACATGCCTGCGTCTTTCCCTGCAAAAGGGCTCCGTAGTGAATAAGTTCATAAGCTAAGGCCTTTGGGCTACGAGGTGAAGCCCCCTCTATTTTCACGATTCTCCAGGTTCCTCAACCAAACCCCTTCTGTCCTCTCCAGGTCTGCTGGCAACGCTAGATCAGCCCCTAAGCAGGGAGATGCAGGACTTCTTTGGAAAGATACACTGTGGCCAGCCCACTGGTACAGTAGATCCAGATGGCAATGCATACCCAAAGACTCTGTAGACTCATGATAACTTATAACCTTGTCATGACCCCCCAAAGCCTGGAAACAAATTTTGTTTACAAGGAGTGTGGGAGAAAACAAGAAGACAAATAGAAGGTGTTTATTATCTTTCACTCCCAAGGCCCTACTACAATTATAGAGAGAAAAAAATGCAAAGGCGTTAACAACAAAAACAATAAAACAGGTGATAACAAGGGATAGGTGTTTTTTCATGTTTTTCAAATGGAAAGTAGACGGGGATTGATTTAGCGAAGGGGAAGAGGCTGCTGCTGTTGAGAGCAGATACTGGTGAGAGGAGAGCCCATTCACCCTGCCCAAGTGGAGGCCTGGAGGGAGAAGACATGTGGCAGGGGAGGGAGGCTTCGAAGGCAGCATGAGGTTGGGTTGAGAGTTTCCACCCATGAATCCAGGAATGAGCAATGGAACAGCCTGGCACCAACTTCGCAGGCGGCAGGAGGCTGATTTCTGGCCCTCTCCTGAAGGCCAATCCAGAGCAAATAGTTTGAAAATATTATAATTACATGAAATTGAAGAAGAAACTCCTTGATGACTCAGGTGATTAAACACTAGAGTAGGCTTTCAGATAATTCACAGGCCTGAAGTTAGAACCTTATTCCAGTGTTCTTTGTGGCATCCTTTTTGGAAACAGATGGTTGGACTAGGTCCATTCATTCATTTGACAAACAGAAAGAAAGGCATCAGATACCAAATCCACTTCATATCTGTGATGCCTGTAGGATTAGGGGGCATTAGGGACAGGGAGTACTGAACAGTGAACAATTATCTGATTATAAACCACTAAATACCAAGATCCACAATATTTCTTTATTGTCTTTCATTTGCCCAGAGTGAAGCAGAAATAAAGACAAGGAGAAGTCTGTGATATATTCATTGTGTGTAGTTTGAACTTGTCTCTGATAGGGAACTAAAGAAATCAATTTAAAGGAATTAAATGATAACTAATAAAATTATTCAATGCAAGTAGCATTCCTGCAACCTGTTTCTCAGAGACAATCGTGACAAGCTAAACACCCAACACTTTATTCAGTTCATCCACCATTTCTCACAGGTGTCAATTTATGATGTCACCACTTATTCTCCCACCATTGAGTTCCTCTAGTCCACCCAACTCAGGATTCCACCCCCACCTCCTGATCACAAACTTTTCTGACCAAAGTCATCATGCCATTATTCTCTCAATTGCCAAAAGCTAGGAACTTTTCTGAGTCTCTTTATTAGTCCATTCTCACATTGCTATAAAGATACTACCTGAGACTGAGCAATTTATAAAGAAAAGAGGTTTAACTGACTCACAGTTCCCTGTGGCTGGGGAGATGTCAGGGAACTTACAATCATGGCAGAAGGGGAAGAGGTATGTCTTACATGATGGCAGGTGACAGAGACAGCGTACGAGAGCAGGAAAACTGCCTTATAAGACCATCAGATCCCGTGAGAACTCACTCACTATCACGAGAACAGCATGGGGAAACCACCTCCATGATCCAATAACCTCCCACTGGGTCCCTCCCTTGATACGTGGGGATCATGGGGATTACAATCCAAGATGAGATTTGGGTGAGGACACAGCCAAACCATATCAGTCTCTCTCTCTCTCCTTTACTCTCTCTGTCTTTCTCTGACATACTAATCAGCCCTGATGTCTCTATGGCATAGGGTCATGTTGACAACCCGCTTCACCCTGACATTCTCCCCTAGGTTAACACTTGTTGGATCTACTCTTCTGGCCCATCCTATAATGCTGGTCCTCCTTAGCTTCTTGATCTTCTTAGGCCATACCTTCATCTACTTCCATGGTTTTGTTCCAATCCATGCACCAACAGCGTATGGACACGGCTGTGCACTGGGGCAATGCTTTTCTGCTGCACCCCAGGCCCATGTATTTAACACCTGGATGTCTCCTCTGGAGTGTGCATAGGAGGCCATGTGGTATACAGGGAGAGAGCAGAGCAGGGATTCTGGATGCAGACTGTCTGTGCTCAAAATTAGCCGGGCATGGTGGCACATGCCTGTAATCCCAGGAGAGGCAGGAGAATCACTTGCACCCAGGAGGCAGAGGTTGAGGTGAGCCAAGATCGCGCCATTGCACTCTAGCCTGTGCAACAAGAGCGAAATTCTATCTCAAAAAAAAAAAAAAAGCCACACTGCCATTTCTTGGCTGTGCAATATTAGGCAAATTACTTAACCTCTCTGGGTTTCAGTTTCCTCTTCTGGGAACTTGAAATAAAAATATTACCTATTCCAACTAGTTGTTAGGTGCAATTGTTATATGTAAATTATATGTAAAGTGCTGAGACCAGCTCATGGCATATGGTATACATAAAATGTAAGCTATTGCTTTTGCTATGATTATTTCAGACAAGGGATTTGAAAACAAATTTATTTTCTCTTTATTCTTATTTACCATGGAAACACCATTTGTCTCCTCATCCTCTAAACCAGAAATATGAAAGTCATTCTTCACTCCCCTCTCTTTGGAGTTATTAAATACAGTTGATTATACTTCCCATTTCTCCTATCAGCCTGCTCCTCACCATCCCCCACCAGTCTCATAGACTCTGTTTACGCTCTTCCCATCTGGTCTGGAATACTGCAATAGATTCTTAACTAGTTGTGTCTTCTATTTTTCCTCTCCCTTTAAAAATCATCCTTTGCAATGAAAACCCAGTAGTAGTAAAAAAAAAAAAAAAAAAAGATAATGGCAATGATAATACTAATACTTTGTTTTTAGGTATTGTCTCATTTAACCCTTACAACAAATCGATGACATAGACACGCTTACTATATTGTTTTATAAAACTCAGAAAACGTAGGCTTTGAGAGGCTAAGAAACTTGCCCAAAGCACAGAGCTGAGACCTGACAGGTCTAGAATATCAATGCCAGCTGTCTGATCCCAGAATCCACACTCCCAACCTCTGCTAAGTGCAGGCCCATTCCTTCCAGCCATTCTCCAGTTACTGATTTCCTACAGATGAAACTGTGCTTTCCACAGGACCCTTTGTCAACTCATCCAGGAAAACTGCTCCAGCTTCACATTGTAATCATACCTTCATAATCCTCGCTTTGCATGTTACTCTTCAGCAATACCAGACTGCATATGGTTCCCAAACACTTCATGGTGTTTTTCTCCTTCATGACTTTGCAAAAGTTCTTTTCTTTTCCTCCATTTGTTAACCCTGAAAATAACTATTGAGAAAATGTAGCTGATATGTCACCTCTCTGGCCCTCTGACTGGCAAGCATTCCCAACTTTCTTCCATGCTTCTTTCATTAATGCATTCTATTTTTACTGGTTTATATACTACATCTATCTACATTAGTAGACTAAGAGCTTTCTGAGGGTGAGGACTGTGTTCTCACTGTATTCCTGGCACAGTCTTTAACATTCAAAAAATATTTGTTGAATTAAATTTATTTCAAAATAGTTGGCCTGTGTGTAGACATAGACCATGCTCAGATGGTATCCCTATGAGTCCTTCTCTTCCTACCCTTATCACCACCAACCATTTAGGATCTAGGCATCCCTCCCTGAGAGGACACTCATCTTCCGTCTTCGTGTTCTGCTGCCTAATCACCATTTTTGTCTAAATAACCTCTCCTATCGACCAAGGCTCCATCCTGTCATTTGATAATCTCAATCCCTTTTCTGCATGGAATGAGGCTGAAGTCCACAAGCAAGCCAATGTGAGACTTGGCCTGTGGCCTGTATCATACTGCAGAAAAGCCTGGGAGGCCCGGCTGGGGCCAGGGCACCCAGGACCGATGGCTAGCTGTTGGATCAGACATGAGTAGAGTCTACCAGGCAGGTAGACACAGAAGGTGTTCAGAAGAGAGCCTGTCCAGGCACATGGATTTGGAGATACAAGCATTCAGATCGTAATGGAAGAAGCCAAGGAGGTAAAGAGCTTAACAAGGGGCAGGAGTCCTCAAAGGAGACTGAGCCAGGGTGGGAACAAACAAGAAGAATGAGGGAAAAGGTCATTAGGCAGAGGTGATATCCTAATTGAACAATAAGGAGAATCAAATTGTTAGTCACCGACGTGGGAGATTCATATGTTTCTTATGTCTCAACATTCCAATGTGATTGCTAGTGACAGAGCTATTGTGACTGATAACAGATGACCCAACAAATGTCATCATTCTAGTGACAAGGAAATAAACTGAAAGAAGTCTTTTTGCTTTATCTATACATTGCATGATAACCTCTGACATTCATTATTAGCAATCAATATTCTGTGTTGAGGTAGCTGAGGAGGAAATGAACAAAAAATTTTTACAAACCCTCAGCCCCTGTATTAGGGTTCTCTAGAGGGATGGAACTAAGGAAATATATATACGAGTTTCTTAAGGATTAACTCACATGATCACAAGGTCCCTCAATAGGCCATCTACAGGCTGAGGAGCAAGGAGAGCCAGACCAAGTTCCAAAACTGAAGAACTTGGAGTCTGATGTTCAAGGACAGGAAGCACCCAGCGTGGGAGAAAGATGTAGGCTGGGAGGCTAGGCCCGTCTCTCTTTACACATCTTTCTGCCTGCTTATATTCTGGCCCTGCTGGCAGGTGATTAGATTGTGCCCACCCAGATTAAGGATGGGTCTGCCTTTCCCAGACAACCAACTCAAATGTTAATCTCCTTTGGCAACACCCTCACAGACACACCTAGGATCAATACTTTGTATTTTTCAATCCAATCAAGTTGACACTCAGTATTAACCATCACAGCCCCTGAATTTTGTCCTTTTCTACTGCCTGCTGATAGATTGCACTCTCTATGCAGGGCCTTTAAATGTTCTTTATTTTCTTTTACAGACTTGCAGGATTTCAGCTCCTCAAGCCCATCACAGTCCACAATATTCCCCACTCAGTCAACATTCTCAGTGATGGTAAACAATACACTCAGGCAGCTATTCCAACTCTTCCAATGAGATGATGTTTTCCGATGAGTATGCACACTACATAAAGGTTTGAAATGCAAGTTGTCAATGGTCATGTAAACGGTAATTTTAACTGTGCAATAATTTTGGAAAGCAACTTGACAATGTATGTCAAAGACTTTAAGATGATCATACACTTTTTCTGAGTAACTCCACTTTTAGGACTCATGCTAATCATGTTAATAATCGGAAACAATGGAAACAGGCTTAAATCACAAAGATCTTCATCACAGAATTACTCATAATACTCAACAACAACAAAACCTTAATGTCTAAAATAGGAGAATAGCTAAGTCAATTACAGTATCTACTACCCATGTCAATAAAGGGGTACTATGGAGCCATAACAAATTGTGTTTCGTGTCAGTTCAGTTCAACAAACATGTATGGACTGCTTTAAATCTATAGCACCATCCTAGCAGCTAAAGGCCTAGCGTTCAGTGTTAAATTAAGTTTAGCCTACAGCTGCCTCCTTACATATTTTAAGTCTGACCTAAAGCTTTCTCTGTACATAGTAAACTGTAACTTAACGGATTGTGTAAACAGGCTATAAATTTACTCGTGTGCCAACCACCAAGTTTGGGCCAACCAAAGGCAGCCAACTGTTGGAACTGGGTTCACATAAGGCAAATGTGAAACTGTTAACAATCTGGCTGTTTCTGTACCTGACTTCTGTTTTCTATAAGTCACTTTCCTTTTTCTGTCCAGAAGTCTTCAACCATGTGGTAGCACTGGAGTGTCTCAGAGCCTGCTCTGGTTCAGGGGACTTTCCGATTCATGAATCATTCTTTGCTCAATTGAACTCTGTTAAATTTAATTTGGCTTAAGATTTTTCTCTTAACATCAGACAAATATAAAAGAATATTTGAAATAGAATGGAAGTGCCACAAAAGCATAGGGGTGACTCGGCTACCCCAGGAGGGGAAAACGGGGGAGAGAAGATGAGAAGGGGTACCAAGAAATACTCAGTTTGTAACTGCTGGTAGCATCCTAATTTTGTCATTTCCCTTAAACCAGCAAGATTAATGCAGCAAATGGTTTACTGGGGAAAATCCAGTGTGCATAGAAAGGCTAGTAATTGATTTCTGAAATAAACAATGATTAAGATGAAATCTAGGGATGAGAAGGAGTTAGCAACAGAACAGTAGTGGGATTGGGAAGAGCGTTCAAGGTAGAAGGACTAGCCTGTGCAAAGACACAGAAGTGGATGAGAAAATGAGATGTCAGGGGCACCATAATTAATCAAAATGGCTGGAGCACAGAGTTTCACACAGTGTCAAGGTCAAGAGCCTGAAGATGGAGGTGCACAGGGCCTAAAGCTTCCTAAAAGACATATGGAGCCTGGATTTCATTTTGAGGATAACGGGAAAGCACTAGAAGTGTTTGTGTGAGGAACTGACCTGCACAAGTTGTTACTGGTAATACAGGAGGAGCAGCTTTAGGGCAAAAAAAAAATGATGAGCCTGGTTTTGGCCATGTTGAGTAGAATCCACCAGACATGTAGACACAGGAGGTGTTCAGAAGAGAGTCTGGCCAGACACAAGGATTTGGAGTTAGAAGCTTTCCCATTGTAATGGAGGCCAAGGAGCAAATAAGCTTAAGTGGTGGCTGGAGTCCTTCCTCAAAGGACACTGAGCCAGGGTAGCTGGAGCAGCAGGACAAACAGGAAGAGTATGGCATTGCAAAACACAGGAAAATGTATGTTTCAAGAAGTGGGTGACTGTGCTGACAGTTACTATGGGATCAAGTAAGATAAGGACTTACGACATTCTAAGGAAATTAGCAACAAGAACATCCATGAGCCAAGCAAGAGGAGTTTTGGAAGAATGTTGAAAACAGAAGCCAAATTGTAGAGTACTATGACATGTGGATGTCATGGAAGCAGAGGGGAGAATGCTAAGGCAGCCGTGGGAGGAAAAAAAAAAAAAAAAAAAACCTGTCCTGTCAATGGGGGAATTCTCCTGTACTTTTTTTTTCCTTTCAGATTGACGATGCTGGTATTCAGTGATTGGGTGCTGATGGAAATGATCCATTAAGGAAAGTAGAGGGTTAAGGGGCAAGCTGAGAGAAGGCATAATTGATATAATGAGGTTCTTTGGGGTGTTGGAAAGGAACGGGATGCAGAAACTTAGTTGGAGAAAGGATCTCTGTATTGGAATTTTACTCCGAAGGAAAATGATGGGGTGGATGGAGAGCACGTGGTTTGTAGGTTTGGAATTTGGAAGCTGGGAATAAATCTGGTGGCTTTTGTTTCCAATAAGGGGTAGAAGTCACAGGCATCTGCCAAGAGTGTGTAAGAGGAGGTGGAGAAGGAGATTGAGGGAAAAAGAGAAGGTTTGCAGTTGCTGTTTTGCAAATTGGGAGGATTAATTAGGACCAGAGGAGAAGGCAGAGTCGCCCAAATCATGACACTCATCAGTATAGTTGTGTGACTTTTTCCCAGCAGAGCCAACTATTTCTCAGTTTTTCACTCTGAAATATGCACATTTAAGCAAATTCAATGAACTTTATTCCAAGTACCCAAATGCAACTTTTCAAGGATTTACCATAGGGAAATCCAAGCTCTCCAGGAAACTTCACTTCTTGTTTTCCTAGATGGTGGAGGAGCATGGTAGAAGTTCCGGTAGGAAAAAGAAGGGCATAGCAGGGAAAAAAAGTCCAGTACATCACAATCTGTTTCTAGTCATTAAACATTATATAATGCTTTTTCAGTTCAAAAGGTATTGTAAAATATATTAATTCACCTCATCATCTCAATAGTTGCTCAAAGTCAAAAACCAAGTGGAACCATGTTAAGACCAGGCTATCCTCCAGATTTTCCGAACTTAGAGCACCTCTCTTTTTAGGATTCCATGGGCCCCTCTGATCCTATCAAGTAGTGTTGACATAGTAACTGTAGGAAGAATGTATAGCATCTGACCCCAGGATTATTCTACAGTGAAGGTCCAGGATCCTTCCTTATAGATACTTGCAAGCCTATTCTAAACACATACAAACACTTTGTGTTCAACAATAATAACTAAAGGGAAGTGCTCTGTGGTTGATTTGCAGACTTGATTCACTGTTTGGCTCAATGTCAAGAAGAAGAAAATTGTTTCCTGCCTTTTCTGGAATAAGTGATTTCTTGATCTAGAGTTACAGTAATAGGAAACGTTTATGTTACAAAGAACCTATGCCCAGTTAAAAAAGCCCTTTTCAGCAAGCTGTCGGAAGGTATGAGTCACTTACATAGGATTACTACAAGACCTCTTACTCCCCTGATGAGTAACACCCTTCATCACTTTTTGAATTTTATCACAAAATACTCATTTTTGTTGAGTAGTTGGAATTTCTCGTACTACCATGAGGAAACTGAGGCTTCCAATCCAAGATGAGGTCATTGGCTGATTGTTGTCTTATCTTCCATAGATTTTGTCATTATTGTCATTGTTGTAATTGCAGTTATCATCATCATCATCATTATTTCCCATGATTACTACCAAAATGCAGAGACTATTTTGAAGCAATATCTGTCTTCCTTGAGGATAAATGTTACATATATTGGAAATTCACAAGCATTTAATAGTTGATGCCTAGCAGCTACATGGAAGAAACTCAAATATGCATGCTTTGTTTCCATTACAAATTTTTTTTTTTGAAGCAGGCATAAGTTTTAGAGTCAGGCAGACATAGAGTCAAATTCTACTTATGTAACTTACTGTTTGTATGAACTCATTTAAGTTACTTAATCTCTTTGAGCCTTGGTATTCCCTTGTAAAACAGGGAAAATATCTCCTTTTCAGAGTTTTGAGAGGATTAAAAGATATACTGTAAGTGAAGCACATAATAGGCATTTGATATTGGTTTCCAGCCCTCCTCCTCTTGAACCAGTTTCCCACTTCCTAGGATTATAAGTAGTCCTCCACAAAAATCTTACTTACAAATTAAAATATTTGCTGAGAAAAATAACTTTGCAGGTGTCAATGTTATTTTTATTTTGTCCTGTGACGACATGACAGGACCAGACAATCTTTCCCCAAAGCCTAGTTAGAGTTTTTCCATTACTATATTTGTGTTTGTTTTTGCTTCCTTTGTTCAAATTAGGTTTTTAGTCAACCAAGATGAAATGCTCACCAAAAGTCATCCTTTGTAGCAGTAATGACACAAATTACATTGTTCTCTAGGGTTTAAAACGCCCAGTCATTAAACTTAACTATGTGAGCTTGGCAAATCGTTTCGAAAGCAAAACAGCTGTTTCCCTTTTGCTCCATTTTTTGAAGCCTTGCTCAACGACTTAAAGATGTACACACTCCCATCATAGACCCAGGGAAAGCCTGTGAAGTACTGTGAATTCCAGCATGAAGGCTACATAATAAAAAGAGAATGAGGCGTTGAATTTTATTTTCAAGCAATTGTATGGTTTCTAGTTGTTAAACAATATAGTGCTTATAACGCGTCAGGCACTATTCCAAGTACTTCATGAATAATAATTTGTTTAATCCTCATAAGGTATGTGCTATTATTATTCCCACTTTGCAGATGGAGACTCCAGCACAGAACATTTAATGGCTTGCTCAAGATCATCCATCTCCTAATGGGCAGAGCTAGGTTCTGGATTCAGACAGCCTGGCTCCATGGTCCAAGTTTTAAGTAGGTTCTTCCACCTCTCATTGACTTACTCTATTTATTTATTTCTAATCATTTACTTTATTTCTAATCATTTATGTCATGCCTCTCCACTGTTTCTGCTCATCACTGCAAAGTCTTTGTTTTCATTACCCCCTGTGACTACCTCTCTGCGCCAACAAAGATGCCATTCCCTAAGTGGTCACCATCATTGGGGCTGCCCACAGGCATGCCTCTCCATAGGGTAGGGGAACCAGTAGGAAATTTGACTCCAGTCACTAATTCACAAGATGGCATGCAGCTCAGATTAAGGGCAGGGTAACTACCACTGGAAGAGGCTTGGCAGAGAGACCACAGCCACGAGCCCATTTTGTGCCTTTCACAGTGATCATCTTCTCAGGTCTCTATGCTGAGTCCTTTCTCCCTGTGACACTCTCAACTCTCCAATTTGTTCAATGTATAAACGAATACAGGAATCTGTCACTACTGCTCCTGGCCAATACAGGGCCCTTGGGTGAATTAGAGAGAAGTCATCCTTGGGCACCTGGCTAGTGACAGTGTATGGATGTGGTCTGTGGGCAAAGCGGATACTCACTTTGGGTCAAGAATAACTTCGGAGACCACCTAGTGGTCCAAGCCCAATCACTAGTTCCTTTAAGTGCAATAGTTCAATTCAACAAAACACTGCCTGAGCATCTCCTGAAGACCAGGAAGTATGCTAAGTACAGGGGAGATGAAGAGAACTCCGGAAGGCCACCTACAATAAATCAATGAGAGAGTTATCCCTGGCCCCTTAGAGTCAGAAAGGAGGGTCACCATTCTCAGTGGGATCTTTCTTAGAGAGGGTACCTGAGCATACTGCTTGGAACATTGTAGGTATTTAATAAATACATATATAAAGAGTGAAAAATGAATCCATGTCTTAAAGCGTAAGCATTAATGAGACATAAAAGAAGAAATATATCCCAGGCAAAGAGAACAGCACAGGAGAAGCCCAGAGACAGGAAACAGCTTTGTGTGTCTGGGGAATTTCAGTTCAAATCCCAAGGAAGGAAATGGCAGGAGTTGGAGTGAGAGTCAGGAGAGAAATCTTATTCCAGCGTTAAGAGGCTTGAGCCTCATCCAGCAAGTCAGTGCTTCTCCAACTCCAGTATGTATACAAATGTATACAAATTACTTCAATATCTGATTCTGATTCAGGAGGTCTGGGCTAGGACCTGAGTTTCTCTGGCTCCAGCAAGCTCTCAGGTGACGCTGCTGCAGCTGGTCGATGGACCACACGTTGAGTGGTAAGACATCAGGAGCTGATGAAAAGCACTGATGGATCCCAGAAAGGAGAATGATGTGTTTGGCCCCTGATAGATAGTTAAGAAACATTTAAAAATAAGAACAGTGAGGTATATGAGGATATGAACCATGATTAATTAAAGTTTACTCTATTTCACAAAGGGAATGAAACAAGCATTTACTGAGTACCTTCCATATTCTGGTCACTGCACTAGCTACATGACAAACATTACCTCTTCTAATAATAGAAACTAAAGCCATAGCCCAAACTGTACCACTTTTAACTCAATGACCAGTATAACCAAACAACTCATTTGTGTAATTTTTAAATAGAATTAACCAAATTGAAATTAACTTATCAACCAGGAATTTTTGGTGTTGTATAAATCTGTGTATATTGTGTTTTATAATAACAGAACAGCATTTTTCTCTTGGATCATTAGTCCAGGCACATTTTTGAAGTTGACAAAGCCACTGCTCAACTATTTGATGTTCGTTATTGGGTAAGAAATCAGCTTAAACTTGTACACTTAGTCACCACCCCACAACTACCAACTCCTGAAATAGGCCTAGATTTCTCATTTTCAATTCAAAATGAACACTTTGCTTCCTGGCTAGTTAGCCTCGGATGTTTCTGGCTAGTGACACCACCTAAAGCTTGGTTATTTGGAACTATTATTTTCAGAGAGAGAAAGACAGCTAGAGTGGAAAGGAATAAAAGAAGAGAAGAGCCAAGTAGAGAAGCTCGGCTGAGCTGCCTGGTCCCTGTTCCCACGGAGACCACCAAAATAGATCCAGGCTGCGTCCTGCTGGATGGGTTCCTCCCGTGCTTACCGTGCTCCCCTCGTCAACCTGGCCCACTCATCGGTTCCTCCCATCTTGTTTACATTGGGGACAAGGGCCGCACGAGTACAGCAAAGGGAATTAAAACTGAGGTAGCACGAAAGAAAAAAGTAGAAATGTGTGAAAGGAAGATCAGACGCAGTGTTGCTGACTCCTTCCTATGGAAACCAAGCATTTCCCCAGAAGAGTTCCAAAATGTTTATAAACACAAGCCTGCGGATGTTCTGGAAAGTGGATGTCACCTCTGCGCTATTATGCTCTGTAGCATGGAGAGGGCTTGACAGAGGAAGGGAGGAGGGGAATAGCAGGTTCTTGGGCACTGGGCAGACAGAGGTTCCTATCTCAGAGTTGTCACTGACACATGTGCCTTGGCATTTGACCATAACTAAACATTGGACCTCTTTCCCCATCTTTAAATTAAGGTGATATTATGGAAGATATATTTGATCTTTGCCTTTGCTGCATCTTTTCCTTGCCTCTTCTGGTTACAGCCTCCCTCATTTCCCTTTGTTCGGTAATGCCTATCCCCATTTCACGCAATCTTTGGGGGGATTGTCAATCAAAGTACTCTAAGGGCTAAGAATGACTCAGGCCAGGACAATAGGACACCACCCCCACCCCACCACTCCATCATTTGTAGGACTGAGCCAGCGTCCAAAAGCCACTGGAGACTGCCTGAACAAATTGTTCATTTGTTCCTGCTCATAAAACCCCCCAAATTGCTTTGGTACTTGTTCTTCCTTGCAGCCTGTATGTTAAACTGTCCCCGTCCTTGCAAGCCTAACAAATTCCAAATTCCTTTTTTGGTAAAATTAACTAGTGTTGGTTTCTGTTGCTTGCCACAAAGAATGCTAAATGATGCAAATACTTGACCTCTTAGGGCTGCTGTGAGGATTAATAATAACAAATGAAGTTCTAGGTTTAAAGTAAAGGCTCAATATCTGGTCCAAAGATTTACTATTAGGGAATAACTTAAGGTTATAGCTCTAACAATCAATCCAAGGAAATTCACAAAGCTAATGAGTCTGTGCCACAGGGTGTTAAGCAATAGGGTGCCCGTTTCACAGCTCTTTCTATGGTCTAATTAACCAAGAGGTGCTGCACATTTCCCAGATCAAAAGCATTTTACCCTACTCGCCTGCCATCCTTTCTGTAATTCCCATCATTCCTCTCATTTGTCAAGTTTTATCATAAAGAAACACTTAAAGCACTTAAATGTGGTGCCTCCTTGAACCAGTATGTTATTGGCATGTGTGTGTGTGTAAACGCTTACGTGTTACTTTCCCTAAATGTAGAGAACACATGTTTGACCAATTTGGAGAGAAGTTTAAACTCACTATGCCTAGAATGTTACTTATGATTACGTTTTATAATCATAAGTATTTAAGAAATTCTGTTTTTTTTTTTTAAATATACTTTATTGTGTAGAGCAGTTTTAGGTTCACAGCAAAACTGGGCAGAAAGTACAGAGTATGTATTTGTCTGTCTGTTTCTTTTTTTGAGATAGGATTTTGCTCTGTTACCCAGGCTGGAGTGCAGTTGTGCAACCGTGGCTCACTACAGCTTCAACCTCCTGGGTTCAAGTGATCCTTCTGCCTCAGCCTCCTAAGTAGCTGGAACTACAGGTGTGCACCACCACGCCCAGCTAGTTTTTAAAATTTTTTGTAGACATGGGGGTCTTGCCATGTTGCCCAGGCTGGTCTCAACCTTCTGGTCTCAAGTGATCCTCCCACCTCAGCTTCCCAAAGTGCTGAGATTATAGGCCTGAGCCACCACTTTCAGCCAACGTGTGTATTTTAACTATTTTATTATGACTTCAATTTTTTCTTTGTGATAAAACATAATTATGCAGTCCTATAAAACCTTAAATCAATATACTCTATTGAATATAGGAGGAAATACCAGGACATTTTCTTGGTAAAAGGTGATGTTTGCCTCACGATGTGGAAACCTGTAACCCACCCCTGCAAAGCTTTGTGTTCCCTCCGAGTGAAGCAGGAGTCTTAGCCTCTTGCTCTAAGAACTGCCTGTTTATTACTTACTTGTCAGATTTCAGAAGCACTCATCCTCAAGGCCATATGCAAAAGACTCTGTCCCATTGGTCATGAGCATCCTTCTAACCTTGCAAGAGCCGGAACAGTGGAGTGTCAAGAGCAGCAGAAAACAGTAAGGCAGGGGAGAGACGCAATCAAGGAGCTTCTCCGTGTTCTGTCTGGACTCCACTTAGCAGAATACACCTCAGAGCAGCCTTCCATGGAACTAAGGCATCTTTTTGTTTTCCTTCTAGAAGAAAATAAAGATAATTTCATCCAGAAATCGGAAAAATAGGAAGCTGAAATTTTAGGTTCCTGGTGTAAATCACAGCTAATTGTAGGGCAGGCACTTAAGACATGGTGCCTCCACCCACACCAGAGATCTGTTGCATGTTCAGCATGCGCCAGGTTTACCAGCTCTGAGCGTTACCCTCTACAATGAGGGAAGTCCCGCTGGTATCCTCATTTTCCAGCTGAGGAAACTGAGGTTCAGAAACACTCAGAAACTCATCAGGAAAATGGCAGAGCTAATATTTGAACATCAGAGGTCAAGCCATTATTATTAGGTATCTTAGCCCAGGCTGCTCTAACACAATACTTTAATGGGTGACTTAAACAACAGACCTTTATTTCTCACAGTTGTGTGGAGTAGGCAATCCAAGACTGAGGTGCTGCCAGACTGGGTTCCTGGGGAGGGCTTTCTCCCTGGCTTGCATCTTACTGTGTGTTCACCTTGGTGAACACATTGTAGAGGAGATAGCAGACATATACAACTACAGAGGGTAGCCAAGCTTTTTAAAATTTTTTTTTAAAAAGTCATCTCTCTAGACAGAATATATGTATGTGGTTTTGTAGCTATATTTTACTACTGATTATAAGCAAAGATACCTGTAAAGCAATGAATTCTCACTTAGTTCACTATAAAAGTTTTGGAAGCACTATTTTATGCTAGGGGAAGTCCTAGGCACTTGAGTTCCTGTCCCCAAGGAGCTTTGCAAGCAAAATATGGACAATTAAAATATAGTTGTAGAATAATATTGAAGGTGGAATGGGTGCTATATTGAAATCTTTTTACATATTATAAAATGTCTCACTAAGAGCCTGTCTTCTACTTCCTGCTCAAAAGTAGCCTATGAATTTCCTACTTCTGCCAGCAAGTCAGGTGAGAAGAGAAAATGAGTTTATGAGAGTAGGCATGTGTCAACGCTCTCTGAAAAAGACTCGCCTGTACGCTGCATCTGCACACACTGTCATCAAAAAGCAAAGCACGATTGATTTTAGTGTCTGCAATTTTAAGGACAACAGAAAAACAACAACAAAAACCTCACACCTATTACATCATGGAAGTCTGCCAACCCTCTACCAACAATACTATTCTCATTTGACAGATGCTGAATCTGAGCATCAGAGAAGTTAAGGCACTCAATAAAGACTTCAATGATTTTTCCAGATAACACAGGGGAAGAATTGGAACTTAAAGCCAGGTCTTCTGTCTCCAAATCCCATGACCTTTAGAGCATGTTTGAAGAAGAAAGTTCGCACATTTTCATCTGAGATACCTACTACTCTAAAATTAAATGCAGAGTCTCAGCTGCTTCTATGAGCCAGTAAGGGTACTGTGGTGGCTTTGTGACATGTCAGCTTGGCTAGGCTGAGTTCATTTCTCAGAAATCCCTCCCTGTATGTTTCTGATTTGGGTGGGCCATAAGAAACGTTATTTGGGAGACTTGGAGGCAGAAGGGGAGGAGTAGCCATTCTGTACCTCACACAGATTGTTACTGATCTGCTGACTCGCCTCAGTGCTCTGACGCAGCAGCTGAGGCTGCAGCTCTTCTCCTTTGCCTGGTCCAGATATGCGTTTACTTCCCAGGGCCCTGGGTTCTGCAGGATATCCTTGTCACTATGGCCCAAGTCATCAAAAATGGCATAGGTTTTGGTCCATTTGGACTCATGCTGTGAATTCTAACTTCATCTTGATCCCTGTTTACATCCCTCTTCACATGTCTTTCTGACATGTGGACTTTAAGCTCCAGTGCCAGAGGCAAAGGCTACAGCCATCCAGAGGCTGCTTAAGCAGGCCCCATGATTGCAGAAGGTCAAATCCCTGTCACAAACTCACATAGATAGATCATAGAGAGAGAGAGGACGGATGAGTTAAGAGGCTGAACTGTATCTCCCCACAATTCATATGTTGAAGCCATAGACCCCAGTACCTTAGAATGTGACTCTATTTGGAGACCAGTCCTTTAAAGAGCTGATTAAGTCAAAATGAGGCTGTCAGTGTTCAATCTGACAGACATCCTTAAAAGAAAAACATACAGTTGACCCTGGAATGACACAAGTTTGAACTGTGCAGGTCCACTTACACATTTTTTTTCAATAAAAATTACAATGAGTGTGTCTGCCTCTCCTGCTTCCCCTTCCACCTCTTCCACCTTTGCTACCCTTGAGACAGCAAAACCAATTCCTCCTCCTCCTCCTCTCCGCCTACTCAATGAGAAGATAATGAGGATGATAATCCATTTACACTTAATGAATAGTAAATATATTTTCCTTGATTATCTTAGTAACATTTTCTTTTCTCTTACTTTATTGTAAGAATACAGTATGTAACACATGTAACATAAAATATGTGTTAACTGACTGTTTATGTTATTGGTAAGGCTTCTCGGTCAACAGTAGACTATTAGTAGTTAAATTTTGGGGGAGTCAAAAGTAATACATGAATTTTCAACTGTGCAGGGAGGTCAGTGCTCCTAACACCCACATTGTTCAGGAGTCAACTGTATCAGGAAATAGAGAGAGAGGTACAATGAGAAGGTGGCCATCTGCAGCCAGGAAGAAAGGCCTCGGGAGAAACCAAATCTGCCGACAGACAGATTTCAGACTTTCAGCCTCCAGAACTTCAGGAAAAGAAACTTATGTTCTTTAAGCTACTCAGTGTGTGGTACTTTGTTATGGCAGGCCTAGCAAGCTAGGAAAGGAAAGGAAAAGGAAAAGGGAAAGGGAAAAGGAAAGGAGAGAGAGAAAGAAAGAAAAGGAGGAAGAAAGAAAAGGAGGAAGGAAAGGAGGAAGGGAGGAAGGAAGGAAGGAAAGGAAGGAAGGAAGGAAAGAAGGCATACATGTGTATATATTAGTGTTCTTCAGAGAAACAGAATAGGGTGTGTGTGTGTGTGTGTGTGTGTGTGTATTATGTATCTATGTGTAGACATACAGAGAGAGATTTATTTTAAAGAAGTAGTTAATACAATTGAGGTGGGGCTTTGGTGCTGGCAAGTCTGAAATCTATAGGACCGGCCAACAGGTTGGAAATTCCAGCAAGAGTTGATGTTGCAGTTTTGAGTCTGGAGGCAGAATTCCTTCCGCTTTGGGGGACCTCAATCTTTTCTCTGAAGACTTCCAAGTAATTGAAGAGATCCCCACTCACCTTATGGAGGGTAATCTGCTTTACTCAAAGTCTCTTGATTTGAATATTAATCAAATCTTAAAAATTCCTTTGCCACAATATCCAGACAGATGCTTCACCAAACAACTGGGCATCATAGCCTAACCAAGTTTGACACATAAAATTAGCCATCACCGTGTGTGTATGTGCATCCTAGTGGTTCTGCTTGTCTGACTGAACCCTGACAGATTGATATAGGTATCCTCATCTTATTCTTAAAAATCTGCAAAGTTTCTGCTTGCGCTCCTTTGATAATTACCTCTATTCCTCACTCCATTAAAATAACATCCAACAGCTGAGAGAAAATGCAGTGCTTGTGTTAACTGCCCTGACAGGCCCCAAGCCTATCTGTTGGGGGCCAAGATAGGAGCTCTCCCCAGGTCCTCACATTTAAAACAGTGGTTCTCAAACTTTAGTGTGAGGCTAGGCTAAGCTCCATCAGAACCCCTGAGGAGTCTGTTAAAACACAGATTTCTGGGTCCCACTCCCAGAGTTACTGATTCCATAGGTTATATGGTTAGGTTCTGTGTACCCACCCAACTCCCACCTCAAATTGTAATCCCTATGCTTTGAGGGAGGGACCTGGTGGGAGGTGATTGGATCATGGGGGCAGTTTTCCCCATGCTGTTCTCATGATAGTGAGGGAGCTCCATGAGATCTGATAGTTTCCCCAGCTCTCTCTCTCTCCTGCTGCCTTGTGAAGAAGGTGCCTGCTTCCCCTTTGCCTTCTGTCATGATTGTAAGTTTCCTGAGGCCTCTCCAGCCATGCAGAACTGTGAGTCAATTACACCTCCTTTCTTTATAAATTACCCAGTCTCAGGCAGTTCTTCATAGGAGTCTTAAAATGGACTAATAAAGTAGGATTGGAGTAGAGCCTAAGATTTTGCATTTTCTAGCGAGTTTTCAGATTATATCTATGCTACTGGTTTTGGGACCACACTTTGAGAACCACTTCTCTAGTATATCTCAAAGCCTGGGTCAGTGAACTTCAGCACTGCTGTCAGAACAAATGCTGAGAAATCAAACCTTACGTAAAAGGAAAACTAATGTTTCACCTTGACTTGGAAACACTCTTAACTCTCACTCTGAAAACATATTTTATAAATCTCCTAGGTATATACCCAAGAGAAATGAGCATGTTTTCCACCAAAATACATGTGCAAGAATGTCCACAGCAGATTTTTTCACAGTACCCTAAAACTGCAAACATAAATATCCATTAACAGGAGAATAAAATGTTGTGTCAGAAATAAAAAAGAATGATTTTGTATTATATGCAGCATCATGAACAAATCACATATATTCTGTTGAGCAAAATAAGCCAGACATAATAGTATACACTGTCCAAGTCCACTTAATAAAGTCACAACAAGCAAAACTAATTGATGTGGTAGAGATAGGATTGACTGGGATGGAGACGGGGGACCCAGTGGGGATGCTGGAAACGTCCCTGATCTCATTCTGAGTTTTGGTTACCTAGGGTAAGATTTGAGTACTTTATGCAAGTCGCAGCTAAGTTATTTTATTTTATTTATTTTATTTTTTGAGACGGAGTCTCACTCTGTTGCCCAGGCTGGAGGTCAGTGGTGCAATCTTGGCTCACAGCAACCTCTGCCTCCCGGGTTCAAGCAACTCTCCTGTGTCAGCCTTGCAAGTAGCTGGGACTACAGGCGCATGCCACTACACCCAACTAATTTTTCTATTTTTAGTAAAGATAATGTTTCACCATATTGGTCAGACTGGTCTCGAACTCCTGACCTCAGGTGATCCACCCGCCTCAGCCTCCCAAAGTGCTGGGATTACAGGCATGAGCCACTGCGCCCAGCCTGTAGCTAAGTTAGACCTCACGAGACTGATTTTTCCATTAGGCACTGGAAGCTCAGTACACAGGGTCCATATGGGTCCCATGTAAGGGCCCATGAAAATTTTTTGATTTCTTCTAAAACCAGAAGAAAAATTATATCTAGTCTGGATTATATTGTCTTTAAGCCAACAGTCAGAAGATATAATTTTTAATATTTGTTATGGAGGAATGGACCTGCAACGGCGAAAGTGTCTACAATCCACAAAAGTCATAAGGCAGCCCTGATACCACACTTAAAAGCACAGATATGCACATTTTTCTCAATAGACGTAGCTGTAGAAGGCATTTAGGATTGTATTATTTTGTCACTCAACTTGTTGTAGTCTTTAACAGCTTTCATTTCCTACAAAGAAGTTCTGAAAGGCTAAATGATTCCGCACAACTGTGTCAGACGCAAGGCAGACAGAAAGCCAAGAGACAGAGAGGGCTCCCTCTAATTGAATGTCATTTAAACAGAAAGAGAGGGTAGGTCTGAGAGCCATCGGACTGAAGGAGTTCTGATGTAGGTCTTCCTAGAGAGGAAACTTAAGGAACACTAGAAAGACGGAGGCATGATACGTCTGCCACCTTGCTCTCTAGCCCCAGCCAGCAGTGTTGACAAAAGGATGTGAGAGGCCAGAGAGGTTCCTGGGTCAGGAATGTGGGTCAGGAGCTTTGTTCCAGGCTTTTCTTTTTTTGAACTTTTATTTTAGGTTTGGGATACATGTGCAGGTTTGTTATACAGGTAAACTCATGTCACAGGGGTTTGTTGTACAGATTATGTTATCACCCAGGTACTAAGCCTACTACTCAATAGTCATTTTTTCTGATCCACTCTCTCCTCCCACCCTCCACCCTCAAGGAGGTCCCAGCGTCTGTTGTTCCCCTCTTTGTGTCCATGTGTTCTCATCATTTAGTTCCCACTTGTAAGTGAGAACATGCGGTATTTGGTTTTCTGTTCCTGCATTACTTTGCTAAGGATAACAGCCTCCAGTTCCATTCATGTTGCTGTAAAGAACAAGATCTCGTTCTTCTTTTCTGGGCTACTCTTCGCACTTTCCATTCACTGGATTGCGAGGTTGGAGGGACCAAAGGGAGAAGCCTAAGGGAAGCCCTCTGTGCTTTACAGACCTGATCCGCCACTCAGAGGTGG